>NC_089818.1:26626214-26926214 GCF_029633855.1 Hoplias malabaricus | reverse complement strand
GATCTCTGAGTGTTCTGTTCAGCCGCGAGCGATCTCTTGGTGTTCTGTTCAGCTGCGCGTGCGATCTCTGAGTGTTCTGTTCAGCTGCGCGTGCGATTTCTGAGTTTCCTGTTCAGCTGCGAGCGATCTCTGAGTGTTCTGTTCAGCTGCGAGTGATTTCTGAGTGTTCTGTTCAGCTGCGCGCGCGATCTCTGAGTGTTCTGTTCAGGCGCGCGCGCGCGATCTCTGAGTGTTCTGTTCAGCTGCGCGCGCGATCTCTGAGTGTTCTGTTCAGCCGCGCGCGCGATCTCTGAGTGTTCTGTTCAGCTGCGAGCGATCTCTGAGTGTTCTGTTCAGCTGCGAGCGATTTCTGAGTGTTCTGTTCAGCTGCGAGCGATCTCTGAGTATTCTGTTCAGCTGCGCGCGCGATCTCTGAGTGTTCTGTTCAGCCGCGCGCGCGATGTCTGAGTGTTCTGTTCAGCCGCGAGCGATCTCTTGGTGTTCTGTTCAGCTGCGCGTGCGATCTCTGAGTGTTCTGTTCAGCTGCGCGTGCGATTTCTGAGTTTCCTGTTCAGCTGCGAGCGATCTCTGAGTGTTCTGTTCAGCTGCGAGTGATTTCTGAGTGTTCTGTTCAGCTGCGCGCGCGATCTCTGAGTGTTCTGTTCAGCTGCCCGCGCGATCTCTGAGTGTTCTGTTCAGCTGCGCGCGCGATCTCTGAGTGTTCTGTTCAGGCGCGCGCGCGCGATCTCTGAGTGTTCTGTTCAGCTGCGCGCGCGATCTCTGAGTGTTCTGTTCAGCCGCGCGCGCGATCTCTGAGTGTTCTGTTCAGCTGCGAGCGATCTCTGAGTGTTCTGTTCAGCTGCGAGCGATTTCTGAGTGTTCTGTTCAGCTGCGAGCGATCTCTGAGTATTCTGTTCAGCTGCGCGCGCGATCTCTGAGTGTTCTGTTCAGCCGCGCGCGCGATGTCTGAGTGTTCTGTTCAGCCGCGAGCGATCTCTTGGTGTTCTGTTCAGCTGCGCGTGCGATCTCTGAGTGTTCTGTTCAGCTGCGCGTGCGATTTCTGAGTTTCCTGTTCAGCTGCGAGCGATCTCTGAGTGTTCTGTTCAGCTGCGAGTGATTTCTGAGTGTTCTGTTCAGCTGCGCGCGCGATCTCTGAGTGTTCTGTTCAGCTGCCCGCGCGATCTCTGAGTGTTCTGTTCAGGCGCGCGCGCGCGATCTCTGAGTGTTCTGTTCAGCTGCGCGCGCGATCTCTGAGTGTTCTGTTCAGCCGCGCGCGCGATCTCTGAGTGTTCTGTTCAGCTGCGAGCGATCTCTGAGTGTTCTGTTCAGCTGCGAGCGATTTCTGAGTGTTCTGTTCAGCTGCGAGCGATCTCTGAGCTTTCTGTTCAGCTGCGAGCGATTTCTGAGTGTTCTGTTCAGCTGCGAGCGATTTCTGAGTGTTCTGTTCAGCTGCGAGAGATGTCTGAGTGTTCTGTTCAGCTGCCCGCGCGATCTCTGAGTGTTCTGTTCAGCTGCGAGCGATCTCTGAGTGTTCTGTTCAGCTGCGAGCGATCTCTGAGTTTTCTGTTCAGCTGCGCGCGCAATCTCTGAGTGTTCTGTTCAGCTGCGAGCGATCTCTTGGTGTTCTGTTCAGCTGCGCGTGCGATCTCTGAGTGTTCTGTTCAGCTGCGCGTGCGATTTCTGAGTTTCCTGTTCAGCTGCGAGCGATCTCTGAGTGTTCTGTTCAGCTGCGAGCGATTTCTGAGTGTTCTGTTCAGCTGCCCGCGCGATCTCTGAGTGTTCTGTTCAGGCGCGCGCGCGATCTCTGAGTGTTCTGTTCAGCTGCGCGCGCGATCTCTGAGTGTTCTGTTCAGCCGCGCGCGCGATCTCTGAGTGTTCTGTTCAGCTGCGAGCGATTTCTGAATTTTCTGTTCAGCTGCCCGCGCGATCTCTGAGTGTTCTGTTCAGCTGCGAGCGATCTCTGAGTGTTCTGTTCAGCTGCGAGCGATTTCTGAATTTTCTGTTCAGCTGCCCGCGCGATCTCTGAGTGTTCTGTTCAGCTGCGAGCGATCTCTGAGTTTTCTGTTCAGCTGCGCGCGCAATCTCTGAGTGTTCTGTTCAGCCGCACGCGCGATCTCTGAGTGTTCTGTTCAGCTGCGCGCGATCTCTGAGTGTTCTGTTCAGCTGCGCGCGATCTCTGAGTGTTCTTTTCAGCCGCGAGCGATCTCTGAGTTTTCTGTTCAGCTGCGCGCGCGATGTCTGAGTGTTCTGTTCAGCCGCGCGCGCGATGTCTGAGTGTTCTGTTCAGCTGCGCGTGCGATCTCTGAGTGTTCTGTTCAGCTGCGAACGATCTCTGAGTTTTCTGTTCAGCTGCGAGCGATTTCTGAGTGTTCTGTTCAGCTGCCCGCGCGATCTCTGAGTGTTCTGTTCAGGCGCGCGCGCGATCTCTGAGTGTTCTGTTCAGCTGCGCGCGCGATCTCTGAGTGTTCTGTTCAGCCGCGCGCGCGATCTCTGAGTGTTCTGTTCAGCTGCGAGCGATCTCTGAGTGTTCTGTTCAGCTGCGAGCGATTTCTGAATTTTCTGTTCAGCTACCCGCGCAATCTCTGAGTGTTCTGTTCAGCCGCACGCGCGATCTCTGAGTGTTCTGTTCAGCTGCGCGCGATCTCTGAGTGTTCTGTTCAGCTGCGCGCGATCTCTGAGTGTTCTTTTCAGCCGCGAGCGATCTCTGAGTTTTCTGTTCAGCTGCGCGCGCGATGTCTGAGTGTTCTGTTCAGCCGCGCGCGCGATGTCTGAGTGTTCTGTTCAGCCGCGCGCGCGATCTCTGAGTGTTCTGTTCAGCTGCGAGCGATCTCTGAGTTTTCTGTTCAGCTGCGCGCGCGATCTCTGAGTGTTCTGTTCTGCTGCGCGTGCGATCTCTGAGTGTTCTGTTCAGCCGCGGGCGCGATCTCTGAGTGTTCTGTTCAGCTGCGAGCGATCTCTGAGTTTTCTGTTCAGCTGCGCGCGCGATCTCTGAGTGTTCTGTTCTGCTGCACGTGCGATCTCTGAGTGTTCTGTTCAGCCGCGCACGATCTCTGAGTGTTCTGTTCAGCTGCGAGCGATCTCTGAGTGTTCTGTTCAGCCGCGAGCGATCTCTTGGTGTTCTGTTCAGCTGCGCGTGCGATCTCTGAGTGTTCTGTTCAGCTGCGCGTGCGATTTCTGAGTTTCCTGTTCAGCTGCGAGCGATCTCTGAGTGTTCTGTTCAGCTGCGAGTGATTTCTGAGTGTTCTGTTCAGCTGCGCGCGCGATCTCTGAGTGTTCTGTTCAGCTGCGCGCGCGATCTCTGAGTGTTCTGTTCAGCCGCGCGCGCGATCTCTGAGTGTTCTGTTCAGCTGCGAGCGATCTCTGAGTGTTCTGTTCAGCTGCGAGCGATTTCTGAGTGTTCTGTTCAGCTGCGAGCGATCTCTGAGTTTTCTGTTCAGCTGCGAGCGATTTCTGAGTGTTCTGTTCAGCTGCGAGCGATTTCTGAGTGTTCTGTTCAGCTGCGAGCGATGTCTGAGTGTTCTGTTCAGCTGCCCGCGCGATCTCTGAGTGTTCTGTTCAGCTGCGAGCGATCTCTGAGTGTTCTGTTCAGCTGCGAGCGATCTCTGAGTTTTCTGTTCAGCTGCGCGCGCAATCTCTGAGTGTTCTGTTCAGCTGCAAGCGATCTCTTGGTGTTCTGTTCAGCTGCGCGTGCGATCTCTGAGTGTTCTGTTCAGCTGCGCGTGCGATTTCTGAGTTTCCTGTTCAGCTGCGAGCGATCTCTGAGTGTTCTGTTCAGCTGCGAGCGATTTCTGAGTGTTCTGTTCAGCTGCCCGCGCGATCTCTGAGTGTTCTGTTCAGGCGCGCGCGCGATCTCTGAGTGTTCTGTTCAGCTGCGCGCGCGATCTCTGAGTGTTCTGTTCAGCCGCGCGCGCGATCTCTGAGTGTTCTGTTCAGCTGCGAGCGATCTCTGAGTGTTCTGTTCAGCTGCGAGCGATTTCTGAATTTTCTGTTCAGCTGCCCGCGCGATCTCTGGGTGTTCTGTTCAGCTGCGAGCGATCTCTGAGTGTTCTGTTCAGCCGCACGCGCGATCTCTGAGTGTTCTGTTCAGCTGCGCGCAATCTCTGAGTGTTCTGTTCAGCTGCGCGCGATCTCTGAGTGTTCTTTTCAGCCGCGAGCGATCTCTGAGTTTTCTGTTCAGCTGCGCGCGCGATGTCTGAGTGTTCTGTTCAGCCGCGCGTGCGATGTCTGAGTGTTCTGTTCAGCCGTGCGCGCGATCTCTGAGTGTTCTGTTCAGCTGCGAGCGATCTCTGAGTTTTCTGTTCAGCTGCGCGCGCGATCTCTGAGTGTTCTGTTCTGCTGCGCGTGCGATCTCTGAGTGTTCTGTTCAGCCGCGGGCGCGATCTCTGAGTGTTCTGTTCAGCCGCGCGCGATCTCTGAGTGTTCTGTTCAGCTGCGAGCGATCTCTGAGTTTTCTGTTCAGCTGCGAGCGATCTCTGAGTGTTCTGTTCTGCTGCGCGTGCGATCTCTGAGTGTTCTGTTCAGCCGCGCGCGCGATCTCTGAGTGTTCTGTTCAGCTGCGAGCGATTTCTGAGTTTTCTGTTCAGCTGCGCGTGCGATCTCTTGGTGTTCTGTTCAGCTGCGCACGATCTCTGAGTGTTCTGTTCAGCTGCGCACGATCTCTGAGTGTTCTGTTAAGCTGCGAGCGATCTCTGAGTGTTCTGTTCAGCTGCGAGCGATCTCTGAGTGTTCTGTTCAGCTGCGCGCGATCTCTGAGTGTTCTGTTCAGGCCCGCGCACGATCTCTGAGTGTTCTGTTCAGGCCCGCGCACGATCTCTGAGTGTTCTGTTCAGCTGCGAGCGATCTCTGAGTGTTCTATTCAGCCGCGCGCGCGATCTCTGAGTGTTCTGTTCTGCTGCGCGTGCGATCTCTGAGTGTTCTGTTCTGCTGCGCGTGCGATCTCTGAGTGTTCTGTTCAGCTGCGAGCGATCTCTGAGTGTTCTGTTCAGCTGCGAGCGATCCCTGAGTGTTCTGTTCAGCTACGAGCGATCTCTGAGTGTTCTGTTCAGCTGCGAGCGATCTCTGAGTGTTCCGTTCAGCTGCGCGTGCGATCTCTGAGTGTTCTGTTCAGCTGCGCGTGCGATCTCTGAGTGTTCTGTTCAGCTGCGCGCACGATCTCTGAGTGTTCTGTTCAGCCGCGCGCGCGATCTCTGAGTGTTCTGTTCAGCTGCGAGCGATCTCTGAGTGTTCTGTTCAGCTGCGAGCGATTTCTGAATTTTCTGTTCAGCTGCCCGCGCGATCTCTGGGTGTTCTGTTCAGCTGCGAGCGATCTCTGAGTGTTCTGTTCAGTCGCACGCGCGATCTCTGAGTGTTCTGTTCAGCTGCGCGCAATCTCTGAGTGTTCTGTTCAGCTGCGCGCGATCTCTGAGTGTTCTTTTCAGCCGCGAGCGATCTCTGAGTTTTCTGTTCAGCTGCGCGCGCGATGTCTGAGTGTTCTGTTCAGCCGCGCGTGCGATGTCTGAGTGTTCTGTTCAGCCGCGCGCGCGATCTCTGAGTGTTCTGTTCAGCTGCGAGCGATCTCTGAGTTTTCTGTTCAGCTGCGCGCGCGATCTCTGAGTGTTCTGTTCTGCTGCGCGTGCGATCTCTGAGTGTTCTGTTCAGCCGCGGGCGCGATCTCTGAGTGTTCTGTTCAGCCGCGCGCGATCTCTGAGTGTTCTGTTCAGCTGCGAGCGATCTCTGAGTTTTCTGTTCAGCTGCGAGCGATCTCTGAGTGTTCTGTTCTGCTGCGCGTGCGATCTCTGAGTGTTCTGTTCAGCCGCGCGCGCGATCTCTGAGTGTTCTGTTCAGCTGCGAGCGATTTCTGAGTTTTCTGTTCAGCTGCGCGTGCGATCTCTTGGTGTTCTGTTCAGCTGCGCACGATCTCTGAGTGTTCTGTTCAGCTGCGCACGATCTCTGAGTGTTCTGTTAAGCTGCGAGCGATCTCTGAGTGTTCTGTTCAGCTGCGAGCGATCTCTGAGTGTTCTGTTCAGCTGCGCGCGATCTCTGAGTGTTCTGTTCAGGCCCGCGCACGATCTCTGAGTGTTCTGTTCAGGCCCGCGCACGATCTCTGAGTGTTCTGTTCAGCTGCGAGCGATCTCTGAGTTTTCTCTTCAGCTGCGCGTGCGATCTCTGAGTGTTCTGTTCAGCCGCGCGCGCGATCTCTGAGTGTTCTGTTCAGCCGCGCGCGCGATCTCTGAGTGTTCTGTTCAGCTGCGAGCGATCTCTGAGTGTTCTGTTCAGCTGCGCGTGCGATTTCTGAGTTTTCTGTTCAGCTGCGAGCGATCTCTGAGTGTTCTGTTCTGCTGCGCGTGCGATCTCTGAGTGTTCTGTTCAGCTGCGCGCGATCTCTGAGTGTTCTGTTCAGCTGCGAGCGATTTCTGAGTGTTCTGTTCAGCTGCGAGCGATCTCTGAGTGTTCTGTTCAGCTGCGAGCGATCTCTGAGTGTTCTGTTCAGCTGCGAGCGATCTCTGAGTGATCTGTTCAGCTGCGCGCGATTTCTGAGTGTTCTGTTCAGCTGCGCGCGATCTCTGAGTGTTCTGTTCAGCTGCGAGCGATCTCTGAGTGTTCTGTTCATCTGCGAGCGATCTCTGAGTGTTCTGTTCAGCTGCGCGTGCGATCTCTGAGTTTTCTGTTCAGCTGCGCTCGCGATCTCTGAGTGTGCTGTTCTGCTGCGCTTGCGATCTCTGGGTGTTCTGTTCAGCTGCGAGCGATCTCTAAGTGTTCTGTTCTGCTGCGCGTGCGATCTCTGAGTGTTCTGTTCAGCTGCGCGCGATCTCTGAGTGTTCTGTTCAGCCGCGCGCGATCTCTGAGTGTTCTGTTCAGCCGCGCGCGATCTCTGAGTGTTCTGTTCAGCCGCGCGCAATCTCTGAGTGTTCTGTTCTGCTGCGCGTGCGATCTCTGAGTGTTCTGTTCAGCTGCGAGCGATCTCTGAGTGTTCTGTTCAGCTGCGAGCGATCTCTGAGTGTTCTGTTCTGCTGCGCGTGCGATCTCTGAGTGTTCTGTTCTGCTGCGCGCGCGATCTCTGAGTGTTCTGTTCTGCTGCGCGTGCGATCTCTGAGTGTTCTGTTCTGCTGCGCGTGCGATCTCTGAGTGTTCTGTTCAGCTGCGAGCGATCTCTGAGTGTTCTGTTCAGCTGCGAGCGATCCCTGAGTGTTCTGTTCAGCTACGAGCGATCTCTGAGTGTTCTGTTCAGCTGCGAGCGATCTCTGAGTGTTCTGTTCAGCTGCGCGTGCTATCTCTGAGTGTTCTGTTCAGCTGCGCGTGCGATCTCTGAGTGTTCTGTTCAGCTGCGAGCGATCTCTTGGTGTTCTGTTCTGCTGCGCGTGGGATCTCTGAGTGTTCTGTTCAGCTGCGCGTGCGATCTCTGAGTGTTCTGTTCAGCTGCGAGCGATCTCTGAGTGTTCTGTTCAGCTGCGAGCGATCTCTTGGTGTTCTGTTCTGCTGCGCGTGCGATCTCTGAGTGTTCTGTTCAGCTGCGCGTGCGATCTCTGAGTGTTCTGTTCAGCTGCGAGCGATCTCTTGGTGTTCTGTTCAGCTGCGCGTGCGATCTCTGAGTGTTCTGTTCAGCTGCGAGCGATCTGAGTGTTCTGTTCAGATGCGCGTGCGATTTCTGAGTTTCCTGTTCAGCTGCGAGCGATCTCTGAGTGTTCTGTTCAGCTGCGCGCGCGATCTCTGAGTGTTCTGTTCAGCTGCGAGCGATCTCTGAGTTTTCTGTTCAGCTGCGCGCGCGATCTCTGAGTGTTCTGTTCTGCTGCACGTGCGATCTCTGAGTGTTCTGTTCAGCCGCGCACGATCTCTGAGTGTTCTGTTCAGCTGCGAGCGATCTCTGAGTGTTCTGTTCAGCCGCGAGCGATCTCTTGGTGTTCTGTTCAGCTGCGCGTGCGATCTCTGAGTGTTCTGTTCAGCTGCGCGTGCGATTTCTGAGTTTCCTGTTCAGCTGCGAGCGATCTCTGAGTGTTCTGTTCAGCTGCGAGTGATTTCTGAGTGTTCTGTTCAGCTGCGCGCGCGATCTCTGAGTGTTCTGTTCAGCTGCGCGCGCGATCTCTGAGTGTTCTGTTCAGCCGCGCGCGCGATCTCTGAGTGTTCTGTTCAGCTGCGAGCGATCTCTGAGTGTTCTGTTCAGCTGCGAGCGATTTCTGAGTGTTCTGTTCAGCTGCGAGCGATCTCTGAGTTTTCTGTTCAGCTGCGAGCGATTTCTGAGTGTTCTGTTCAGCTGCGAGCGATTTCTGAGTGTTCTGTTCAGCTGCGAGCGATGTCTGAGTGTTCTGTTCAGCTGCCCGCGCGATCTCTGAGTGTTCTGTTCAGCTGCGAGCGATCTCTGAGTGTTCTGTTCAGCTGCGAGCGATCTCTGAGTTTTCTGTTCAGCTGCGCGCGCAATCTCTGAGTGTTCTGTTCAGCTGCAAGCGATCTCTTGGTGTTCTGTTCAGCTGCGCGTGCGATCTCTGAGTGTTCTGTTCAGCTGCGCGTGCGATTTCTGAGTTTCCTGTTCAGCTGCGAGCGATCTCTGAGTGTTCTGTTCAGCTGCGAGCGATTTCTGAGTGTTCTGTTCAGCTGCCCGCGCGATCTCTGAGTGTTCTGTTCAGGCGCGCGCGCGATCTCTGAGTGTTCTGTTCAGCTGCGCGCGCGATCTCTGAGTGTTCTGTTCAGCCGCGCGCGCGATCTCTGAGTGTTCTGTTCAGCTGCGAGCGATCTCTGAGTGTTCTGTTCAGCTGCGAGCGATTTCTGAATTTTCTGTTCAGCTGCCCGCGCGATCTCTGGGTGTTCTGTTCAGCTGCGAGCGATCTCTGAGTGTTCTGTTCAGCCGCACGCGCGATCTCTGAGTGTTCTGTTCAGCTGCGCGCAATCTCTGAGTGTTCTGTTCAGCTGCGCGCGATCTCTGAGTGTTCTTTTCAGCCGCGAGCGATCTCTGAGTTTTCTGTTCAGCTGCGCGCGCGATGTCTGAGTGTTCTGTTCAGCCGCGCGTGCGATGTCTGAGTGTTCTGTTCAGCCGTGCGCGCGATCTCTGAGTGTTCTGTTCAGCTGCGAGCGATCTCTGAGTTTTCTGTTCAGCTGCGCGCGCGATCTCTGAGTGTTCTGTTCTGCTGCGCGTGCGATCTCTGAGTGTTCTGTTCAGCCGCGGGCGCGATCTCTGAGTGTTCTGTTCAGCCGCGCGCGATCTCTGAGTGTTCTGTTCAGCTGCGAGCGATCTCTGAGTTTTCTGTTCAGCTGCGAGCGATCTCTGAGTGTTCTGTTCTGCTGCGCGTGCGATCTCTGAGTGTTCTGTTCAGCCGCGCGCGCGATCTCTGAGTGTTCTGTTCAGCTGCGAGCGATTTCTGAGTTTTCTGTTCAGCTGCGCGTGCGATCTCTTGGTGTTCTGTTCAGCTGCGCACGATCTCTGAGTGTTCTGTTCAGCTGCGCACGATCTCTGAGTGTTCTGTTAAGCTGCGAGCGATCTCTGAGTGTTCTGTTCAGCTGCGAGCGATCTCTGAGTGTTCTGTTCAGCTGCGCGCGATCTCTGAGTGTTCTGTTCAGGCCCGCGCACGATCTCTGAGTGTTCTGTTCAGGCCCGCGCACGATCTCTGAGTGTTCTGTTCAGCTGCGAGCGATCTCTGAGTGTTCTATTCAGCCGCGCGCGCGATCTCTGAGTGTTCTGTTCTGCTGCGCGTGCGATCTCTGAGTGTTCTGTTCTGCTGCGCGTGCGATCTCTGAGTGTTCTGTTCAGCTGCGAGCGATCTCTGAGTGTTCTGTTCAGCTGCGAGCGATCCCTGAGTGTTCTGTTCAGCTACGAGCGATCTCTGAGTGTTCTGTTCAGCTGCGAGCGATCTCTGAGTGTTCCGTTCAGCTGCGCGTGCGATCTCTGAGTGTTCTGTTCAGCTGCGCGTGCGATCTCTGAGTGTTCTGTTCAGCTGCGCGCACGATCTCTGAGTGTTCTGTTCAGCCGCGCGCGCGATCTCTGAGTGTTCTGTTCAGCTGCGAGCGATCTCTGAGTGTTCTGTTCAGCTGCGAGCGATTTCTGAATTTTCTGTTCAGCTGCCCGCGCGATCTCTGGGTGTTCTGTTCAGCTGCGAGCGATCTCTGAGTGTTCTGTTCAGTCGCACGCGCGATCTCTGAGTGTTCTGTTCAGCTGCGCGCAATCTCTGAGTGTTCTGTTCAGCTGCGCGCGATCTCTGAGTGTTCTTTTCAGCCGCGAGCGATCTCTGAGTTTTCTGTTCAGCTGCGCGCGCGATGTCTGAGTGTTCTGTTCAGCCGCGCGTGCGATGTCTGAGTGTTCTGTTCAGCCGCGCGCGCGATCTCTGAGTGTTCTGTTCAGCTGCGAGCGATCTCTGAGTTTTCTGTTCAGCTGCGCGCGCGATCTCTGAGTGTTCTGTTCTGCTGCGCGTGCGATCTCTGAGTGTTCTGTTCAGCCGCGGGCGCGATCTCTGAGTGTTCTGTTCAGCCGCGCGCGATCTCTGAGTGTTCTGTTCAGCTGCGAGCGATCTCTGAGTTTTCTGTTCAGCTGCGAGCGATCTCTGAGTGTTCTGTTCTGCTGCGCGTGCGATCTCTGAGTGTTCTGTTCAGCCGCGCGCGCGATCTCTGAGTGTTCTGTTCAGCTGCGAGCGATTTCTGAGTTTTCTGTTCAGCTGCGCGTGCGATCTCTTGGTGTTCTGTTCAGCTGCGCACGATCTCTGAGTGTTCTGTTCAGCTGCGCACGATCTCTGAGTGTTCTGTTAAGCTGCGAGCGATCTCTGAGTGTTCTGTTCAGCTGCGAGCGATCTCTGAGTGTTCTGTTCAGCTGCGCGCGATCTCTGAGTGTTCTGTTCAGGCCCGCGCACGATCTCTGAGTGTTCTGTTCAGGCCCGCGCACGATCTCTGAGTGTTCTGTTCAGCTGCGAGCGATCTCTGAGTTTTCTCTTCAGCTGCGCGTGCGATCTCTGAGTGTTCTGTTCAGCCGCGCGCGCGATCTCTGAGTGTTCTGTTCAGCCGCGCGCGCGATCTCTGAGTGTTCTGTTCAGCTGCGAGCGATCTCTGAGTGTTCTGTTCAGCTGCGCGTGCGATTTCTGAGTTTTCTGTTCAGCTGCGAGCGATCTCTGAGTGTTCTGTTCTGCTGCGCGTGCGATCTCTGAGTGTTCTGTTCAGCTGCGCGCGATCTCTGAGTGTTCTGTTCAGCTGCGAGCGATTTCTGAGTGTTCTGTTCAGCTGCGAGCGATCTCTGAGTGTTCTGTTCAGCTGCGAGCGATCTCTGAGTGTTCTGTTCAGCTGCGAGCGATCTCTGAGTGATCTGTTCAGCTGCGCGCGATTTCTGAGTGTTCTGTTCAGCTGCGCGCGATCTCTGAGTGTTCTGTTCAGCTGCGAGCGATCTCTGAGTGTTCTGTTCAGCTGCGAGCGATCTCTGAGTGTTCTGTTCAGCTGCGCGTGCGATCTCTGAGTTTTCTGTTCAGCTGCGCTCGCGATCTCTGAGTGTGCTGTTCTGCTGCGCTTGCGATCTCTGGGTGTTCTGTTCAGCTGCGAGCGATCTCTAAGTGTTCTGTTCTGCTGCGCGTGCGATCTCTGAGTGTTCTGTTCAGCTGCGCGCGATCTCTGAGTGTTCTGTTCAGCCGCGCGCGATCTCTGAGTGTTCTGTTCAGCCGCGCGCGATCTCTGAGTGTTCTGTTCAGCCGCGCGCAATCTCTGAGTGTTCTGTTCTGCTGCGCGTGCGATCTCTGAGTGTTCTGTTCAGCTGCGAGCGATCTCTGAGTGTTCTGTTCAGCTGCGAGCGATCTCTGAGTGTTCTGTTCTGCTGCGCGTGCGATCTCTGAGTGTTCTGTTCTGCTGCGCGCGCGATCTCTGAGTGTTCTGTTCTGCTGCGCGTGCGATCTCTGAGTGTTCTGTTCTGCTGCGCGTGCGATCTCTGAGTGTTCTGTTCAGCTGCGAGCGATCTCTGAGTGTTCTGTTCAGCTGCGAGCGATCCCTGAGTGTTCTGTTCAGCTACGAGCGATCTCTGAGTGTTCTGTTCAGCTGCGAGCGATCTCTGAGTGTTCTGTTCAGCTGCGCGTGCTATCTCTGAGTGTTCTGTTCAGCTGCGCGTGCGATCTCTGAGTGTTCTGTTCAGCTGCGAGCGATCTCTTGGTGTTCTGTTCTGCTGCGCGTGGGATCTCTGAGTGTTCTGTTCAGCTGCGCGTGCGATCTCTGAGTGTTCTGTTCAGCTGCGAGCGATCTCTGAGTGTTCTGTTCAGCTGCGAGCGATCTCTTGGTGTTCTGTTCTGCTGCGCGTGCGATCTCTGAGTGTTCTGTTCAGCTGCGCGTGCGATCTCTGAGTGTTCTGTTCAGCTGCGAGCGATCTCTTGGTGTTCTGTTCAGCTGCGCGTGCGATCTCTGAGTGTTCTGTTCAGCTGCGAGCGATCTGAGTGTTCTGTTCAGATGCGCGTGCGATTTCTGAGTTTCCTGTTCAGCTGCGAGCGATCTCTGAGTGTTCTGTTCAGCTGCGCGCGCGATCTCTGAGTGTTCTGTTCAGCTGCGCGCGATCTCTGAGTGTTCTGTTCAGGCCCGCGCACGATCTCTGAGTGTTCTGTTCAGCTGCACGTGATGTCTGAGTGTTCTATTCAGCTGCGAGCGATCTCTGAGTGTTCTGTTCAGCTGCGAGCGATTTCTGAGTTTTCTGTTCAGCTGCACGTGATGTCTGAGTGTTCTATTCAGCTGCGAGCGATCCCTGAGTGTTCTGTTCAGCCGCGCGCGATCTCTGAGTGTTCTGTTCAGCTGCGAGCGATCTCTGAGTTTTCTGTTCAGCTGCGCGCGATCTCTGAGTGTTCTGTTCTGCTGCGCGCGCGATCTCTGAGTGTTCTGTTCTGCTGCGCGTGCGATCTCTGAGTGTTCTGTTCAGCCGCGGGCGCGATCTCTGAGTGTTCTGTTCAGCTGCGCGCGCGATCTCTGAGTGTCCTGTTCAGCTGCGCACGCGATCTCTGTGTGTTCTGTTCAGCCGCGCGCGCGATCTCTGAGTGTTCTGTTCAGCTGCGCTCGCGATCTGAGTGTTCTGTTCAGCCGCGGGCGCGATCTCTGAGTGTTCTGTTCTGCTGCGCGTGCGATCTCTGAGTGTTCTGTTCTGCTGCGCGCGCGATCTCTGAGTGTTCTGTTCTGCTGCGCGTGCGATCTCTGAGTGTTCTGTTCTGCTGCGCGTGCGATCTCTGAGTGTTCTGTTCAGCTGCGAGCGATCTCTGAGTGTTCTGTTCAGCTGCGAGCGATCCCTGAGTGTTCTGTTCAGCTACGAGCGATCTCTGAGTGTTCTGTTCAGCTGCGAGCGATCTCTGAGTGTTCTGTTCAGCTGCGCGTGCTATCTCTGAGTGTTCTGTTCAGCTGCGCGTGCGATCTCTGAGTGTTCTGTTCAGCTGCGAGCGATCTCTTGGTGTTCTGTTCTGCTGCGCGTGGGATCTCTGAGTGTTCTGTTCAGCTGCGCGTGCGATCTCTGAGTGTTCTGTTCAGCTGCGAGCGATCTCTGAGTGTTCTGTTCAGCTGCGAGCGATCTCTTGGTGTTCTGTTCTGCTGCGCGTGCGATCTCTGAGTGTTCTGTTCAGCTGCGCGTGCGATCTCTGAGTGTTCTGTTCAGCTGCGAGCGATCTCTTGGTGTTCTGTTCAGCTGCGCGTGCGATCTCTGAGTGTTCTGTTCAGCTGCGAGCGATCTGAGTGTTCTGTTCAGATGCGCGTGCGATTTCTGAGTTTCCTGTTCAGCTGCGAGCGATCTCTGAGTGTTCTGTTCAGCTGCGCGCGCGATCTCTGAGTGTTCTGTTCAGCTGCGCGCGATCTCTGAGTGTTCTGTTCAGGCCCGCGCACGATCTCTGAGTGTTCTGTTCAGCTGCACGTGATGTCTGAGTGTTCTATTCAGCTGCGAGCGATCTCTGAGTGTTCTGTTCAGCTGCGAGCGATTTCTGAGTTTTCTGTTCAGCTGCACGTGATGTCTGAGTGTTCTATTCAGCTGCGAGCGATCCCTGAGTGTTCTGTTCAGCCGCGCGCGATCTCTGAGTGTTCTGTTCAGCTGCGAGCGATCTCTGAGTTTTCTGTTCAGCTGCGCGCGATCTCTGAGTGTTCTGTTCTGCTGCGCGCGCGATCTCTGAGTGTTCTGTTCTGCTGCGCGTGCGATCTCTGAGTGTTCTGTTCAGCCGCGGGCGCGATCTCTGAGTGTTCTGTTCAGCTGCGCGCGCGATCTCTGAGTGTCCTGTTCAGCTGCGCACGCGATCTCTGTGTGTTCTGTTCAGCCGCGCGCGCGATCTCTGAGTGTTCTGTTCAGCTGCGCTCGCGATCTGAGTGTTCTGTTCAGCCGCGGGCGCGATCTCTGAGTGTTCTGTTCAGCTGCGCACGATCTCTGAGTGTTCTGTTCAGCTGCGCACGATCTCTGAGTGTTCTGTTCAGCTGCTCGTGCGATCTCTGAGTGTTCTGTTCAGCTGCGCGCAATCTCTGTGTGTTCTGTTCAGCTGCATGCGATCTCTGAGTGTTCTGTTCAGCTGCATGCGATCTCTGAGTGTTCTGTTCAGCTGCGTGCGATCTCTGAGTGTTCTGTTCAGCTGCATGCGATCTCTGAGTGTTCTGTTCAGCTGCGTGCGATCTCTGAGTGTTCTGTTCAGCTGCATGCGATCTCTGAGTGTTCTTTTCTACTGCGCATGCTTTCTCTGAGTGTTCTGTTCAGCTGCGTGCGATCTCTGAGTGTTCTGTTCACCTGCGCGCACAATCTCTGAGTGTTCTGTTCAGCTGCGAGCGATCTCTGAGTGTTCTGTTCAGCTGCGCGCGATCTCTGAGTGTTCTGTTCAGCTGCGCACGATCTCTGAGTGTTCTGTTCAGCTGCTCGTGCGATCTCTGAGTGTTCTGTTCAGCTGCGTGCGATCTCTGAGTGTTCTGTTCAGCTGCGTGCGATCTCTGAGTGTTCTGTTCTGCTGCGCGTGCGATCTCTGGGTGTTCTGTTCAGCTGCGCACGATCTCTGTGTGTTCTGTTCAGCTGCGCTCGCGATCTGAGTGTTCTGTTCAGCCGCGGGCGCGATCTCTGAGTGTTCTGTTCAGCTGCGCGCGCGATCTCTGAGTGTTCTATTCAGCTGCGCACGCGATCTCTGAGTGTCCTGTTCAGCTGCGCGCGCGATCTCTGAGTGTTCTGTTCAGCTGCGCGCAATCTCTGTGTGTTCTGTTCAGCTGCGCACGCGATCTCTGAGTGTTCTGTTCAGCCGCGCGCGATGTCTGAGTGTTCTGTTCAGCTGCGAGCGATCTCTTGGTGTTCTGTTCAGCTGCGCGTGCGATTTCTGAGTTTCCTGTTCAGCTGCGAGCGATCTCTGAGTGTTCTGTTCAGCTGCGAGCGATTTCTGAGTGTTCTGTTCAGCTGCGCGCGCGATCTCTGAGTGTTCTGTTCAGCTGCGCGCGATTTCTGAGTTTTCTGTTCAGCTGCCCGCGAGATCTCTGAGTGTTCTGTTCAGCTGCGAGCGATCTCTGAGTTTTCTGTTCAGCTGCGAGCGATCTCTGAGTTTTCTGTTCAGCTGCGCGCGCGATCTCTGAGTGTTCTGTTCTGCTGCGCGTGCGATCTCTGAGTGTTCTGTTCAGCTGCGCGCGCAATCTCTGAGTGTTCTGTTCAGCTGCGCACGATCTCTGAGTGTTCTGTTCAGCTGCGAGCGATCTCTGAGTTTTCTGTTCAGCTGCGAGCGATCTCTGAGTTTTCTGTTCAGCCGCGCGCGATCTCTGAGTTTTCTGTTAAGCTGCGAGCGATCTCTGAGTGTTCTGTTAAGCTGCGAGCGATCTCTGAGTGTTCTGTTCAGCTGCGCACGATCTCTGAGTGTTCTGTTCTGCTGCGCGTGCGATCTCTGAGTGTTCTGTTCAGCTGCGAGCGATCTCTGAGTGTTCTGTTCTGCTGCGCGTGCGATCTCTGAGTGTTCTGTTCAGCTGCGAGCGATCTCTGAGTGTTCTGTTCAGCTGCGAGCGATCTCTGAGTGTTCTGTTCTGCTGCGCGTGCGATCTCTGAGTGTTCTGTTCTGCTGCGCGCGCGATCTCTGAGTGTTCTGTTCTGCTGCGCGTGCGATCTCTGAGTGTTCTGTTCTGCTGCGCGTGCGATCTCTGAGTGTTCTGTTCAGCTGCGAGCGATCTCTGAGTGTTCTGTTCAGCTGCGAGCGATCCCTGAGTGTTCTGTTCAGCTACGAGCGATCTCTGAGTGTTCTGTTCAGCTGCGAGCGATCTCTGAGTGTTCTGTTCAGCTGCGCGTGCGATCTCTGAGTGTTCTGTTCAGCTGCGCGTGCGATCTCTGAGTGTTCTGTTCAGCTGCGCGTGGGATCTCTGAGTGTTCTGTTCAGCTGCGCGTGCGATCTCTGAGTGTTCTGTTCAGCTGCGAGCGATCTCTGAGTGTTCTGTTCAGCTGCGAGCGATCTCTTGGTGTTCTGTTCTGCTGCGCGTGCGATCTCTGAGTGTTCTGTTCAGCTGCGCGTGCGATCTCTGAGTGTTCTGTTCAGCTGCGAGCGATCTCTTGGTGTTCTGTTCAGCTGCGCGTGCGATCTCTGAGTGTTCTGTTCAGCTGCGAGCGATCTGAGTGTTCTGTTCAGATGCGCGTGCGATTTCTGAGTTTCCTGTTCAGCTGCGAGCGATCTCTGAGTGTTCTGTTCAGCTGCGCGCGCGATCTCTGAGTGTTCTGTTCAGCTGCGCGCGATCTCTGAGTGTTCTGTTCAGGCCCGCGCACGATCTCTGAGTGTTCTGTTCAGCTGCGAGCGATCTCTGAGTTTTCTCTTCAGCCGCGCGTGCGATCTCTGAGTGTTTTGTTCAGCCGCGCGCGCGATCTCTGAGTGTTCTGTTCAGCTGCGAGCGATTTCTGAGTTTTCTGTTCAGCTGCACGTGATGTCTGAGTGTTCTATTCAGCTGCGAGCGATCCCTGAGTGTTCTGTTCAGCCGCGCGCGATCTCTGAGTGTTCTGTTCAGCTGCGAGCGATCTCTGAGTTTTCTGTTCAGCTGCGCGCGATCTCTGAGTGTTCTGTTCTGCTGCGCGCGCGATCTCTGAGTGTTCTGTTCTGCTGCGCGTGCGATCTCTGAGTGTTCTGTTCAGCCGCGGGCGCGATCTCTGAGTGTTCTGTTCAGCTGCGCGCGCGATCTCTGAGTGTCCTGTTCAGCTGCGCACGCGATCTCTGTGTGTTCTGTTCAGCCGCGCGCGCGATCTCTGAGTGTTCTGTTCAGCTGCGCTCGCGATCTGAGTGTTCTGTTCAGCCGCGGGCGCGATCTCTGAGTGTTCTGTTCAGCTGCGCACGATCTCTGAGTGTTCTGTTCAGCTGCTCGTGCTATCTCTGAGTGTTCTGTTCAGCTGCGCGCAATCTCTGTGTGTTCTGTTCAGCTGCATGCGATCTCTGAGTGTTCTGTTCAGCTGCGTGCGATCTCTGGGTGTTCTGTTCAGCTGCGTGCGATCTCTGAGTGTTCTGTTCAGCTGCATGCGATCTCTGAGTGTTCTGTTCAGCTGCGTGCGATCTCTGAGTGTTCTGTTCAGCTGCATGCGATCTCTGAGTGTTCTTTTCTACTGCGCATGCTTTCTCTGAGTGTTCTGTTCAGCTGCGTGCGATCTCTGAGTGTTCTGTTCACCTGCGCGCACAATCTCTGAGTGTTCTGTTCAGCTGCGAGCGATCTCTGAGTGTTCTGTTCAGCTGCGCGCAATCTCTGAGTGTTCTGTTCAGCTGCGCACGATCTCTGAGTGTTCTGTTCAGCTGCTCGTGCGATCTCTGAGTGTTCTGTTCAGCTGCGTGCGATCTCTGAGTGTTCTGTTCAGCTGCGTGCGATCTCTGAGTGTTCTGTTCTGCTGCGCGTGCGATCTCTGGGTGTTCTGTTCAGCTGCGCACGATCTCTGTGTGTTCTGTTCAGCTGCGCTCGCGATCTGAGTGTTCTGTTCAGCCGCGGGCGCGATCTCTGAGTGTTCTGTTCAGCTGCGCGCGCGATCTCTGAGTGTTCTGTTCAGCTGCGCACGCGATCTCTGAGTGTCCTGTTCAGCTGCGCGCGCGATCTCTGAGTGTTCTGTTCAGCTGCGCGCAATCTCTGTGTGTTCTGTTCAGCTGCGCACGCGATCTCTGAGTGTTCTGTTCAGCCGCGCGCGATGTCTGAGTGTTCTGTTCAGCTGCGAGCGATCTCTTGGTGTTCTGTTCAGCTGCGCGTGCGATTTCTGAGTTTCCTGTTCAGCTGCGAGCGATCTCTGAGTGTTCTGTTCAGCTGCGAGCGATTTCTGAGTGTTCTGTTCAGCTGCGCGCGCGATCTCTGAGTGTTCTGTTCAGCTGCGCGCGATTTCTGAGTTTTCTGTTCAGCTGCCCGCGAGATCTCTGAGTGTTCTGTTCAGCTGCGAGCGATCTCTGAGTTTTCTGTTCAGCTGCGAGCGATCTCTGAGTTTTCTGTTCAGCTGCGCGCGCGATCTCTGAGTGTTCTGTTCTGCTGCGCGTGCGATCTCTGAGTGTTCTGTTCAGCTGCGCGCGCAATCTCTGAGTGTTCTGTTCAGCTGCGCACGATCTCTGAGTGTTCTGTTCAGCTGCGAGCGATCTCTGAGTTTTCTGTTCAGCTGCGAGCGATCTCTGAGTTTTCTGTTCAGCCGCGCGCGATCTCTGAGTTTTCTGTTCAGCTGCGCACGATCTCTGAGTGTTCTGTTAAGCTGCGAGCGATCTCTGAGTGTTCTGTTAAGCTGCGAGCGATCTCTGAGTGTTCTGTTCAGCTGCGCACGATCTCTGAGTGTTCTGTTCAGCTGCGCACGATCTCTGAGTGTTCTGTTAAGCTGCGCGCGATCTCTGAGTGTTCTGTTCAGCCGCGCGCGATCTCTGAGTGTTCTGTTCAGCTGCGCGCGATCTCTGAGTGTTCTGTTCTGCTGCGCGTGCGATCTCTGAGTGTTCTGTTCAGCCGCGGGCGCGATCTCTGAGTGTTCTGTTCAGCCGCGCGCGATCTCTGAGTGTTCTGTTCAGCTGCGCGCGATCTCTGAGTGTTCTTTTCAGCCGCGAGCAATCTCTGAGTTTTCTGTTCAGCCGCGCGCGATGTCTGAGTGTTCTGTTCAGCCGCGCGCGCGATCTCTGAGTGTTCTGTTCAGCTGCGAGCGATCTCTGAGTTTTCTGTTCAGCTGCGAGCGATCTCTGAGTTTTCTGTTCAGCTGCGCGCGCGATCTCTGAGTGTTCTGTTCTGCTGCGCGTGCAATCTCTGAGTGTTCTGTTCAGCTGCGCAAGATCTCTGAGTGTTCTGTTCAGCTGCGAGCGATCTCTGAGTGTTCTGTTCAGCCGCGAGCGATCTCTTGGTGTTCTGTTCAGCTGCGAGCGATCTCTGAGTGTTCTGTTCAGCCGCGAGCGATCTCTTGGTGTTCTGTTCAGCTGCGCGTGCGATCTCTGAGTGTTCTGTTCAGCTGCGCGTGCGATTTCTGAGTTTCCTGTTCAGCTGCGAGCGATCTCTGAGTGTTCTGTTCAGCTGCGAGTGATTTCTGAGTGTTCTGTTCAGCTGCGCGCGCGATCTCTGAGTGTTCTGTTCAGCTGCGCGTGCGATTTCTGAGTTTCCTGTTCAGCTGCGCGTGCGATCTCTGAGTGTTCTGTTCAGCTGCGAGCGATCTCTGAGTGTTCTGTTCAGCTGCGCGTGCGATTTCTGAGTTTCCTGTTCAGCTGCGCGCACGATCTCTGAGTGTTCTGTTCAGCTGCGCGTGCGATTTCTGAGTTTCCTGTTCAGCTGCGCGTGCGATCTCTGAGTGTTCTGTTCAGCTGCGAGCGATCTCTGAGTGTTCTGTTCAGCTGCGCGTGCGATTTCTGAGTTTCCTGTTCAGCTGCGCGCACGATCTCTGAGTGTTCTGTTCAGCTGCGCACGATCTCTGAGTGTTCTGTTCAGCCGCGCGCGCGATCTCTGAGTGTTCTGTTCAGCTGCGAGCGATCTCTGAGTGTTCTGTTCAGCTGCGAGCGATCTCTGAGTGTTCTGTTCAGCTGCGAGCGATCTCTGAGTGTTCTGTTCAGCTGCGAGCGATCTCTGAGTGTTCTGTTCAGCTGCGCGTGCGATCTCTGAGTGTTCTGTTCAGCTGCGCGTGCGATCTCTGGGTGTTCTGTTCAGCTGCGAGCGATCTCTAAGTGTTCTGTTCTGCTGCGCGTGCGATCTCTGAGTGTTCTGTTCAGCTGCGAGCGATCTCTGAGTGTTCTGTTCAGCTGCGCGCGCAATCTCTGAGTGTTCTGTTCAGCCGCGCGCGATCTCTGAGTGTTCTGTTCAGCCGCGCGCGATCTCTGAGTGTTCTGTTCAGCCGCGCGCGATCTCTGAGTGTTCTGTTCAGCCGCGCGCAATCTCTGAGTGTTCTGTTCTGCTGCGCGTGCGATCTCTGAGTGTTCTGTTCAGCTGCGAGCGATCTCTGAGTGTTCTGTTCAGCTGCGAGCGATCTCTGAGTGTTCTGTTCTGCTGCGCGTGCGATCTCTGAGTGTTCTGTTCTGCTGCGCGCGCGATCTCTGAGTGTTCTGTTCTGCTGCGCGTGCGATCTCTGAGTGTTCTGTTCTGCTGCGCGTGCGATCTCTGAGTGTTCTGTTCAGCTGCGCGTGCGATCTCTGAGTGTTCTGTTCAGCTGCGCGTGCGATCTCTGAGTGTTCTGTTCAGCTGCGAGCGATCTCTTGGTGTTCTGTTCTGCTGCGCGTGCGATCTCTGAGTGTTCTGTTCAGCTGCGCGTGCGATCTCTGAGTGTTCTGTTCAGCTGCGAGCGATCTCTTGGTGTTCTGTTCTGCTGCGCGTGCGATCTCTGAGTGTTCTGTTCAGCTGCGCGTGCGATCTCTGAGTTTTCTGTTCAGCTGCGAGCGATCTCTTGGTGTTCTGTTCAGCTGCGCGTGCGATCTCTGAGTGTTCTGTTCAGCTGCGAGCGATCTGAGTGTTCTGTTCAGATGCGCGTGCGATTTCTGAGTTTCCTGTTCAGCTGCGAGCGATCTCTGAGTGTTCTGTTCAGCTGCGCGCGCGATCTCTGAGTGTTCTGTTCAGCTGCGCGTGATCTCTGAGTGTTCTGTTCAGGCCCGCGCACGATCTCTGAGTGTTCTGTTCAGCTGCGAGCGATCTCTGAGTTTTCTCTTCAGCCGCGCGTGCGATCTCTGAGTGTTCTGTTCAGCTGCGAGCGATCTCTGAGTTTTCTGTTCAGCTGCGCGCGATCTCTGAGTGTTCTGTTCTGCTGCGCGCGATCTCTGAGTGTTCTGTTCTGCTGCGCGCGCGATCTCTGAGTGTTCTGTTCTGCTGCGCGTGCGATCTCTGAGTGTTCTGTTCAGCCGCGGGCGCGATCTCTGAGTGTTCTGTTCAGCTGCGCGCGCGATCTCTGAGTGTCCTGTTCAGCTGCGCACGCGATCTCTGTGTGTTCTGTTCAGCCGCGCGCGCGATCTCTGAGTGTTCTGTTCAGCTGCGCTCGCGATCTGAGTGTTCTGTTCAGCCGCGGGCGCGATCTCTGAGTGTTCTGTTCAGCTGCGCACGATCTCTGAGTGTTCTGTTCAGCTGCTCGTGCGATCTCTGAGTGTTCTGTTCAGCTGCGCGCAATCTCTGTGTGTTCTGTTCAGCTGCATGCGATCTCTGAGTGTTCTGTTCAGCTGCGTGCGATCTCTGGGTGTTCTGTTCAGCTGCGTGCGATCTCTGAGTGTTCTGTTCTGCTGCGCGTGCGATCTCTGGGTGTTCTGTTCAGCTGCTTGCGATCTCTGAGTGTTCTGTTCTACTGCGCGTGGGATCTCTGAGTGTTCTGTTCAGCTGCGAGCGATCTCTGAGTGTTCTGTTCAGCTGCATGCGATCTCTGAGTGTTCTTTTCTACTGCGCATGCTTTCTCTGAGTGTTCTGTTCAGCTGCGTGCGATCTCTGAGTGTTCTGTTCACCTGCGCGCACAATCTCTTGAGTGTTCTGTTCAGCTGCGAGCGATCTCTGAGTGTTCTGTTCAGCTGCGCGCGATCTCTGAGTGTTCTGTTCAGCTGCGCACGATCTCTGAGTGTTCTGTTCAGCTGCTCGTGCGATCTCTGAGTGTTCTGTTCAGCTGCGTGCGATCTCTGAGTGTTCTGTTCTGCTGCGCGTGCGATCTCTGGGTGTTCTGTTCAGCTGCGTGCGATCTCTGAGTGTTCTGTTCAGCTGCGCACGATCTCTGTGTGTTCTGTTCAGCTGCGCTCGCGATCTGAGTGTTCTGTTCAGCCGCGGGCGCGATCTCTGAGTGTTCTGTTCAGCTGCGCGCGCGATCTCTGAGTGTTCTGTTCAGCTGCGCACGCGATCTCTGAGTGTCCTGTTCAGCTGCGCGCGCGATCTCTGAGTGTTCTGTTCAGCTGCGCGCAATCTCTGTGTGTTCTGTTCAGCTGCGCACGCGATCTCTGAGTGTTCTGTTCAGCCGCGCGCGATGTCTGAGTGTTCTGTTCAGCTGCGAGCGATCTCTTGGTGTTCTGTTCAGCTGCGCGTGCGATTTCTGAGTTTCCTGTTCAGCTGCGAGCGATCTCTGAGTGTTCTGTTCAGCTGCGAGCGATTTCTGAGTGTTTTGTTCAGCTGCGCGCGCGATCTCTGAGTGTTCTGTTCAGCTGCGCGTGATTTCTGAGTTTTCTGTTCAGCTGCCCGCGAGATCTCTGAGTGTTCTGTTCAGCTGCGAGTAATCTCTGAGTTTTCTGTTCAGCTGCGAGCGATCTCTGAGTTTTCTGTTCAGCTGCGCGCGCGATCTCTGAGTGTTCTGTTCAGCTGCGCGTGCGATCTCTGAGTGTTCTGTTCAGCTGCGCACGATCTCTGAGTGTTCTGTTCAGCTGCGAGCGATCTCTGAGTTTTCTGTTCAGCTGCGAGCGATCTCTGAGTTTTCTGTTCAGCCGCGCGCGATCTCTGAGTTTTCTGTTCAGCTGCGCACGATCTCTGAGTGTTCTGTTAAGCTGCGAGCGATCTCTGAGTGTTCTGTTAAGCTGCGAGCGATCTCTGAGTGTTCTGTTCAGCTGCGCACGATCTCTGAGTGTTCTGTTCAGCTGCGCACGATCTCTGAGTGTTCTGTTAAGCTGCGCGCGATCTCTGAGTGTTCTGTTCAGCCGCGCGCGATCTCTGAGTGTTCTGTTCAGCTGCGCGCGATCTCTGAGTGTTCTGTTCTGCTGCGCGTGCGATCTCTGAGTGTTCTGTTCAGCCGCGGGCGCGATCTCTGAGTGTTCTGTTCAGCCGCGCGCGATCTCTGAGTGTTCTGTTCAGCTGCGCGCGATCTCTGAGTGTTCTTTTCAGCCGCGAGCAATCTCTGAGTTTTCTGTTCAGCCGCGCGCGCGATGTCTGAGTGTTCTGTTCAGCCGCGCGCGCGATCTCTGAGTGTTCTGTTCAGCTGCGAGCGATCTCTGAGTTTTCTGTTCAGCTGCGCGCGCGATCTCTGAGTGTTCTGTTCTGCTGCGCGTGCGATCTCTGAGTGTTATGTTCAGCCGCGGGCGCGATCTCTGAGTGTTCTGTTCAGCTGCGCGCGCGATCTCTGAGTGTCCTGTTCAGCTGCGCACGCGATCTCTGTGTGTTCTGTTCAGCCGCGCGCGCGATCTCTGAGTGTTCTGTTCAGCTGCGCTCGCGATCTGAGTGTTCTGTTCAGCCGCGGGCGCGATCTCTGAGTGTTCTGTTCAGCTGCGCACGATCTCTGAGTGTTCTGTTCAGCTGCTCGTGCGATCTCTGAGTGTTCTGTTCAGCTGCGCGCAATCTCTGTGTGTTCTGTTCAGCTGCATGCGATCTCTGAGTGTTCTGTTCAGCTGCGTGCGATCTCTGGGTGTTCTGTTCAGCTGCATGCGATCTCTGAGTGTTCTGTTCTGCTGCGCGTGCGATCTCTGGGTGTTCTGTTCAGCTGCGTGCGATCTCTGAGTGTTCTGTTCTGCTGCGCGTGCGATCTCTGAGTGTTCTGTTCAGCTGCGCGCGCAATCTCTGAGTGTTCTGTTCAGCTGCGAGCGATCTCTGAGTTTTCTGTTCAGCTGCGAGCGATCTCTGAGTTTTCTGTTCAGCCGCGCGCGATCTCTGAGTTTTCTGTTCAGCTGCGCACGATCTCTGAGTGTTCTGTTAAGCTGCGAGCGATCTCTGAGTGTTCTGTTAAGCTGCGAGCGATCTCTGAGTGTTCTGTTCAGCTGCGCACGATCTCCGAGTGTTCTGTTCAGCTGCGCACGATCTCTGAGTGTTCTGTTAAGCTGCGCGCGATCTCTGAGTGTTCTGTTCAGCCGCGCGCGATCTCTGAGTGTTCTGTTCAGCCGCGCGCGATCTCTGAGTGTTCTGTTCAGCCGCGCGCGATCTCTGAGTGTTCTGTTCAGCTGCGCGCGATCTCTGAGTGTTCTTTTCAGCCGCGAGCAATCTCTGAGTTTTCTGTTCAGCCGCGCGCGCGATGTCTGAGTGTTCTGTTCAGCCGCGCGCGCGATCTCTGAGTGTTCTGTTCAGCTGCGAGCGATCTCTGAGTGTTCTGTTCAGCCGCGCGCGATCTCTGAGTGTTCTGTTCAGCTGCGAGCGATCTCTGAGTTTTCTGTTCAGCTGCGAGCGATCTCTGAGTTTTCTGTTCAGCTGCGCGCGCGATCTCTGAGTGTTCTGTTCTGCTGCGCGTGCGATCTCTGAGTGTTCTGTTCAGCTGCGCGCGCAATCTCTGAGTGTTCTGTTCAGCTGCGCACGATCTCTGAGTGTTCTGTTCAGCTGCGAGCGATCTCTGAGTTTTCTGTTCAGCTGCGAGCGATCTCTGAGTTTTCTGTTCAGCCGCGCGCGATCTCTGAGTTTTCTGTTCAGCTGCGCACGATCTCTGAGTGTTCTGTTAAGCTGCGAGCGATCTCTGAGTGTTCTGTTAAGCTGCGAGCGATCTCTGAGTGTTCTGTTCAGCTGCGCACGATCTCTGAGTGTTCTGTTCAGCTGCGCACGATCTCTGAGTGTTCTGTTAAGCTGCGAGCGATCTCTGAGTGTTCTGTTCAGCTGCGAGCGATCTCTGAGTGTTCTGTTCAGCTGCGCGTGCGATCTCTGAGTGTTCTGTTCAGCTGCGAGCGATCTCTGAGTGTTCTGTTCAGCTGCGAGCGATCTCTGAGTGTTCTGTTCTGCTGCGCGTGCGATCTCTGAGTGTTCTGTTCAGCCGCGCGCGCGATCTCTGAGTGTTCTGTTCAGCTGCGAGCGATTTCTGAGTTTTCTGTTCAGCTGCGCGTGCGATCTCTTGGTGTTCTGTTCAGCTGCGCGTGCGATCTCTGAGTGTTCTGTTAAGCTGCGAGCGATCTCTGAGTGTTCTGTTCAGCTGCGAGCGATCTCTGAGTGTTCTGTTCAGCTGCGCGTGCGATCTCTTGGTGTTCTGTTCAGCTGCGCGTGCGATCTCTGAGTGTTCTGTTCAGCTGTGAGCGATCTCTGAGTGTTCTGTTCAGCTGCGAGCGATCTCTGAGTGTTCTGTTAAGCTGCGAGCGATCTCTGAGTGTTCTGTTCAGCTGCGCACGATCTCTGAGTGTTCTGTTCAGCTGCGCACGATCTCTGAGTGTTCTGTTAAGCTGCGAGCGATCTCTGAGTGTTCTGTTCAGCTGCGAGCGATCTCTGAGTGTTCTGTTCAGCTGCGCGTGCGATCTCTGAGTGTTCTGTTCAGCTGCGAGCGATCTCTGAGTGTTCTGTTCAGCTGCGAGCGATCTCTGAGTGTTCTGTTCTGCTGCGCGTGCGATCTCTGAGTGTTCTGTTCAGCCGCGCGCGCGATCTCTGAGTGTTCTGTTCAGCTGCGAGCGATTTCTGAGTTTTCTGTTCAGCTGCGCGTGCGATCTCTTGGTGTTCTGTTCAGCTGCGCGTGCGATCTCTGAGTGTTCTGTTAAGCTGCGAGCGATCTCTGAGTGTTCTGTTCAGCTGCGAGCGATCTCTGAGTGTTCTGTTCAGCTGCGCGTGCGATCTCTTGGTGTTCTGTTCAGCTGCGCGTGCGATCTCTGAGTGTTCTGTTCAGCTGTGAGCGATCTCTGAGTGTTCTGTTCAGCTGCGCGTGCGATTTCTGAGTGTTCTGTTCAGCTGCGAGCGATCTCTGAGTATTCTGTTCAGCTGCGCGCGCGATCTCTGAGTGTTCTGTTCAGCCGCGCGCGCGATGTCTGAGTGTTCTGTTCAGCCGCGAGCGATCTCTTGGTGTTCTGTTCAGCTGCGCGTGCGATCTCTGAGTGTTCTGTTCAGCTGCGCGTGCGATTTCTGAGTTTCCTGTTCAGCTGCGAGCGATCTCTGAGTGTTCTGTTCAGCTGCGAGTGATTTCTGAGTGTTCTGTTCAGCTGCGCGCGTGATCTCTGAGTGTTCTGTTCAGCTGCCCGCGCGATCTCTGAGTGTTCTGTTCAGGCGCGCGCGCGCGATCTCTGAGTGTTCTGTTCAGCTGCGCGCGCGATCTCTGAGTGTTCTGTTCAGCCGCGCGCGCGATCTCTGAGTGTTCTGTTCAGCTGCGAGCGATCTCTGAGTGTTCTGTTCAGCTGCGAGCGATTTCTGAGTGTTCTGTTCAGCTGCGAGCGATCTCTGAGTTTTCTGTTCAGCTGCGAGCGATTTCTGAGTGTTCTGTTCAGCTGCGAGCGATTTCTGAGTGTTCTGTTCAGCTGCGAGCGATGTCTGAGTGTTCTGTTCAGCTGCCCGCGCGATCTCTGAGTGTTCTGTTCAGCTGCGAGCGATCTCTGAGTGTTCTGTTCAGCTGCGAGCGATCTCTGAGTTTTCTGTTCAGCTGCGCGCGCAATCTCTGAGTGTTCTGTTCAGCTGCGAGCGATCTCTTGGTGTTCTGTTCAGCTGCGCGTGCGATCTCTGAGTGTTCTGTTCAGCTGCGCGTGCGATTTCTGAGTTTCCTGTTCAGCTGCGAGCGATCTGTGAGTGTTCTGTTCAGCTGCGAGCGATTTCTGAGTGTTCTGTTCAGCTGCCCGCGCGATCTCTGAGTGTTCTGTTCAGGCGCGCGCGCGATCTCTGAGTGTTCTGTTCAGCTGCGCGCGCGATCTCTGAGTGTTCTGTTCAGCCGCGCGCGCGATCTCTGAGTGTTCTGTTCAGCTGCGAGCGATTTCTGAATTTTCTGTTCAGCTGCCCGCGCGATCTCTGAGTGTTCTGTTCAGCTGCGAGCGATCTCTGAGTGTTCTGTTCAGCTGCGAGCGATTTCTGAATTTTCTGTTCAGCTGCCCGCGCGATCTCTGAGTGTTCTGTTCAGCTGCGAGCGATCTCTGAGTTTTCTGTTCAGCTGCGCGCGCAATCTCTGAGTGTTCTGTTCAGCCGCACGCGCGATCTCTGAGTGTTCTGTTCAGCTGCGCGCGATCTCTGAGTGTTCTGTTCAGCTGCGCGCGATCTCTGAGTGTTCTTTTCAGCCGCGAGCGATCTCTGAGTGTTCTGTTCAGCCGCGGGCATGATCTCTGAGTGTTCTGTTCAGCTGCGCACGATCTCTGAGTGTTCTGTTCAGCTGCGAGCGATCTCTGAGTTTTCTGTTCAGCTGCGAGCGATCTCTGAGTTTTCTGTTCAGCCGCGCGCGATCTCTGAGTTTTCTGTTCAGCTGCGCACGATCTCTGAGTGTTCTGTTAAGCTGCGAGCGATCTCTGAGTGTTCTGTTAAGCTGCGAGCGATCTCTGAGTGTTCTGTTCAGCTGCGAGCGATCTCTGAGTGCTCTGTTAAGCTGCGAGCGATCTCTGAGTGTTCTGTTCAGCTGCGCGCGATCTCTGAGTGTTCTGTTCAGCCGCGCGCGATCTCTGAGTGTTCTGTTCAGCTGCGCGCGATCTCTGAGTGTTCTGTTCTGTTGCGCGTGCGATCTCTGAGTGTTCTGTTCAGCCGCGGGCGCGATCTCTGAGTGTTCTGTTCAGCTGCGCGCGATCTCTGAGTGTTCTGTTCAGCTGCGCGCGATCTCTGAGTGTTCTTTTCAGCCGCGAGCGATCTCTGAGTTTTCTGTTCAGCTGCGAGCGATTTCTGAGTTTCCTGTTCAGCTGCGAGCGATCTCTGAGTGTTCTGTTCAGCTGCGAGTGATTTCTGAGTGTTCTGTTCAGCTGCGCGCGCGATCTCTGAGTGTTCTGTTCAGCTGCCCGCGCGATCTCTGAGTGTTCTGTTCAGGCGCGCGCGCGCGATCTCTGAGTGTTCTGTTCAGCTGCGCGCGCGATCTCTGAGTGTTCTGTTCAGCCGCGCGCGCGATCTCTGAGTGTTCTGTTCAGCTGCGAGCGATCTCTGAGTGTTCTGTTCAGCTGCGAGCGATTTCTGAGTGTTCTGTTCAGCTGCGAGCGATCTCTGAGTATTCTGTTCAGCTGCGCGCGCGATCTCTGAGTGTTCTGTTCAGCCGCGCGCGCGATGTCTGAGTGTTCTGTTCAGCCGCGAGCGATCTCTTGGTGTTCTGTTCAGCTGCGCGTGCGATCTCTGAGTGTTCTGTTCAGCTGCGCGTGCGATTTCTGAGTTTCCTGTTCAGCTGCGAGCGATCTCTGAGTGTTCTGTTCAGCTGCGAGTGATTTCTGAGTGTTCTGTTCAGCTGCGCGCGCGATCTCTGAGTGTTCTGTTCAGCTGCGCGCGCGATCTCTGAGTGTTCTGTTCAGCTGCCCGCGCGATCTCTGAGTGTTCTGTTCAGGCGCGCGCGCGCGATCTCTGAGTGTTCTGTTCAGCTGCGCGCGCGATCTCTGAGTGTTCTGTTCAGCCGCGCGCGCGATCTCTGAGTGTTCTGTTCAGCCGCGCGCGCGATCTCTGAGTGTTCTGTTCAGCTGCGAGCGATCTCTGAGTGTTCTGTTCAGCTGCGAGCGATTTCTGAGTGTTCTGTTCAGCTGCGAGCGATCTCTGAGTATTCTGTTCAGCTGCGCGCGCGATCTCTGAGTGTTCTGTTCAGCCGCGCGCGCGATGTCTGAGTGTTCTGTTCAGCCGCGAGCGATCTCTTGGTGTTCTGTTCAGCTGCGCGTGCGATCTCTGAGTGTTCTGTTCAGCTGCGCGTGCGATTTCTGAGTTTCCTGTTCAGCTGCGAGCGATCTCTGAGTGTTCTGTTCAGCTGCGAGTGATTTCTGAGTGTTCTGTTCAGCTGCGCGCGCGATCTCTGAGTGTTCTGTTCAGCTTCGCGCGCGATCTCTGAGTGTTCTGTTCAGCTGCCCGCGCGATCTCTGAGTGTTCTGTTCAGGCGCGCGCGCGCGATCTCTGAGTGTTCTGTTCAGCTGCGCGCGCGATCTCTGAGTGTTCTGTTCAGCTGCGCGCGCGATCTCTGAGTGTTCTGTTCAGCCGCGCGCGCGATCTCTGAGTGTTCTGTTCAGCTGCGAGCGATCTCTGAGTGTTCTGTTCAGCTGCGAGCGATTTCTGAGTGTTCTGTTCAGCTGCGAGCGATCTCTGAGTTTTCTGTTCAGCTGCGAGCGATTTCTGAGTGTTCTGTTCAGCTGCGAGCGATTTCTGAGTGTTCTGTTCAGCTGCGAGCGATGTCTGAGTGTTCTGTTCAGCTGCCCGCGCGATCTCTGAGTGTTCTGTTCAGCTGCGAGCGATCTCTGAGTGTTCTGTTCAGCTGCGAGCGATCTCTGAGTTTTCTGTTCAGCTGCGCGCGCAATCTCTGAGTGTTCTGTTCAGCTGCGAGCGATCTCTTGGTGTTCTGTTCAGCTGCGCGTGCGATCTCTGAGTGTTCTGTTCAGCTGCGCGTGCGATTTCTGAGTTTCCTGTTCAGCTGCGAGCGATCTCTGAGTGTTCTGTTCAGCTGCGAGCGATTTCTGAGTGTTCTGTTCAGCTGCCCGCGCGATCTCTGAGTGTTCTGTTCAGGCGCGCGCGCGATCTCTGAGTGTTCTGTTCAGCTGCGCGCGCGATCTCTGAGTGTTCTGTTCAGCCGCGCGCGCGATCTCTGAGTGTTCTGTTCAGCTGCGAGCGATCTCTGAGTGTTCTGTTCAGCTGCGAGCGATTTCTGAATTTTCTGTTCAGCTGCCCGCGCGATCTCTGAGTGTTCTGTTCAGCTGCGAGCGATCTCTGAGTTTTCTGTTCAGCTGCGCGCGCAATCTCTGAGTGTTCTGTTCAGCCGCACGCGCGATCTCTGAGTGTTCTGTTCAGCTGCGCGCGATCTCTGAGTGTTCTGTTCAGCTGCGCGCGATCTCTGAGTGTTCTTTTCAGCCGCGAGCGATCTCTGAGTTTTCTGTTCAGCTGCGCGCGCGATGTCTGAGTGTTCTGTTCAGCCGCGCGTGCGATGTCTGAGTGTTCTGTTCAGCCGCGCGCGCGATCTCTGAGTGTTCTGTTCAGCTGCGAGCGATCTCTGAGTGTTCTGTTAAGCTGCGAGCGATCTCTGAGTGTTCTGTTCAGCTGCGAGCGATCTCTGAGTGTTCTGTTAAGCTGCGAGCGATCTCTGAGTGTTCTGTTCAGCTGCGCACGATCTCTGAGTGTTCTGTTCAGCCGCGCGCGATCTCTGAGTGTTCTGTTCAGCTGCGCGCGATCTCTGAGTGTTCTGTTCTGTTGCGCGTGCGATCTCTGAGTGTTCTGTTCAGCCGCGGGCGCGATCTCTGAGTGTTCTGTTCAGCTGCGGGCGCGATCTCTGAGTGTTCTGTTCAGCCGCGCGCGATCTCTGAGTGTTCTGTTCAGCTGCGCGCGATCTCTGAGTGTTCTTTTCAGCCGCGAGCAATCTCTGAGTTTTCTGTTCAGCCGCGCGCGCGATGTCTGAGTGTTCTGTTCAGCCGCGCGCGCGATCTCTGAGTGTTCTGTTCAGCTGCGAGCGATCTCTGAGTTTTCTGTTCAGCTGCGCGCGCGATCTCTGAGTGTTCTGTTCTGCTGCGCGTGCGATCTCTGAGTGTTATGTTCAGCCGCGGGCGCGATCTCTGAGTGTTCTGTTCAGCCGCGCGCGATCTCTGAGTGTTCTGTTCAGCTGCGAGCGATCTCTGAGTTTTCTGTTCAGCTGCGAGCGATTTCTGAGTTTCCTGTTCAGCTGCGAGCGATCTCTGAGTGTTCTGTTCAGCTGCGAGTGATTTCTGAGTGTTCTGTTCAGCTGCGCGCGCGATCTCTGAGTGTTCTGTTCAGCTGCCCGCGCGATCTCTGAGTGTTCTGTTCAGGCGCGCGCGCGCGATCTCTGAGTGTTCTGTTCAGCTGCGCGCGCGATCTCTGAGTGTTCTGTTCAGCCGCGCGCGCGATCTCTGAGTGTTCTGTTCAGCTGCGAGCGATCTCTGAGTGTTCTGTTCAGCTGCGAGCGATTTCTGAGTGTTCTGTTCAGCTGCGAGCGATCTCTGAGTATTCTGTTCAGCTGCGCGCGCGATCTCTGAGTGTTCTGTTCAGCCGCGCGCGCGATGTCTGAGTGTTCTGTTCAGCCGCGAGCGATCTCTTGGTGTTCTGTTCAGCTGCGCGTGCGATCTCTGAGTGTTCTGTTCAGCTGCGCGTGCGATTTCTGAGTTTCCTGTTCAGCTGCGAGCGATCTCTGAGTGTTCTGTTCAGCTGCGAGTGATTTCTGAGTGTTCTGTTCAGCTGCGCGCGCGATCTCTGAGTGTTCTGTTCAGCTGCGCGCGCGATCTCTGAGTGTTCTGTTCAGCTGCCCGCGCGATCTCTGAGTGTTCTGTTCAGGCGCGCGCGCGCGATCTCTGAGTGTTCTGTTCAGCTGCGCGCGCGATCTCTGAGTGTTCTGTTCAGCCGCGCGCGCGATCTCTGAGTGTTCTGTTCAGCCGCGCGCGCGATCTCTGAGTGTTCTGTTCAGCTGCGAGCGATCTCTGAGTGTTCTGTTCAGCTGCGAGCGATTTCTGAGTGTTCTGTTCAGCTGCGAGCGATCTCTGAGTATTCTGTTCAGCTGCGCGCGCGATCTCTGAGTGTTCTGTTCAGCCGCGCGCGCGATGTCTGAGTGTTCTGTTCAGCCGCGAGCGATCTCTTGGTGTTCTGTTCAGCTGCGCGTGCGATCTCTGAGTGTTCTGTTCAGCTGCGCGTGCGATTTCTGAGTTTCCTGTTCAGCTGCGAGCGATCTCTGAGTGTTCTGTTCAGCTGCGAGTGATTTCTGAGTGTTCTGTTCAGCTGCGCGCGCGATCTCTGAGTGTTCTGTTCAGCTGCGCGCGCGATCTCTGAGTGTTCTGTTCAGCTGCCCGCGCGATCTCTGAGTGTTCTGTTCAGGCGCGCGCGCGCGATCTCTGAGTGTTCTGTTCAGCTGCGCGCGCGATCTCTGAGTGTTCTGTTCAGCTGCGCGCGCGATCTCTGAGTGTTCTGTTCAGCCGCGCGCGCGATCTCTGAGTGTTCTGTTCAGCTGCGAGCGATCTCTGAGTGTTCTGTTCAGCTGCGAGCGATTTCTGAGTGTTCTGTTCAGCTGCGAGCGATCTCTGAGTTTTCTGTTCAGCTGCGAGCGATTTCTGAGTGTTCTGTTCAGCTGCGAGCGATTTCTGAGTGTTCTGTTCAGCTGCGAGCGATGTCTGAGTGTTCTGTTCAGCTGCCCGCGCGATCTCTGAGTGTTCTGTTCAGCTGCGAGCGATCTCTGAGTGTTCTGTTCAGCTGCGAGCGATCTCTGAGTTTTCTGTTCAGCTGCGCGCGCAATCTCTGAGTGTTCTGTTCAGCTGCGAGCGATCTCTTGGTGTTCTGTTCAGCTGCGCGTGCGATCTCTGAGTGTTCTGTTCAGCTGCGCGTGCGATTTCTGAGTTTCCTGTTCAGCTGCGAGCGATCTCTGAGTGTTCTGTTCAGCTGCGAGCGATTTCTGAGTGTTCTGTTCAGCTGCCCGCGCGATCTCTGAGTGTTCTGTTCAGGCGCGCGCGCGATCTCTGAGTGTTCTGTTCAGCTGCGCGCGCGATCTCTGAGTGTTCTGTTCAGCCGCGCGCGCGATCTCTGAGTGTTCTGTTCAGCTGCGAGCGATCTCTGAGTGTTCTGTTCAGCTGCGAGCGATTTCTGAATTTTCTGTTCAGCTGCCCGCGCGATCTCTGAGTGTTCTGTTCAGCTGCGAGCGATCTCTGAGTTTTCTGTTCAGCTGCGCGCGCAATCTCTGAGTGTTCTGTTCAGCCGCACGCGCGATCTCTGAGTGTTCTGTTCAGCTGCGCGCGATCTCTGAGTGTTCTGTTCAGCTGCGCGCGATCTCTGAGTGTTCTTTTCAGCCGCGAGCGATCTCTGAGTTTTCTGTTCAGCTGCGCGCGCGATGTCTGAGTGTTCTGTTCAGCCGCGCGTGCGATGTCTGAGTGTTCTGTTCAGCCGCGCGCGCGATCTCTGAGTGTTCTGTTCAGCTGCGAGCGATCTCTGAGTTTTCTGTTCAGCTGCGAGCGATTTCTGAGTGTTCTGTTCAGCTGCGAGCGATCTCTGAGTTTTCTGTTCAGCTGCGAGCGATTTCTGAGTGTTCTGTTCAGCTGCGAGCGATTTCTGAGTGTTCTGTTCAGCTGCGAGCGATGTCTGAGTGTTCTGTTCAGCTGCCCGCGCGATCTCTGAGTGTTCTGTTCAGCTGCGAGCGATCTCTTGGTGTTCTGTTCAGCTGCGCGTGCGATCTCTGAGTGTTCTGTTCAGCTGCGAGCGATCTCTGAGTTTTCTGTTCAGCTGCGAGCGATCTCTGAGTGTTCTGTTCAGCTGCGCGTGCGATTTCTGAGTTTCCTGTTCAGCTGCGAGCGATCTCTGAGTGTTCTGTTCAGCTGCGAGTGATTTCTGAGTGTTCTGTTCAGCTGCGCGCGCGATCTCTGAGTGTTCTGTTCAGCTGCCCGCGCGATCTCTGAGTGTTCTGTTCAGGCGCGCGCGCGATCTCTGAGTGTTCTGTTCAGCTGCGCGCGCGATCTCTGAGTGTTCTGTTCAGCCGCGCGCGCGATCTCTGAGTGTTCTGTTCAGCTGCGCGCGCGATCTCTGAGTGTTCTGTTCAGCTGCGAGCGATCTCTGAGTGTTCTGTTCAGCTGCGAGCGATTTCTGAGTGTTCTGTTCAGCTGCGAGCGATCTCTGAGTTTTCTGTTCAGCTGCGAGCGATTTCTGAGTGTTCTGTTCAGCTGCGAGCGATTTCTGAGTGTTCTGTTCAGCTGCGAGCGATGTCTGAGTGTTCTGTTCAGCTGCCCGCGCGATCTCTGAGTGTTCTGTTCAGCTGCGAGCGATCTCTGAGTGTTCTGTTCAGCTGCGAGCGATCTCTGAGTTTTCTGTTCAGCTGCGCGCGCAATCTCTGAGTGTTCTGTTCAGCTGCGAGCGATCTCTTGGTGTTCTGTTCAGCTGCGCGTGCGATCTCTGAGTGTTCTGTTCAGCTGCGCGTGCGATTTCTGAGTTTCCTGTTCAGCTGCGAGCGATCTCTGAGTGTTCTGTTCAGCTGCGAGCGATTTCTGAGTGTTCTGTTCAGCTGCCCGCGCGATCTCTGAGTGTTCTGTTCAGGCGCGCGCGCGATCTCTGAGTGTTCTGTTCAGCTGCGCGCGCGATCTCTGAGTGTTCTGTTCAGCCGCGCGCGCGATCTCTGAGTGTTCTGTTCAGCTGCGAGCGATCTCTGAGTGTTCTGTTCAGCTGCGAGCGATTTCTGAATTTTCTGTTCAGCTGCCCGCGCGATCTCTGAGTGTTCTGTTCAGCTGCGAGCGATCTCTGAGTTTTCTGTTCAGCTGCGCGCGCAATCTCTGAGTGTTCTGTTCAGCCGCACGCGCGATCTCTGAGTGTTCTGTTCAGCTGCGCGCGATCTCTGAGTGTTCTGTTCAGTTGCGCGCGATCTCTGAGTGTTCTTTTCAGCCGCGAGCGATCTCTGAGTTTTCTGTTCAGCTGCGCGCGCGATGTCTGAGTGTTCTGTTCAGCCGCGCGTGCGATGTCTGAGTGTTCTGTTCAGCCGCGCGCGCGATCTCTGAGTGTTCTGTTCAGCTGCGAGCGATCTCTGAGTTTTCTGTTCAGCTGCGCGCGCGATCTCTGAGTGTTCTGTTCTGCTGCGCGTGCGATCTCTGAGTGTTCTGTTCAGCCGCGGGCGCGATCTCTGAGTGTTCTGTTCAGCCGCGCGTGATCTCTGAGTGTTCTGTTCAGCTGCGAGCGATCTCTGAGTTTTCTGTTCAGCTGCGAGCGATCTCTGAGTTTTCTGTTCAGCTGCGCGAGCGATCTCTGAGTTTTCTGTTCAGCTGCGCGAGCGATCTCTGAGTTTTCTGTTCAGCTGCGCGCGCGATGTCTGAGTGTTCTGTTCAGCCGCGCGTGCGATGTCTGAGTGTTCTGTTCAGCCGCGCGCGCGATCTCTGAGTGTTCTGTTCAGCTGCGAGCGATCTCTGAGTTTTCTGTTCAGCTGCGCGCGCGATCTCTGAGTGTTCTGTTCTGCTGCGCGTGCGATCTCTGAGTGTTCTGTTCAGCCGCGGGCGCGATCTCTGAGTGTTCTGTTCAGCCGCGCGTGATCTCTGAGTGTTCTGTTCAGCTGCGAGCGATCTCTGAGTTTTCTGTTCAGCTGCGAGCGATCTCTGAGTTTTCTGTTCAGCTGCGCGCGCGATCTCTGAGTGTTCTGTTCTGCTGCGCGTGCGATCTCTGAGTGTTCTGTTCAGCTGCGCGCGCAATCTCTGAGTGTTCTGTTCAGCTGCGCACGATCTCTGAGTGTTCTGTTCAGCTGCGAGCGATCTCTGAGTTTTCTGTTCAGCTGCGAGCGATCTCTGAGTTTTCTGTTCAGCCGCGCGCGATCTCTGAGTTTTCTGTTCAGCTGCGCACGATCTCTGAGTGTTCTGTTAAGCTGCGAGCGATCTCTGAGTGTTCTGTTAAGCTGCGAGCGATCTCTGAGTGTTCTGTTCAGCTGCGCACGATCTCTGAGTGTTCTGTTCAGCTGCGCACGATCTCTGAGTGTTCTGTTAAGCTGCGCGCGATCTCTGAGTGTTCTGTTCAGCCGCGCGCGCGATCTCTGAGTGTTCTTTTCAGCCGCGAGCGATCTCTGAGTTTTCTGTTCAGCTGCGCGCGCGATGTCTGAGTGTTCTGTTCAGCCGCGCACGCGATCTCTGAGTGTTCTGTTCAGCTGCGCGCGCGATCTCTGAGTGTTCTGTTCAGCTGCGCGCGCGATCTCTGAGTGTTCTGTTCAGCCGCGCGCGCGATCTCTGAGTGTTCTGTTCAGCTGCGAGCGATCTCTGAGTGTTCTGTTCAGCTGCGAGCGATCTCTGAGTTTTCTGTTCAGCTGCGAGCGATTTCTGAGTGTTCTGTTCAGCTGCGAGCGATTTCTGAGTGTTCTGTTCAGCTGCGAGCGATGTCTGAGTGTTCTGTTCAGCTGCCCGCGCGATCTCTGAGTGTTCTGTTCAGCTGCGAGCGATCTCTGAGTGTTCTGTTCAGCTGCGAGCGATCTCTGAGTTTTCTGTTCAGCTGCGCGCGCAATCTCTGAGTGTTCTGTTCAGCTGCGAGCGATCTCTTGGTGTTCTGTTCAGCTGCGCGTGCGATCTCTGAGTGTTCTGTTCAGCTGCGCGTGCGATTTCTGAGTTTCCTGTTCAGCTGCGAGCGATCTCTGAGTGTTCTGTTCAGCTGCGAGCGATTTCTGAGTGTTCTGTTCAGCTGCCCGCGCGATCTCTGAGTGTTCTGTTCAGGCGCGCGCGCGATCTCTGAGTGTTCTGTTCAGCTGCGCGCGCGATCTCTGAGTGTTCTGTTCAGCCGCGCGCGCGATCTCTGAGTGTTCTGTTCAGCTGCGAGCGATCTCTGAGTGTTCTGTTCAGCTGCGAGCGATTTCTGAATTTTCTGTTCAGCTGCGCGCGCGATGTCTGAGTGTTCTGTTCAGCCGCGCGTGCGATGTCTGAGTGTTCTGTTCAGCCGCGCGCGCGATCTCTGAGTGTTCTGTTCAGCTGCGAGCGATCTCTGAGTTTTCTGTTCAGCTGCGAGCGATTTCTGAGTGTTCTGTTCAGCTGCGAGCGATCTCTGAGTTTTCTGTTCAGCTGCGAGCGATTTCTGAGTGTTCTGTTCAGCTGCGAGCGATTTCTGAGTGTTCTGTTCAGCTGCGAGCGATGTCTGAGTGTTCTGTTCAGCTGCCCGCGCGATCTCTGAGTGTTCTGTTCAGCTGCGAGCGATCTCTTGGTGTTCTGTTCAGCTGCGCGTGCGATCTCTGAGTGTTCTGTTCAGCTGCGAGCGATCTCTGAGTTTTCTGTTCAGCTGCGAGCGATCTCTGAGTGTTCTGTTCAGCTGCGCGTGCGATTTCTGAGTTTCCTGTTCAGCTGCGAGCGATCTCTGAGTGTTCTGTTCAGCTGCGAGTGATTTCTGAGTGTTCTGTTCAGCTGCGCGCGCGATCTCTGAGTGTTCTGTTCAGCTGCCCGCGCGATCTCTGAGTGTTCTGTTCAGGCGCGCGCGCGATCTCTGAGTGTTCTGTTCAGCTGCGCGCGCGATCTCTGAGTGTTCTGTTCAGCCGCGCGCGCGATCTCTGAGTGTTCTGTTCAGCTGCGCGCGCGATCTCTGAGTGTTCTGTTCAGCTGCGAGCGATCTCTGAGTGTTCTGTTCAGCTGCGAGCGATTTCTGAGTGTTCTGTTCAGCTGCGAGCGATCTCTGAGTTTTCTGTTCAGCTGCGAGCGATTTCTGAGTGTTCTGTTCAGCTGCGAGCGATTTCTGAGTGTTCTGTTCAGCTGCGAGCGATGTCTGAGTGTTCTGTTCAGCTGCCCGCGCGATCTCTGAGTGTTCTGTTCAGCTGCGAGCGATCTCTGAGTGTTCTGTTCAGCTGCGAGCGATCTCTGAGTTTTCTGTTCAGCTGCGCGCGCAATCTCTGAGTGTTCTGTTCAGCTGCGAGCGATCTCTTGGTGTTCTGTTCAGCTGCGCGTGCGATCTCTGAGTGTTCTGTTCAGCTGCGCGTGCGATTTCTGAGTTTCCTGTTCAGCTGCGAGCGATCTCTGAGTGTTCTGTTCAGCTGCGAGCGATTTCTGAGTGTTCTGTTCAGCTGCCCGCGCGATCTCTGAGTGTTCTGTTCAGGCGCGCGCGCGATCTCTGAGTGTTCTGTTCAGCTGCGCGCGCGATCTCTGAGTGTTCTGTTCAGCCGCGCGCGCGATCTCTGAGTGTTCTGTTCAGCTGCGAGCGATCTCTGAGTGTTCTGTTCAGCTGCGAGCGATTTCTGAATTTTCTGTTCAGCTGCCCGCGCGATCTCTGAGTGTTCTGTTCAGCTGCGAGCGATCTCTGAGTTTTCTGTTCAGCTGCGCGCGCAATCTCTGAGTGTTCTGTTCAGCCGCACGCGCGATCTCTGAGTGTTCTGTTCAGCTGCGCGCGATCTCTGAGTGTTCTGTTCAGTTGCGCGCGATCTCTGAGTGTTCTTTTCAGCCGCGAGCGATCTCTGAGTTTTCTGTTCAGCTGCGCGCGCGATGTCTGAGTGTTCTGTTCAGCCGCGCGTGCGATGTCTGAGTGTTCTGTTCAGCCGCGCGCGCGATCTCTGAGTGTTCTGTTCAGCTGCGAGCGATCTCTGAGTTTTCTGTTCAGCTGCGCGCGCGATCTCTGAGTGTTCTGTTCTGCTGCGCGTGCGATCTCTGAGTGTTCTGTTCAGCCGCGGGCGCGATCTCTGAGTGTTCTGTTCAGCCGCGCGTGATCTCTGAGTGTTCTGTTCAGCTGCGAGCGATCTCTGAGTTTTCTGTTCAGCTGCGAGCGATCTCTGAGTTTTCTGTTCAGCTGCGCGAGCGATCTCTGAGTTTTCTGTTCAGCTGCGCGAGCGATCTCTGAGTTTTCTGTTCAGCTGCGCGCGCGATGTCTGAGTGTTCTGTTCAGCCGCGCGTGCGATGTCTGAGTGTTCTGTTCAGCCGCGCGCGCGATCTCTGAGTGTTCTGTTCAGCTGCGAGCGATCTCTGAGTTTTCTGTTCAGCTGCGCGCGCGATCTCTGAGTGTTCTGTTCTGCTGCGCGTGCGATCTCTGAGTGTTCTGTTCAGCCGCGGGCGCGATCTCTGAGTGTTCTGTTCAGCCGCGCGTGATCTCTGAGTGTTCTGTTCAGCTGCGAGCGATCTCTGAGTTTTCTGTTCAGCTGCGAGCGATCTCTGAGTTTTCTGTTCAGCTGCGCGCGCGATCTCTGAGTGTTCTGTTCTGCTGCGCGTGCGATCTCTGAGTGTTCTGTTCAGCTGCGCGCGCAATCTCTGAGTGTTCTGTTCAGCTGCGCACGATCTCTGAGTGTTCTGTTCAGCTGCGAGCGATCTCTGAGTTTTCTGTTCAGCTGCGAGCGATCTCTGAGTTTTCTGTTCAGCCGCGCGCGATCTCTGAGTTTTCTGTTCAGCTGCGCACGATCTCTGAGTGTTCTGTTAAGCTGCGAGCGATCTCTGAGTGTTCTGTTAAGCTGCGAGCGATCTCTGAGTGTTCTGTTCAGCTGCGCACGATCTCTGAGTGTTCTGTTCAGCTGCGCACGATCTCTGAGTGTTCTGTTAAGCTGCGCGCGATCTCTGAGTGTTCTGTTCAGCCGCGCGCGCGATCTCTGAGTGTTCTTTTCAGCCGCGAGCGATCTCTGAGTTTTCTGTTCAGCTGCGCGCGCGATGTCTGAGTGTTCTGTTCAGCCGCGCACGCGATCTCTGAGTGTTCTGTTCAGCTGCGCGCGCGATCTCTGAGTGTTCTGTTCAGCTGCGCGCGCGATCTCTGAGTGTTCTGTTCAGCCGCGCGCGCGATCTCTGAGTGTTCTGTTCAGCTGCGAGCGATCTCTGAGTGTTCTGTTCAGCTGCGAGCGATCTCTGAGTTTTCTGTTCAGCTGCGAGCGATTTCTGAGTGTTCTGTTCAGCTGCGAGCGATTTCTGAGTGTTCTGTTCAGCTGCGAGCGATGTCTGAGTGTTCTGTTCAGCTGCCCGCGCGATCTCTGAGTGTTCTGTTCAGCTGCGAGCGATCTCTGAGTGTTCTGTTCAGCTGCGAGCGATCTCTGAGTTTTCTGTTCAGCTGCGCGCGCAATCTCTGAGTGTTCTGTTCAGCTGCGAGCGATCTCTTGGTGTTCTGTTCAGCTGCGCGTGCGATCTCTGAGTGTTCTGTTCAGCTGCGCGTGCGATTTCTGAGTTTCCTGTTCAGCTGCGAGCGATCTCTGAGTGTTCTGTTCAGCTGCGAGCGATTTCTGAGTGTTCTGTTCAGCTGCCCGCGCGATCTCTGAGTGTTCTGTTCAGGCGCGCGCGCGATCTCTGAGTGTTCTGTTCAGCTGCGCGCGCGATCTCTGAGTGTTCTGTTCAGCCGCGCGCGCGATCTCTGAGTGTTCTGTTCAGCTGCGAGCGATCTCTGAGTGTTCTGTTCAGCTGCGAGCGATTTCTGAATTTTCTGTTCAGCTGCCCGCGCGATCTCTGAGTGTTCTGTTCAGCTGCGAGCGATCTCTGAGTTTTCTGTTCAGCTGCGCGCGCAATCTCTGAGTGTTCTGTTCAGCCGCACGCGCGATCTCTGAGTGTTCTGTTCAGCTGCGCGCGATCTCTGAGTGTTCTGTTCAGCTGCGCGCGATCTCTGAGTGTTCTTTTCAGCCGCGAGCGATCTCTGAGTTTTCTGTTCAGCTGCGCGCGCGATGTCTGAGTGCTCTGTTCAGCCGCGCGTGCGATGTCTGAGTGTTCTGTTCAGCCGCGCGCGCGATCTCTGAGTGTTCTGTTCAGCTGCGAGCGATCTCTGAGTTTTCTGTTCAGCTGCGAGCGATTTCTGAGTGTTCTGTTCAGCTGCGAGCGATCTCTGAGTTTTCTGTTCAGCTGCGAGCGATTTCTGAGTGTTCTGTTCAGCTGCGAGCGATTTCTGAGTGTTCTGTTCAGCTGCGAGCGATGTCTGAGTGTTCTGTTCAGCTGCCCGCGCGATCTCTGAGTGTTCTGTTCAGCTGCGAGCGATCTTTTGGTGTTCTGTTCAGCTGCGCGTGCGATCTCTGAGTGTTCTGTTCAGCTGCGAGCGATCTCTGAGTTTTCTGTTCAGCTGCGAGCGATCTCTGAGTGTTCTGTTCAGCTGCGCGTGCGATTTCTGAGTTTCCTGTTCAGCTGCGAGCGATCTCTGAGTGTTCTGTTCAGCTGCGAGTGATTTCTGAGTGTTCTGTTCAGCTGCGCGCGCGATCTCTGAGTGTTCTGTTCAGCTGCCCGCGCGATCTCTGAGTGTTCTGTTCAGGCGCGCGCGCGATCTCTGAGTGTTCTGTTCAGCTGCGCGCGCGATCTCTGAGTGTTCTGTTCAGCCGCGCGCGCGATCTCTGAGTGTTCTGTTCAGCTGCGCGCGCGATCTCTGAGTGTTCTGTTCAGCTGCGAGCGATCTCTGAGTGTTCTGTTCAGCTGCGAGCGATTTCTGAGTGTTCTGTTCAGCTGCGAGCGATCTCTGAGTTTTCTGTTCAGCTGCGAGCGATTTCTGAGTGTTCTGTTCAGCTGCGAGCGATTTCTGAGTGTTCTGTTCAGCTGCGAGCGATGTCTGAGTGTTCTGTTCAGCTGCCCGCGCGATCTCTGAGTGTTCTGTTCAGCTGCGAGCGATCTCTGAGTGTTCTGTTCAGCTGCGAGCGATCTCTGAGTTTTCTGTTCAGCTGCGCGCGCAATCTCTGAGTGTTCTGTTCAGCTGCGAGCGATCTCTTGGTGTTCTGTTCAGCTGCGCGTGCGATCTCTGAGTGTTCTGTTCAGCTGCGCGTGCGATTTCTGAGTTTCCTGTTCAGCTGCGAGCGATCTCTGAGTGTTCTGTTCAGCTGCGAGCGATTTCTGAGTGTTCTGTTCAGCTGCCCGCGCGATCTCTGAGTGTTCTGTTCAGGCGCGCGCGCGATCTCTGAGTGTTCTGTTCAGCTGCGCGCGCGATCTCTGAGTGTTCTGTTCAGCCGCGCGCGCGATCTCTGAGTGTTCTGTTCAGCTGCGAGCGATCTCTGAGTGTTCTGTTCAGCTGCGAGCGATTTCTGAATTTTCTGTTCAGCTGCCCGCGCGATCTCTGAGTGTTCTGTTCAGCTGCGAGCGATCTCTGAGTTTTCTGTTCAGCTGCGCGCGCAATCTCTGAGTGTTCTGTTCAGCCGCACGCGCGATCTCTGAGTGTTCTGTTCAGCTGCGCGCGATCTCTGAGTGTTCTGTTCAGTTGCGCGCGATCTCTGAGTGTTCTTTTCAGCCGCGAGCGATCTCTGAGTTTTCTGTTCAGCTGCGCGCGCGATGTCTGAGTGTTCTGTTCAGCCGCGCGTGCGATCTCTGAGTGTTCTGTTCAGCTGCGAGCGATCTCTGAGTTTTCTGTTCAGCTGCGCGCGCGATCTCTGAGTGTTCTGTTCTGCTGCGCGTGCGATCTCTGAGTGTTCTGTTCAGCTGCGAGCGATCTCTGAGTGTTCTGTTCAGCCGCGCGCGCGATCTCTGAGTGTTCTGTTCAGCCGCGCGCGCGATCTCTGAGTGTTCTGTTCAGCTGCGAGCGATCTCTGAGTTTTCTGTTCAGCTGCGCGCGCGATCTCTGAGTGTTCTGTTCTGCTGCGCGTGCGATCTCTGAGTGTTCTGTTCAGCCGCGGGCGCGATCTCTGAGTGTTCTGTTCAGCCGCGCGTGATCTCTGAGTGTTCTGTTCAGCTGCGAGCGATCTCTGAGTTTTCTGTTCAGCTGCGAGCGATCTCTGAGTTTTCTGTTCAGCTGCGCGAGCGATCTCTGAGTTTTCTGTTCAGCTGCGCGCGCGATGTCTGAGTGTTCTGTTCAGCCGCGCGTGCGATGTCTGAGTGTTCTGTTCAGCCGCGCGCGCGATCTCTGAGTGTTCTGTTCAGCTGCGAGCGATCTCTGAGTTTTCTGTTCAGCTGCGCGCGCGATCTCTGAGTGTTCTGTTCTGCTGCGCGTGCGATCTCTGAGTGTTCTGTTCAGCCGCGGGCGCGATCTCTGAGTGTTCTGTTCAGCCGCGCGTGATCTCTGAGTGTTCTGTTCAGCTGCGAGCGATCTCTGAGTTTTCTGTTCAGCTGCGAGCGATCTCTGAGTTTTCTGTTCAGCTGCGCGCGCGATCTCTGAGTGTTCTGTTCTGCTGCGCGTGCGATCTCTGAGTGTTCTGTTCAGCTGCGCGCGCAATCTCTGAGTGTTCTGTTCAGCTGCGCACGATCTCTGAGTGTTCTGTTCAGCTGCGAGCGATCTCTGAGTTTTCTGTTCAGCTGCGAGCGATCTCTGAGTTTTCTGTTCAGCCGCGCGCGATCTCTGAGTTTTCTGTTCAGCTGCGCACGATCTCTGAGTGTTCTGTTAAGCTGCGAGCGATCTCTGAGTGTTCTGTTAAGCTGCGAGCGATCTCTGAGTGTTCTGTTCAGCTGCGCACGATCTCTGAGTGTTCTGTTCAGCTGCGCACGATCTCTGAGTGTTCTGTTAAGCTGCGCGCGATCTCTGAGTGTTCTGTTCAGCCGCGCGCGCGATCTCTGAGTGTTCTTTTCAGCCGCGAGCGATCTCTGAGTTTTCTGTTCAGCTGCGCGCGCGATGTCTGAGTGTTCTGTTCAGCCGCGCGCGCGATCTCTGAGTGTTCTGTTCAGCTGCGCGCGCGATCTCTGAGTGTTCTGTTCAGCTGCGCGCGCGATCTCTGAGTGTTCTGTTCAGCCGCGCGCGCGATCTCTGAGTGTTCTGTTCAGCTGCGAGCGATCTCTGAGTGTTCTGTTCAGCTGCGAGCGATCTCTGAGTTTTCTGTTCAGCTGCGAGCGATTTCTGAGTGTTCTGTTCAGCTGCGAGCGATTTCTGAGTGTTCTGTTCAGCTGCGAGCGATGTCTGAGTGTTCTGTTCAGCTGCCCGCGCGATCTCTGAGTGTTCTGTTCAGCTGCGAGCGATCTCTGAGTGTTCTGTTCAGCTGCGAGCGATCTCTGAGTTTTCTGTTCAGCTGCGCGCGCAATCTCTGAGTGTTCTGTTCAGCTGCGAGCGATCTCTTGGTGTTCTGTTCAGCTGCGCGTGCGATCTCTGAGTGTTCTGTTCAGCTGCGCGTGCGATTTCTGAGTTTCCTGTTCAGCTGCGAGCGATCTCTGAGTGTTCTGTTCAGCTGCGAGCGATTTCTGAGTGTTCTGTTCAGCTGCCCGCGCGATCTCTGAGTGTTCTGTTCAGGCGCGCGCGCGATCTCTGAGTGTTCTGTTCAGCTGCGCGCGCGATCTCTGAGTGTTCTGTTCAGCCGCGCGCGCGATCTCTGAGTGTTCTGTTCAGCTGCGAGCGATCTCTGAGTGTTCTGTTCAGCTGCGAGCGATTTCTGAATTTTCTGTTCAGCTGCCCGCGCGATCTCTGAGTGTTCTGTTCAGCTGCGAGCGATCTCTGAGTTTTCTGTTCAGCTGCGCGCGCAATCTCTGAGTGTTCTGTTCAGCCGCACGCGCGATCTCTGAGTGTTCTGTTCAGCTGCGCGCGATCTCTGAGTGTTCTGTTCAGCTGCGCGCGATCTCTGAGTGTTCTTTTCAGCCGCGAGCGATCTCTGAGTTTTCTGTTCAGCTGCGCGCGCGATGTCTGAGTGCTCTGTTCAGCCGCGCGTGCGATGTCTGAGTGTTCTGTTCAGCCGCGCGCGCGATCTCTGAGTGTTCTGTTCAGCTGCGAGCGATCTCTGAGTTTTCTGTTCAGCTGCGAGCGATTTCTGAGTGTTCTGTTCAGCTGCGAGCGATCTCTGAGTTTTCTGTTCAGCTGCGAGCGATTTCTGAGTGTTCTGTTCAGCTGCGAGCGATTTCTGAGTGTTCTGTTCAGCTGCGAGCGATGTCTGAGTGTTCTGTTCAGCTGCCCGCGCGATCTCTGAGTGTTCTGTTCAGCTGCGAGCGATCTCTTGGTGTTCTGTTCAGCTGCGCGTGCGATCTCTGAGTGTTCTGTTCAGCTGCGAGCGATCTCTGAGTTTTCTGTTCAGCTGCGAGCGATCTCTGAGTGTTCTGTTCAGCTGCGCGTGCGATTTCTGAGTTTCCTGTTCAGCTGCGAGCGATCTCTGAGTGTTCTGTTCAGCTGCGAGTGATTTCTGAGTGTTCTGTTCAGCTGCGCGCGCGATCTCTGAGTGTTCTGTTCAGCTGCCCGCGCGATCTCTGAGTGTTCTGTTCAGGCGCGCGCGCGATCTCTGAGTGTTCTGTTCAGCTGCGCGCGCGATCTCTGAGTGTTCTGTTCAGCCGCGCGCGCGATCTCTGAGTGTTCTGTTCAGCTGCGCGCGCGATCTCTGAGTGTTCTGTTCAGCTGCGAGCGATCTCTGAGTGTTCTGTTCAGCTGCGAGCGATTTCTGAGTGTTCTGTTCAGCTGCGAGCGATCTCTGAGTTTTCTGTTCAGCTGCGAGCGATTTCTGAGTGTTCTGTTCAGCTGCGAGCGATTTCTGAGTGTTCTGTTCAGCTGCGAGCGATGTCTGAGTGTTCTGTTCAGCTGCCCGCGCGATCTCTGAGTGTTCTGTTCAGCTGCGAGCGATCTCTGAGTGTTCTGTTCAGCTGCGAGCGATCTCTGAGTTTTCTGTTCAGCTGCGCGCGCAATCTCTGAGTGTTCTGTTCAGCTGCGAGCGATCTCTTGGTGTTCTGTTCAGCTGCGCGTGCGATCTCTGAGTGTTCTGTTCAGCTGCGCGTGCGATTTCTGAGTTTCCTGTTCAGCTGCGAGCGATCTCTGAGTGTTCTGTTCAGCTGCGAGCGATTTCTGAGTGTTCTGTTCAGCTGCCCGCGCGATCTCTGAGTGTTCTGTTCAGGCGCGCGCGCGATCTCTGAGTGTTCTGTTCAGCTGCGCGCGCGATCTCTGAGTGTTCTGTTCAGCCGCGCGCGCGATCTCTGAGTGTTCTGTTCAGCTGCGAGCGATCTCTGAGTGTTCTGTTCAGCTGCGAGCGATTTCTGAATTTTCTGTTCAGCTGCCCGCGCGATCTCTGAGTGTTCTGTTCAGCTGCGAGCGATCTCTGAGTTTTCTGTTCAGCCGCACGCGCGATCTCTGAGTGTTCTGTTCAGCTGCGCGCGATCTCTGAGTGTTCTGTTCAGTTGCGCGCGATCTCTGAGTGTTCTTTTCAGCCGCGAGCGATCTCTGAGTTTTCTGTTCAGCTGCGCGCGCGATGTCTGAGTGTTCTGTTCAGCCGCGCGTGCGATGTCTGAGTGTTCTGTTCAGCCGCGCGCGCGATCTCTGAGTGTTCTGTTCAGCTGCGAGCGATCTCTGAGTTTTCTGTTCAGCTGCGCGCGCGATCTCTGAGTGTTCTGTTCTGCTGCGCGTGCGATCTCTGAGTGTTCTGTTCAGCCGCGGGCGCGATCTCTGAGTGTTCTGTTCAGCCGCGCGTGATCTCTGAGTGTTCTGTTCAGCTGCGAGCGATCTCTGAGTTTTCTGTTCAGCTGCGAGCGATCTCTGAGTTTTCTGTTCAGCTGCGCGCGCGATCTCTGAGTGTTCTGTTCTGCTGCGCGTGCGATCTCTGAGTGTTCTGTTCAGCTGCGCGCGCAATCTCTGAGTGTTCTGTTCAGCTGCGCACGATCTCTGAGTGTTCTGTTCAGCTGCGAGCGATCTCTGAGTTTTCTGTTCAGCTGCGAGCGATCTCTGAGTTTTCTGTTCAGCCGCGCGCGATCTCTGAGTTTTCTGTTCAGCTGCGCACGATCTCTGAGTGTTCTGTTAAGCTGCGAGCGATCTCTGAGTGTTCTGTTAAGCTGCGAGCGATCTCTGAGTGTTCTGTTCAGCTGCGCACGATCTCTGAGTGTTCTGTTCAGCTGCGCACGATCTCTGAGTGTTCTGTTAAGCTGCGCGCGATCTCTGAGTGTTCTGTTCAGCCGCGCGCGCGATCTCTGAGTGTTCTTTTCAGCCGCGAGCGATCTCTGAGTTTTCTGTTCAGCTGCGCGCGCGATGTCTGAGTGTTCTGTTCAGCCGCGCGCGCGATGTCTGAGTGTTCTGTTCAGCCGCGCGCGCGATCTCTGAGTGTTCTGTTCAGCTGCGAGCGATCTCTGAGTTTTCTGTTCAGCTGCGCGCGCGATCTCTGAGTGTTCTGTTCTGCTGCGCGTGCGATCTCTGAGTGTTCTGTTCAGCCGCGGGCGCGATCTCTGAGTGTTCTGTTCAGCCGCGCGCGATCTCTGAGTGTTCTGTTCAGCTGCGAGCGATCTCTGAGTTTTCTGTTCAGCTGCGAGCGATCTCTGAGTTTTCTGTTCAGCTGCGCGCGCGATCTCTGAGTGTTCTGTTCTGCTGCGCGTGCGATCTCTGAGTGTTCTGTTCAGCTGCGCGCGCAATCTCTGAGTGTTCTGTTCAGCTGCGCACGATCTCTGAGTGTTCTGTTCAGCTGCGAGCGATCTCTGAGTTTTCTGTTCAGCTGCGAGCGATCTCTGAGTGTTCTGTTCAGCTGCGCGTGCGATTTCTGAGTTTTCTGTTCAGCTGCGAGCGATTTCTGAGTGTTCTGTTCAGCTGCGAGCGATTTCTGAGTGTTCTGTTCAGCTGCGAGCGATGTCTGAGTGTTCTGTTCAGCTGCCCGCGCGATCTCTGAGTGTTCTGTTCAGCTGCGAGCAATCTCTGAGTGTTCTGTTCAGCTGCGAGCGATCTCTGAGTTTTCTGTTCAGCTGCGCGCGCAATCTCTGAGTGTTCTGTTCAGCTGCGAGCGATCTCTTGGTGTTCTGTTCAGCTGCGCGTGCGATCTCTGAGTGTTCTGTTCAGCTGCGCGTGCGATTTCTGAGTTTCCTGTTCAGCTGCGAGCGATCTCTGAGTGTTCTGTTCAGCTGCGAGCGATTTCTGAGTGTTCTGTTCAGCTGCCCGCGCGATCTCTGAGTGTTCTGTTCAGGCGCGCGCGCGATCTCTGAGTGTTCTGTTCAGCTGCGCGCGCGATCTCTGAGTGTTCTGTTCAGCCGCGCGCGCGATCTCTGAGTGTTCTGTTCAGCTGCGAGCGATCTCTGAGTGTTCTGTTCAGCTGCGCGCGCGATCTCTGAGTGTTCTGTTCAGCCGCGCGCGCGATCTCTGAGTGTTCTGTTCAGCTGCGAGCGATCTCTGAGTGTTCTGTTCAGCTGCGAGCGATTTCTGAATTTTCTGTTCAGCTGCCCGCGCGATCTCTGAGTGTTCTGTTCAGCTGCGAGCGATCTCTGAGTTTTCTGTTCAGCTGCGCGCGCAATCTCTGAGTGTTCTGTTTAGCCGCACGCGCGATCTCTGAGTGTTCTGTTCAGCTGCGCGCGATCTCTGAGTGTTCTGTTCAGCTGCGCGCGATCTCTGAGTGTTCTTTTCAGCCGCGAGCGATCTCTGAGTTTTCTGTTCAGCTGCGCGCGCGATGTCTGAGTGTTCTGTTCAGCCGCGCGTGCGATGTCTGAGTGTTCTGTTCAGCCGCGCGCGCGATCTCTGAGTGTTCTGTTCAGCCGCGCGTGATCTCTGAGTGTTCTGTTCAGCCGCGCGTGATCTCTGAGTGTTCTGTTCAGCTGCGAGCGATCTCTGAGTTTTCTGTTCAGCTGCGAGCGATCTCTGAGTTTTCTGTTCAGCTGCGAGTGATTTCTGAGTGTTCTGTTCAGCTGCGCGCGCGATCTCTGAGTGTTCTGTTCAGCTGCGCGCGCGATCTCTGAGTGTTCTGTTCAGCTGCCCGCGCGATCTCTGAGTGTTCTGTTCAGGCGCGCGCGCGCGATCTCTGAGTGTTCTGTTCAGCTGCGCGCGCGATCTCTGAGTGTTCTGTTCAGCTGCGCGCGCGATCTCTGAGTGTTCTGTTCAGCTGCGTGCGATCTCTGAGTGTTCTGTTCAGCTGCGAGCGATCTCTGAGTTTTCTGTTCAGCTGCGCGCGCAATCTCTGAGTGTTCTGTTCAGCCGCACGCGCGATCTCTGAGTGTTCTGTTCAGCTGCGCGCGATCTCTGAGTGTTCTGTTCAGCTGCGCGCGATCTCTGAGTGTTCTTTTCAGCCGCGAGCGATCTCTGAGTGTTCTGTTCAGCTGCGCGCGCGATGTCTGAGTGTTCTGTTCAGCCGCGCGCGCGATGTCTGAGTGTTCTGTTCAGCTGCGCGTGCGATCTCTGAGTGTTCTGTTCAGCTGCGAGCGATCTCTGAGTTTTCTGTTCAGCTGCGAGCGATTTCTGAGTGTTCTGTTCAGCTGCCCGCGCGATCTCTGAGTGTTCTGTTCAGGCGCGCGCGCGCGATCTCTGAGTGTTCTGTTCAGCTGCGCGCGCGATCTCTGAGTGTTCTGTTCAGCTGCGCGTGCGATTTCTGAGTTTTCTGTTCAGCTGCGAGCGATTTCTGAGTGTTCTGTTCAGCTGCGAGCGATTTCTGAGTGTTCTGTTCAGCTGCGAGCGATGTCTGAGTGTTCTGTTCAGCTGCCCGCGCGATCTCTGAGTGTTCTGTTCAGCTGCGAGCGATCTCTGAGTGTTCTGTTCAGCTGCGAGCGATCTCTGAGTTTTCTGTTCAGCTGCGCGCGCAATCTCTGAGTGTTCTGTTCAGCTGCGAGCGATCTCTTGGTGTTCTGTTCAGCTGCGCGTGCGATCTCTGAGTGTTCTGTTCAGCTGCGCGTGCGATTTCTGAGTTTCCTGTTCAGCTGCGAGCGATCTCTGAGTGTTCTGTTCAGCTGCGAGCGATTTCTGAGTGTTCTGTTCAGCTGCCCGCGCGATCTCTGAGTGTTCTGTTCAGGCGCGCGCGCGATCTCTGAGTGTTCTGTTCAGCTGCGCGCGCGATCTCTGAGTGTTCTGTTCAGCCGCGCGCGCGATCTCTGAGTGTTCTGTTCAGCTGCGAGCGATCTCTGAGTGTTCTGTTCAGCTGCGCGCGCGATCTCTGAGTGTTCTGTTCAGCCGCGCGCGCGATCTCTGAGTGTTCTGTTCAGCTGCGAGCGATCTCTGAGTGTTCTGTTCAGCTGCGAGCGATTTCTGAATTTTCTGTTCAGCTGCCCGCGCGATCTCTGAGTGTTCTGTTCAGCTGCGAGCGATCTCTGAGTTTTCTGTTCAGCTGCGCGCGCAATCTCTGAGTGTTCTGTTCAGCCGCACGCGCGATCTCTGAGTGTTCTGTTCAGCTGCGCGCGATCTCTGAGTGTTCTGTTCAGCTGCGCGCGATCTCTGAGTGTTCTTTTCAGCCGCGAGCGATCTCTGAGTTTTCTGTTCAGCTGCGCGCGCGATGTCTGAGTGTTCTGTTCAGCCGCGCGTGCGATGTCTGAGTGTTCTGTTCAGCCGCGCGCGCGATCTCTGAGTGTTCTGTTCAGCCGCGCGTGATCTCTGAGTGTTCTGTTCAGCTGCGAGCGATCTCTGAGTTTTCTGTTCAGCTGCGAGCGATCTCTGAGTTTTCTGTTCAGCTGCGAGTGATTTCTGAGTGTTCTGTTCAGCTGCGCGCGCGATCTCTGAGTGTTCTGTTCAGCTGCGCGCGCGATCTCTGAGTGTTCTGTTCAGCTGCCCGCGCGATCTCTGAGTGTTCTGTTCAGGCGCGCGCGCGCGATCTCTGAGTGTTCTGTTCAGCTGCGCGCGCGATCTCTGAGTGTTCTGTTCAGCTGCGCGCGCGATCTCTGAGTGTTCTGTTCAGCTGCGAGCGATCTCTGAGTGTTCTGTTCAGCTGCGAGCGATTTCTGAGTGTTCTGTTCAGCTGCGAGCGATCTCTGAGTTTTCTGTTCAGCTGCGAGCGATTTCTGAGTGTTCTGTTCAGCTGCGAGCGATTTCTGAGTGTTCTGTTCAGCTGCGAGCGATGTCTGAGTGTTCTGTTCAGCTGCCCGCGCGATCTCTGAGTGTTCTGTTCAGCTGCGAGCGATCTCTGAGTGTTCTGTTCAGCTGCGAGCGATCTCTGAGTTTTCTGTTCAGCTGCGCGCGCAATCTCTGAGTGTTCTGTTCAGCTGCGAGCGATCTCTTGGTGTTCTGTTCAGCTGCGCGTGCGATCTCTGAGTGTTCTGTTCAGCTGCGCGTGCGATTTCTGAGTTTCCTGTTCAGCTGCGAGCGATCTCTGAGTGTTCTGTTCAGCTGCGAGCGATTTCTGAGTGTTCTGTTCAGCTGCCCGCGCGATCTCTGAGTGTTCTGTTCAGGCGCGCGCGCGATCTCTGAGTGTTCTGTTCAGCTGCGCGCGCGATCTCTGAGTGTTCTGTTCAGCCGCGCGCGCGATCTCTGAGTGTTCTGTTCAGCTGCGAGCGATTTCTGAATTTTCTGTTCAGCTGCCCGCGCGATCTCTGAGTGTTCTGTTCAGCTGCGAGCGATCTCTGAGTGTTCTGTTCAGCTGCGAGCGATTTCTGAATTTTCTGTTCAGCTGCCCGCGCGATCTCTGAGTGTTCTGTTCAGCTGCGAGCGATCTCTGAGTTTTCTGTTCAGCTGCGCGCGCAATCTCTGAGTGTTCTGTTCAGCCGCACGCGCGATCTCTGAGTGTTCTGTTCAGCTGCGCGCGATCTCTGAGTGTTCTGTTCAGCTGCGCGCGATCTCTGAGTGTTCTTTTCAGCCGCGAGCGATCTCTGAGTTTTCTGTTCAGCTGCGCGCGCGATGTCTGAGTGTTCTGTTCAGCCGCGCGCGCGATGTCTGAGTGTTCTGTTCAGCTGCGCGTGCGATCTCTGAGTGTTCTGTTCAGCTGCGAGCGATCTCTGAGTTTTCTGTTCAGCTGCGAGCGATTTCTGAGTGTTCTGTTCAGCTGCCCGCGCGATCTCTGAGTGTTCTGTTCAGGCGCGCGCGCGATCTCTGAGTGTTCTGTTCAGCTGCGCGCGCGATCTCTGAGTGTTCTGTTCAGCCGCGCGCGCGATGTCTGAGTGTTCTGTTCAGCTGCGAGCGATCTCTGAGTGTTCTGTTCAGCTGCGAGCGATCTCTGAGTGTTCTGTTCAGCTGCGAGCGATCTCTGAGTGTTCTGTTCAGCTGCGAGCGATTTCTGAATTTTCTGTTCAGCTGCCCGCGCGATCTCTGAGTTTTCTGTTCAGCTGCGAGCGATCTCTGAGTTTTCTGTTCAGCTGCGCGCGCAATCTCTGAGTGTTCTGTTCAGCCGCACGCGCGATCTCTGAGTGTTCTGTTCAGCTGCGCGCGATCTCTGAGTGTTCTGTTCAGCTGCGCGCGATCTCTGAGTGTTCTTTTCAGCCGCGAGCGATCTCTGAGTTTTCTGTTCAGCTGCGCGCGCGATGTCTGAGTGTTCTGTTCAGCCGCGCGCGCGATGTCTGAGTGTTCTGTTCAGCCGCGCGCGCGATCTCTGAGTGTTCTGTTCAGCTGCGAGCGATCTCTGAGTTTTCTGTTCAGCTGCGCGCGCGATCTCTGAGTGTTCTGTTCTGCTGCGCGTGCGATCTCTGAGTGTTCTGTTCAGCCGCGGGCGCGATCTCTGAGTGTTCTGTTCAGCTGCGAGCGATCTCTGAGTTTTCTGTTCAGCTGCGCGCGCGATCTCTGAGTGTTCTGTTCTGCTGCGCGTGCGATCTCTGAGTGTTATGTTCAGCCGCGGGCGCGATCTCTGAGTGTTCTGTTCAGCCGCGCGCGATCTCTGAGTGTTCTGTTCAGCTGCGAGCGATCTCTGAGTTTTCTGTTCAGCTGCGAGCGATCTCTGAGTTTTCTGTTCAGCTGCGCGCGCGATCTCTGAGTGTTCTGTTCTGCTGCGCGTGCGATCTCTGAGTGTTCTGTTCAGCTGCGCGTGCGATCTCTGAGTGTTCTGTTCAGCTGCGCGTGCGATCTCTGAGTGTTCTGTTCAGCTGCGCGCGCAATCTCTGAGTGTTCTGTTCAGCTGCGCACGATCTCTGAGTGTTCTGTTCAGCTGCGAGCGATCTCTGAGTGTTCTGTTCAGCCGCGAGCGATCTCTTGGTGTTCTGTTCAGCTGCGCGTGCGATCTCTGAGTGTTCTGTTCAGCTGCGCGTGCGATTTCTGAGTTTCCTGTTCAGCTGCGAGCGATCTCTGAGTGTTCTGTTCAGCTGCGCGCGCGATCTCTGAGTGTTCTGTTCAGCTGCGAGCGATCTCTGAGTGTTCTGTTCAGCTGCGAGCGATTTCTGAGTGTTCTGTTCAGCTGCGAGCGATCTCTGAGTTTTCTGTTCAGCTGCGAGCGATTTCTGAGTGTTCTGTTCAGCTGCGAGCGATTTCTGAGTGTTCTGTTCAGCTGCGAGCGATGTCTGAGTGTTCTGTTCAGCTGCCCGCGCGATCTCTGAGTGTTCTGTTCAGCTGCGAGCGATCTCTGAGTGTTCTGTTCAGCTGCGAGCGATCTCTGAGTTTTCTGTTCAGCTGCGCGCGCAATCTCTGAGTGTTCTGTTCAGCTGCGAGCGATCTCTTGGTGTTCTGTTCAGCTGCGCGTGCGATCTCTGAGTGTTCTGTTCAGCTGCGCGTGCGATTTCTGAGTTTCCTGTTCAGCTGCGAGCGATCTCTGAGTGTTCTGTTCAGCTGCGAGCGATTTCTGAGTGTTCTGTTCAGCTGCCCGCGCGATCTCTGAGTGTTCTGTTCAGGCGCGCGCGCGATCTCTGAGTGTTCTGTTCAGCTGCGCGCGCGATCTCTGAGTGTTCTGTTCAGCCGCGCGCGCGATCTCTGAGTGTTCTGTTCAGCTGCGAGCGATTTCTGAATTTTCTGTTCAGCTGCCCGCGCGATCTCTGAGTGTTCTGTTCAGCTGCGAGCGATCTCTGAGTGTTCTGTTCAGCTGCGAGCGATTTCTGAATTTTCTGTTCAGCTGCCCGCGCGATCTCTGAGTGTTCTGTTCAGCTGCGAGCGATCTCTGAGTTTTCTGTTCAGCTGCGCGCGCAATCTCTGAGTGTTCTGTTCAGCCGCACGCGCGATCTCTGAGTGTTCTGTTCAGCTGCGCGCGATCTCTGAGTGTTCTGTTCAGCTGCGCGCGATCTCTGAGTGTTCTTTTCAGCCGCGAGCGATCTCTGAGTGTTCTGTTCAGCTGCGCGCGCGATGTCTGAGTGTTCTGTTCAGCCGCGCGCGCGATGTCTGAGTGTTCTGTTCAGCTGCGCGTGCGATCTCTGAGTGTTCTGTTCAGCTGCGAGCGATCTCTGAGTTTTCTGTTCAGCTGCGAGCGATTTCTGAGTGTTCTGTTCAGCTGCCCGCGCGATCTCTGAGTGTTCTGTTCAGGCGCGCGCGCGCGATCTCTGAGTGTTCTGTTCAGCTGCGCGCGCGATCTCTGAGTGTTCTGTTCAGCTGCGCGTGCGATTTCTGAGTTTTCTGTTCAGCTGCGAGCGATTTCTGAGTGTTCTGTTCAGCTGCGAGCGATTTCTGAGTGTTCTGTTCAGCTGCGAGCGATGTCTGAGTGTTCTGTTCAGCTGCCCGCGCGATCTCTGAGTGTTCTGTTCAGCTGCGAGCGATCTCTGAGTGTTCTGTTCAGCTGCGAGCGATCTCTGAGTTTTCTGTTCAGCTGCGCGCGCAATCTCTGAGTGTTCTGTTCAGCTGCGAGCGATCTCTTGGTGTTCTGTTCAGCTGCGCGTGCGATCTCTGAGTGTTCTGTTCAGCTGCGCGTGCGATTTCTGAGTTTCCTGTTCAGCTGCGAGCGATCTCTGAGTGTTCTGTTCAGCTGCGAGCGATTTCTGAGTGTTCTGTTCAGCTGCCCGCGCGATCTCTGAGTGTTCTGTTCAGGCGCGCGCGCGATCTCTGAGTGTTCTGTTCAGCTGCGCGCGCGATCTCTGAGTGTTCTGTTCAGCCGCGCGCGCGATCTCTGAGTGTTCTGTTCAGCTGCGAGCGATCTCTGAGTGTTCTGTTCAGCTGCGCGCGCGATCTCTGAGTGTTCTGTTCAGCCGCGCGCGCGATCTCTGAGTGTTCTGTTCAGCTGCGAGCGATCTCTGAGTGTTCTGTTCAGCTGCGAGCGATTTCTGAATTTTCTGTTCAGCTGCCCGCGCGATCTCTGAGTGTTCTGTTCAGCTGCGAGCGATCTCTGAGTTTTCTGTTCAGCTGCGCGCGCAATCTCTGAGTGTTCTGTTCAGCCGCACGCGCGATCTCTGAGTGTTCTGTTCAGCTGCGCGCGATCTCTGAGTGTTCTGTTCAGCTGCGCGCGATCTCTGAGTGTTCTTTTCAGCCGCGAGCGATCTCTGAGTTTTCTGTTCAGCTGCGCGCGCGATGTCTGAGTGTTCTGTTCAGCCGCGCGTGCGATGTCTGAGTGTTCTGTTCAGCCGCGCGCGCGATCTCTGAGTGTTCTGTTCAGCCGCGCGTGATCTCTGAGTGTTCTGTTCAGCTGCGAGCGATCTCTGAGTTTTCTGTTCAGCTGCGAGCGATCTCTGAGTTTTCTGTTCAGCTGCGAGTGATTTCTGAGTGTTCTGTTCAGCTGCGCGCGCGATCTCTGAGTGTTCTGTTCAGCTGCGCGCGCGATCTCTGAGTGTTCTGTTCAGCTGCCCGCGCGATCTCTGAGTGTTCTGTTCAGGCGCGCGCGCGCGATCTCTGAGTGTTCTGTTCAGCTGCGCGCGCGATCTCTGAGTGTTCTGTTCAGCTGCGCGCGCGATCTCTGAGTGTTCTGTTCAGCTGCGAGCGATCTCTGAGTGTTCTGTTCAGCTGCGAGCGATTTCTGAGTGTTCTGTTCAGCTGCGAGCGATCTCTGAGTTTTCTGTTCAGCTGCGAGCGATTTCTGAGTGTTCTGTTCAGCTGCGAGCGATTTCTGAGTGTTCTGTTCAGCTGCGAGCGATGTCTGAGTGTTCTGTTCAGCTGCCCGCGCGATCTCTGAGTGTTCTGTTCAGCTGCGAGCGATCTCTGAGTGTTCTGTTCAGCTGCGAGCGATCTCTGAGTTTTCTGTTCAGCTGCGCGCGCAATCTCTGAGTGTTCTGTTCAGCTGCGAGCGATCTCTTGGTGTTCTGTTCAGCTGCGCGTGCGATCTCTGAGTGTTCTGTTCAGCTGCGCGTGCGATTTCTGAGTTTCCTGTTCAGCTGCGAGCGATCTCTGAGTGTTCTGTTCAGCTGCGAGCGATTTCTGAGTGTTCTGTTCAGCTGCCCGCGCGATCTCTGAGTGTTCTGTTCAGGCGCGCGCGCGATCTCTGAGTGTTCTGTTCAGCTGCGCGCGCGATCTCTGAGTGTTCTGTTCAGCCGCGCGCGCGATCTCTGAGTGTTCTGTTCAGCTGCGAGCGATTTCTGAATTTTCTGTTCAGCTGCCCGCGCGATCTCTGAGTGTTCTGTTCAGCTGCGAGCGATCTCTGAGTGTTCTGTTCAGCTGCGAGCGATTTCTGAATTTTCTGTTCAGCTGCCCGCGCGATCTCTGAGTGTTCTGTTCAGCTGCGAGCGATCTCTGAGTTTTCTGTTCAGCTGCGCGCGCAATCTCTGAGTGTTCTGTTCAGCCGCACGCGCGATCTCTGAGTGTTCTGTTCAGCTGCGCGCGATCTCTGAGTGTTCTGTTCAGCTGCGCGCGATCTCTGAGTGTTCTTTTCAGCCGCGAGCGATCTCTGAGTTTTCTGTTCAGCTGCGCGCGCGATGTCTGAGTGTTCTGTTCAGCCGCGCGCGCGATGTCTGAGTGTTCTGTTCAGCTGCGCGTGCGATCTCTGAGTGTTCTGTTCAGCTGCGAGCGATCTCTGAGTTTTCTGTTCAGCTGCGAGCGATTTCTGAGTGTTCTGTTCAGCTGCCCGCGCGATCTCTGAGTGTTCTGTTCAGGCGCGCGCGCGATCTCTGAGTGTTCTGTTCAGCTGCGCGCGCGATCTCTGAGTGTTCTGTTCAGCCGCGCGCGCGATGTCTGAGTGTTCTGTTCAGCTGCGAGCGATCTCTGAGTGTTCTGTTCAGCTGCGAGCGATCTCTGAGTGTTCTGTTCAGCTGCGAGCGATCTCTGAGTGTTCTGTTCAGCTGCGAGCGATTTCTGAATTTTCTGTTCAGCTGCCCGCGCGATCTCTGAGTTTTCTGTTCAGCTGCGAGCGATCTCTGAGTTTTCTGTTCAGCTGCGCGCGCAATCTCTGAGTGTTCTGTTCAGCCGCACGCGCGATCTCTGAGTGTTCTGTTCAGCTGCGCGCGATCTCTGAGTGTTCTGTTCAGCTGCGCGCGATCTCTGAGTGTTCTTTTCAGCCGCGAGCGATCTCTGAGTTTTCTGTTCAGCTGCGCGCGCGATGTCTGAGTGTTCTGTTCAGCCGCGCGCGCGATGTCTGAGTGTTCTGTTCAGCCGCGCGCGCGATCTCTGAGTGTTCTGTTCAGCTGCGAGCGATCTCTGAGTTTTCTGTTCAGCTGCGCGCGCGATCTCTGAGTGTTCTGTTCTGCTGCGCGTGCGATCTCTGAGTGTTCTGTTCAGCCGCGGGCGCGATCTCTGAGTGTTCTGTTCAGCTGCGAGCGATCTCTGAGTTTTCTGTTCAGCTGCGCGCGCGATCTCTGAGTGTTCTGTTCTGCTGCGCGTGCGATCTCTGAGTGTTATGTTCAGCCGCGGGCGCGATCTCTGAGTGTTCTGTTCAGCCGCGCGCGATCTCTGAGTGTTCTGTTCAGCTGCGAGCGATCTCTGAGTTTTCTGTTCAGCTGCGAGCGATCTCTGAGTTTTCTGTTCAGCTGCGCGCGCGATCTCTGAGTGTTCTGTTCTGCTGCGCGTGCGATCTCTGAGTGTTCTGTTCAGCTGCGCGTGCGATCTCTGAGTGTTCTGTTCAGCTGCGCGTGCGATCTCTGAGTGTTCTGTTCAGCTGCGCGCGCAATCTCTGAGTGTTCTGTTCAGCTGCGCACGATCTCTGAGTGTTCTGTTCAGCTGCGAGCGATCTCTGAGTGTTCTGTTCAGCCGCGAGCGATCTCTTGGTGTTCTGTTCAGCTGCGCGTGCGATCTCTGAGTGTTCTGTTCAGCTGCGCGTGCGATTTCTGAGTTTCCTGTTCAGCTGCGAGCGATCTCTGAGTGTTCTGTTCAGCTGCGAGTGATTTCTGAGTGTTCTGTTCAGCTGCGCGCGCGATCTCTGAGTGTTCTGTTCAGCTGCCCGCGCGATCTCTGAGTGTTCTGTTCAGGCGCGCGCGCGATCTCTGAGTGTTCTGTTCAGCTGCGCGCGCGATCTCTGAGTGTTCTGTTCAGCCGCGCGCGCGATCTCTGAGTGTTCTGTTCAGCTGCGAGCGATCTCTGAGTGTTCTGTTCAGCTGCGAGCGATTTCTGAGTGTTCTGTTCAGCTGCGAGCGATCTCTGAGTTTTCTGTTCAGCTGCGAGCGATTTCTGAGTGTTCTGTTCAGCTGCGAGCGATTTCTGAGTGTTCTGTTCAGCTGCGAGCGATGTCTGAGTGTTCTGTTCAGCTGCCCGCGCGATCTCTGAGTGTTCTGTTCAGCTGCGAGCGATCTCTGAGTGTTCTGTTCAGCTGCGAGCGATCTCTGAGTTTTCTGTTCAGCTGCGCGCGCAATCTCTGAGTGTTCTGTTCAGCTGCGAGCGATCTCTTGGTGTTCTGTTCAGCTGCGCGTGCGATCTCTGAGTGTTCTGTTCAGCTGCGCGTGCGATTTCTGAGCTTCCTGTTCAGCTGCGAGCGATCTCTGAGTGTTCTGTTCAGCTGCGAGCGATTTCTGAGTGTTCTGTTCAGCTGCCCGCGCGATCTCTGAGTGTTCTGTTCAGGCGCGCGCGCGATCTCTGAGTGTTCTGTTCAGCTGCGAGCGATCTCTGAGTTTTCTGTTCAGCTGCGAGCGATCTCTGAGTTTTCTGTTCAGCTGCGCGCGCAATCTCTGAGTGTTCTGTTCAGCCGCACGCGCGATCTCTGAGTGTTCTGTTCAGCTGCGCGCGATCTCTGAGTGTTCTGTTCAGCTGCGCGCGATCTCTGAGTGTTCTTTTCAGCCGCGAGCGATCTCTGAGTTTTCTGTTCAGCTGCGCGCGCGATGTCTGAGTGTTCTGTTCAGCCGCGCGCGCGATGTCTGAGTGTTCTGTTCAGCTGCGAGCGATCTCTGAGTTTTCTGTTCAGCTGCGCGCGCGATCTCTGAGTGTTCTGTTCTGCTGCGCGTGCGATCTCTGAGTGTTCTGTTCAGCTGCGAGCGATCTCTGAGTTTTCTGTTCAGCTGCGCGCGCGATCTCTGAGTGTTCTGTTCTGCTGCGCGTGCGATCTCTGAGTGTTCTGTTCAGCCGCGGGCGCGATCTCTGAGTGTTCTGTTCAGCTGCGAGCGATCTCTGAGTTTTCTGTTCAGCTGCGCGCGCGATCTCTGAGTGTTCTGTTCTGCTGCGCGTGCGATCTCTGAGTGTTATGTTCAGCCGCGGGCGCGATCTCTGAGTGTTCTGTTCAGCCGCGCGCGATCTCTGAGTGTTCTGTTCAGCTGCGAGCGATCTCTGAGTTTTCTGTTCAGCTGCGAGCGATCTCTGAGTTTTCTGTTCAGCTGCGCGCGCGATCTCTGAGTGTTCTGTTCTGCTGCGCGTGCGATCTCTGAGTGTTCTGTTCAGCTGCGCGTGCGATCTCTGAGTGTTCTGTTCAGCTGCGCGTGCGATCTCTGAGTGTTCTGTTCAGCTGCGCGCGCAATCTCTGAGTGTTCTGTTCAGCTGCGCACGATCTCTGAGTGTTCTGTTCAGCTGCGAGCGATCTCTGAGTGTTCTGTTCAGCCGCGAGCGATCTCTTGGTGTTCTGTTCAGCTGCGCGTGCGATCTCTGAGTGTTCTGTTCAGCTGCGCGTGCGATTTCTGAGTTTCCTGTTCAGCTGCGAGCGATCTCTGAGTGTTCTGTTCAGCTGCGAGTGATTTCTGAGTGTTCTGTTCAGCTGCGCGCGCGATCTCTGAGTGTTCTGTTCAGCTGCCCGCGCGATCTCTGAGTGTTCTGTTCAGGCGCGCGCGCGATCTCTGAGTGTTCTGTTCAGCTGCGCGCGCGATCTCTGAGTGTTCTGTTCAGCCGCGCGCGCGATCTCTGAGTGTTCTGTTCAGCTGCGAGCGATCTCTGAGTGTTCTGTTCAGCTGCGAGCGATTTCTGAGTGTTCTGTTCAGCTGCGAGCGATCTCTGAGTTTTCTGTTCAGCTGCGAGCGATTTCTGAGTGTTCTGTTCAGCTGCGAGCAATTTCTGAGTGTTCTGTTCAGCTGCGAGCGATGTCTGAGTGTTCTGTTCAGCTGCCCGCGCGATCTCTGAGTGTTCTGTTCAGCTGCGAGCGATCTCTGAGTGTTCTGTTCAGCTGCGAGCGATCTCTGAGTTTTCTGTTCAGCTGCGCGCGCAATCTCTGAGTGTTCTGTTCAGCTGCGAGCGATCTCTTGGTGTTCTGTTCAGCTGCGCGTGCGATCTCTGAGTGTTCTGTTCAGCTGCGCGTGCGATTTCTGAGTTTCCTGTTCAGCTGCGAGCGATCTCTGAGTGTTCTGTTCAGCTGCGAGCGATTTCTGAGTGTTCTGTTCAGCTGCCCGCGCGATCTCTGAGTGTTCTGTTCAGGCGCGCGCGCGATCTCTGAGTGTTCTGTTCAGCTGCGCGCGCGATCTCTGAGTGTTCTGTTCAGCCGCGCGCGCGATCTCTGAGTGTTCTGTTCAGCTGCGAGCGATCTCTGAGTGTTCTGTTCAGCTGCGAGCGATTTCTGAATTTTCTGTTCAGCTGCCCGCGCGATCTCTGAGTGTTCTGTTCAGCTGCGAGCGATCTCTGAGTTTTCTGTTCAGCTGCGCGCGCAATCTCTGAGTGTTCTGTTCAGCCGCACGCGCGATCTCTGAGTGTTCTGTTCAGCTGCGCGCGATCTCTGAGTGTTCTGTTCAGCTGCGCGCGATCTCTGAGTGTTCTTTTCAGCCGCGAGCGATCTCTGAGTTTTCTGTTCAGCTGCGCGCGCGATGTCTGAGTGTTCTGTTCAGCCGCGCGTGCGATGTCTGAGTGTTCTGTTCAGCCGCGCGCGCGATCTCTGAGTGTTCTGTTCAGCTGCGAGCGATCTCTGAGTTTTCTGTTCAGCTGCGAGCGATTTCTGAGTGTTCTGTTCAGCTGCGAGCGATCTCTGAGTTTTCTGTTCAGCTGCGAGCGATTTCTGAGTGTTCTGTTCAGCTGCGAGCGATTTCTGAGTGTTCTGTTCAGCTGCGAGCGATGTCTGAGTGTTCTGTTCAGCTGCCCGCGCGATGTCTGAGTGTTCTGTTCAGCTGCGCGTGCGATCTCTGAGTGTTCTGTTCAGCTGCGAGCGATCTCTGAGTTTTCTGTTCAGCTGCGAGCGATCTCTGAGTGTTCTGTTCAGCTGCGCGTGCGATTTCTGAGTTTCCTGTTCAGCTGCGAGCGATCTCTGAGTGTTCTGTTCAGCTGCGAGTGATTTCTGAGTGTTCTGTTCAGCTGCGCGCGCGATCTCTGAGTGTTCTGTTCAGCTGCCCGCGCGATCTCTGAGTGTTCTGTTCAGGCGCGCGCGCGATCTCTGAGTGTTCTGTTCAGCTGCGCGCGCGATCTCTGAGTGTTCTGTTCAGCCGCGCGCGCGATCTCTGAGTGTTCTGTTCAGCTGCGCGCGCGATCTCTGAGTGTTCTGTTCAGCTGCGAGCGATCTCTGAGTGTTCTGTTCAGCTGCGAGCGATTTCTGAGTGTTCTGTTCAGCTGCGAGCGATCTCTGAGTTTTCTGTTCAGCTGCGAGCGATTTCTGAGTGTTCTGTTCAGCTGCGAGCGATTTCTGAGTGTTCTGTTCAGCTGCGAGCGATTTCTGAGTGTTCTGTTCAGCTGCGAGCGATTTCTGAGTGTTCTGTTCAGCTGCGAGCGATGTCTGAGTGTTCTGTTCAGCTGCCCGCGCGATCTCTGAGTGTTCTGTTCAGCTGCGAGCGATCTCTGAGTGTTCTGTTCAGCTGCGAGCGATCTCTGAGTTTTCTGTTCAGCTGCGCGCGCAATCTCTGAGTGTTCTGTTCAGCTGCGAGCGATCTCTTGGTGTTCTGTTCAGCTGCGCGTGCGATCTCTGAGTGTTCCGTTCAGCTGCGCGTGCGATTTCTGAGTTTCCTGTTCAGCTGCGAGCGATCTCTGAGTGTTCTGTTCAGCTGCGAGCGATTTCTGAGTGTTCTGTTCAGCTGCCCGCGCGATCTCTGAGTGTTCTGTTCAGGCGCGCGCGCGATCTCTGAGTGTTCTGTTCAGCTGCGCGCGCGATCTCTGAGTGTTCTGTTCAGCCGCGCGCGCGATCTCTGAGTGTTCTGTTCAGCTGCGAGCGATCTCTGAGTGTTCTGTTCAGCTGCGAGCGATTTCTGAATTTTCTGTTCAGCTGCCCGCGCGATCTCTGAGTGTTCTGTTCAGCTGCGAGCGATCTCTGAGTTTTCTGTTCAGCTGCGCGCGCAATCTCTGAGTGTTCTGTTCAGCCGCACGCGCGATCTCTGAGTGTTCTGTTCAGCTGCGCGCGATCTCTGAGTGTTCTGTTCAGTTGCGCGCGATCTCTGAGTGTTCTTTTCAGCCGCGAGCGATCTCTGAGTTTTCTGTTCAGCTGCGCGCGCGATGTCTGAGTGTTCTGTTCAGGCGCGCGTGCGATGTCTGAGTGTTCTGTTCAGCCGCGCGCGCGATCTCTGAGTGTTCTGTTCAGCTGCGAGCGATCTCTGAGTTTTCTGTTCAGCTGCGCGCGCGATCTCTGAGTGTTCTGTTCTGCTGCGCGTGCGATCTCTGAGTGTTCTGTTCAGCCGCGGGCGCGATCTCTGAGTGTTCTGTTCAGCCGCGCGTGATCTCTGAGTGTTCTGTTCAGCTGGGAGCGATCTCTGAGTTTTCTGTTCAGCTGCGAGCGATCTCTGAGTTTTCTGTTCAGCTGCGCGCGCGATCTCTGAGTGTTCTGTTCTGCTGCGCGTGCGATCTCTGAGTGTTCTGTTCAGCTGCGCGCGCAATCTCTGAGTGTTCTGTTCAGCTGCGCACGATCTCTGAGTGTTCTGTTCAGCTGCGAGCGATCTCTGAGTTTTCTGTTCAGCTGCGAGCGATCTCTGAGTTTTCTGTTCAGCCGCGCGCGATCTCTGAGTTTTCTGTTCAGCTGCGCACGATCTCTGAGTGTTCTGTTAAGCTGCGAGCGATCTCTGAGTGTTCTGTTAAGCTGCGAGCGATCTCTGAGTGTTCTGTTCAGCTGCGCACGATCTCTGAGTGTTCTGTTCAGCTGCGCACGATCTCTGAGTGTTCTGTTAAGCTGCGCGCGATCTCTGAGTGTTCTGTTCAGCCGCGCGCGCGATCTCTGAGTGTTCTTTTCAGCCGCGAGCGATCTCTGAGTTTTCTGTTCAGCTGCGCGCGCGATGTCTGAGTGTTCTGTTCAGCCGCGCGCGCGATGTCTGAGTGTTCTGTTCAGCCGCGCGCGCGATCTCTGAGTGTTCTGTTCAGCTGCGAGCGATCTCTGAGTTTTCTGTTCAGCTGCGCGCGCGATCTCTGAGTGTTCTGTTCTGCTGCGCGTGCGATCTCTGAGTGTTCTGTTCAGCCGCGGGCGCGATCTCTGAGTGTTCTGTTCAGCCGCGCGCGATCTCTGAGTGTTCTGTTCAGCTGCGAGCGATCTCTGAGTTTTCTGTTCAGCTGCGAGCGATCTCTGAGTTTTCTGTTCAGCTGCGCGCGCGATCTCTGAGTGTTCTGTTCTGCTGCGCGTGCGATCTCTGAGTGTTCTGTTCAGCTGCGCGCGCAATCTCTGAGTGTTCTGTTCAGCTGCGCACGATCTCTGAGTGTTCTGTTCAGCTGCGAGCGATCTCTGAGTTTTCTGTTCAGCTGCGAGCGATCTCTGAGTGTTCTGTTCAGCTGCGCGTGCGATTTCTGAGTTTTCTGTTCAGCTGCGAGCGATTTCTGAGTGTTCTGTTCAGCTGCGAGCGATTTCTGAGTGTTCTGTTCAGCTGCGAGCGATGTCTGAGTGTTCTGTTCAGCTGCCCGCGCGATCTCTGAGTGTTCTGTTCAGCTGCGAGCGATCTCTGAGTGTTCTGTTCAGCTGCGAGCGATCTCTGAGTTTTCTGTTCAGCTGCGCGCGCAATCTCTGAGTGTTCTGTTCAGCTGCGAGCGATCTCTTGGTGTTCTGTTCAGCTGCGCGTGCGATCTCTGAGTGTTCTGTTCAGCTGCGCGTGCGATTTCTGAGTTTCCTGTTCAGCTGCGAGCGATCTCTGAGTGTTCTGTTCAGCTGCGAGCGATTTCTGAGTGTTCTGTTCAGCTGCCCGCGCGATCTCTGAGTGTTCTGTTCAGGCGCGCGCGCGCGATCTCTGAGTGTTCTGTTCAGCTGCGCGCGCGATCTCTGAGTGTTCTGTTCAGCCGCGCGCGCGATCTCTGAGTGTTCTGTTCAGCTGCGAGCGATCTCTGAGTGTTCTGTTCAGCTGCGAGCGATTTCTGAATTTTCTGTTCAGCTGCCCGCGCGATCTCTGAGTGTTCTGTTCAGCTGCGAGCGATCTCTGAGTTTTCTGTTCAGCTGCGCGCGCAATCTCTGAGTGTTCTGTTCAGCCGCACGCGCGATCTCTGAGTGTTCTGTTCAGCTGCGCGCGATCTCTGAGTGTTCTGTTCAGCTGCGCGCGATCTCTGAGTGTTCTTTTCAGCCGCGAGCGATCTCTGAGTTTTCTGTTCAGCTGCGCGCGCGATGTCTGAGTGTTCTGTTCAGCCGCGCGTGCGATGTCTGAGTGTTCTGTTCAGCCGCGCGCGCGATCTCTGAGTGTTCTGTTCAGCCGCGCGTGATCTCTGAGTGTTCTGTTCAGCTGCGAGCGATCTCTGAGTTTTCTGTTCAGCTGCGAGCGATCTCTGAGTTTTCTGTTCAGCTGCGCGCGCGATCTCTGAGTGTTCTGTTCTGCTGCGCGTGCGATCTCTGAGTGTTCTGTTCAGCTGCGCGCGCAATCTCTGAGTGTTCTGTTCAGCTGCGCACGATCTCTGAGTGTTCTGTTCAGCTGCGAGCGATCTCTGAGTTTTCTGTTCAGCTGCGAGCGATCTCTGAGTTTTCTGTTCAGCCGCGCGCGATCTCTGAGTTTTCTGTTCAGCTGCGCACGATCTCTGAGTGTTCTGTTAAGCTGCGAGCGATCTCTGAGTGTTCTGTTAAGCTGCGAGCGATCTCTGAGTGTTCTGTTCAGCTGCGCACGATCTCTGAGTGTTCTGTTCAGCTGCGCACGATCTCTGAGTGTTCTGTTAAGCTGCGCGCGATCTCTGAGTGTTCTGTTCAGCCGCGCGCGCGATCTCTGAGTGTTCTTTTCAGCCGCGAGCGATCTCTGAGTTTTCTGTTCAGCTGCGCGCGCGATGTCTGAGTGTTCTGTTCAGCCGCGCGCGCGATGTCTGAGTGTTCTGTTCAGCCGCGCGCGCGATCTCTGAGTGTTCTGTTCAGCTGCGAGCGATCTCTGAGTGTTCTGTTCAGCTGCGAGCGATCTCTGAGTGTTCTGTTCAGCTGCGAGCGATCTCTGAGTTTTCTGTTCAGCTGCGCGCGCAATCTCTGAGTGTTCTGTTCAGCTGCGAGCGATCTCTTGGTGTTCTGTTCAGCTGCGCGTGCGATCTCTGAGTGTTCTGTTCAGCTGCGCGTGCGATTTCTGAGTTTCCTGTTCAGCTGCGAGCGATCTCTGAGTGTTCTGTTCAGCTGCGAGCGATTTCTGAGTGTTCTGTTCAGCTGCCCGCGCGATCTCTGAGTGTTCTGTTCAGACGCGCGCGCGATCTCTGAGTGTTCTGTTCAGCTGCGCGCGCGATCTCTGAGTGTTCTGTTCAGCCGCGCGCGCGATCTCTGAGTGTTCTGTTCAGCTGCGAGCGATCTCTGAGTGTTCTGTTCAGCTGCGAGCGATTTCTGAATTTTCTGTTCAGCTGCCCGCGCGATCTCTGAGTGTTCTGTTCAGCTGCGAGCGATCTCTGAGTTTTCTGTTCAGCTGCGCGCGCAATCTCTGAGTGTTCTGTTCAGCCGCACGCGCGATCTCTGAGTGTTCTGTTCAGCTGCGCGCGATCTCTGAGTGTTCTGTTCAGCTGCGCGCGATCTCTGAGTGTTCTTTTCAGCCGCGAGCGATCTCTGAGTTTTCTGTTCAGCTGCGCGCGCGATGTCTGAGTGTTCTGTTCAGCCGCGCGTGCGATGTCTGAGTGTTCTGTTCAGCCGCGCGCGCGATCTCTGAGTGTTCTGTTCAGCTGCGAGCGATCTCTGAGTTTTCTGTTCAGCTGCGAGCGATTTCTGAGTGTTCTGTTCAGCTGCGAGCGATCTCTGAGTTTTCTGTTCAGCTGCGAGCGATTTCTGAGTGTTCTGTTCAGCTGCGAGCGATTTCTGAGTGTTCTGTTCAGCTGCGAGCGATGTCTGAGTGTTCTGTTCAGCTGCCCGCGCGATCTCTGAGTGTTCTGTTCAGCTGCGAGCGATCTCTTGGTGTTCTGTTCAGCTGCGCGTGCGATCTCTGAGTGTTCTGTTCAGCTGCGAGCGATCTCTGAGTTTTCTGTTCAGCTGCGAGCGATCTCTGAGTGTTCTGTTCAGCTGCGCGTGCGATTTCTGAGTTTCCTGTTCAGCTGCGAGCGATCTCTGAGTGTTCTGTTCAGCTGCGAGTGATTTCTGAGTGTTCTGTTCAGCTGCGCGCGCGATCTCTGAGTGTTCTGTTCAGCTGCCCGCGCGATCTCTGAGTGTTCTGTTCAGGCGCGCGCGCGCGATCTCTGAGTGTTCTGTTCAGCTGCGCGCGCGATCTCTGAGTGTTCTGTTCAGCTGCGAGCGATCTCTGAGTGTTCTGTTCAGCTGCGAGCGATTTCTGAGTGTTCTGTTCAGCTGCGAGCGATCTCTGAGTTTTCTGTTCAGCTGCGAGCGATTTCTGAGTGTTCTGTTCAGCTGCGAGCGATTTCTGAGTGTTCTGTTCAGCTGCGAGCGATGTCTGAGTGTTCTGTTCAGCTGCCCGCGCGATCTCTGAGTGTTCTGTTCAGCTGCGAGCGATCTCTGAGTGTTCTGTTCAGCTGCGAGCGATCTCTGAGTTTTCTGTTCAGCTGCGCGCGCAATCTCTGAGTGTTCTGTTCAGCTGCGAGCGATCTCTTGGTGTTCTGTTCAGCTGCGCGTGCGATCTCTGAGTGTTCTGTTCAGCTGCGCGTGCGATTTCTGAGTTTCCTGTTCAGCTGCGAGCGATCTCTGAGTGTTCTGTTCAGCTGCGAGCGATTTCTGAGTGTTCTGTTCAGCTGCCCGCGCGATCTCTGAGTGTTCTGTTCAGGCGCGCGCGCGATCTCTGAGTGTTCTGTTCAGCTGCGCGCGCGATCTCTGAGTGTTCTGTTCAGCCGCGCGCGCGATCTCTGAGTGTTCTGTTCAGCTGCGAGCGATCTCTGAGTGTTCTGTTCAGCTGCGAGCGATTTCTGAATTTTCTGTTCAGCTGCCCGCGCGATCTCTGAGTGTTCTGTTCAGCTGCGAGCGATCTCTGAGTTTTCTGTTCAGCTGCGCGCGCAATCTCTGAGTGTTCTGTTCAGCCGCACGCGCGATCTCTGAGTGTTCTGTTCAGCTGCGCGCGATCTCTGAGTGTTCTGTTCAGTTGCGCGCGATCTCTGAGTGTTCTTTTCAGCCGCGAGCGATCTCTGAGTTTTCTGTTCAGCTGCGCGCGCGATGTCTGAGTGTTCTGTTCAGCCGCGCGTGCGATGTCTGAGTGTTCTGTTCAGCCGCGCGCGCGATCTCTGAGTGTTCTGTTCAGCTGCGAGCGATCTCTGAGTTTTCTGTTCAGCTGCGCGCGCGATCTCTGAGTGTTCTGTTCTGCTGCGCGTGCAATCTCTGAGTGTTCTGTTCAGCCGCGGGCGCGATCTCTGAGTGTTCTGTTCAGCCGCGCGTGATCTCTGAGTGTTCTGTTCAGCTGCGAGCGATCTCTGAGTTTTCTGTTCAGCTGCGAGCGATCTCTGAGTTTTCTGTTCAGCTGCGCGCGCGATCTCTGAGTGTTCTGTTCTGCTGCGCGTGCGATCTCTGAGTGTTCTGTTCAGCTGCGCGCGCAATCTCTGAGTGTTCTGTTCAGCTGCGCACGATCTCTGAGTGTTCTGTTCAGCTGCGAGCGATCTCTGAGTTTTCTGTTCAGCTGCGAGCGATCTCTGAGTTTTCTGTTCAGCCGCGCGCGATCTCTGAGTTTTCTGTTCAGCTGCGCACGATCTCTGAGTGTTCTGTTAAGCTGCGAGCGATCTCTGAGTGTTCTGTTAAGCTGCGAGCGATCTCTGAGTGTTCTGTTCAGCTGCGCACGATCTCTGAGTGTTCTGTTCAGCTGCGCACGATCTCTGAGTGTTCTGTTAAGCTGCGCGCGATCTCTGAGTGTTCTGTTCAGCCGCGCGCGCGATCTCTGAGTGTTCTTTTCAGCCGCGAGCGATCTCTGAGTTTTCTGTTCAGCTGCGCGCGCGATGTCTGAGTGTTCTGTTCAGCCGCGCGCGCGATGTCTGAGTGTTCTGTTCAGCCGCGCGCGCGATCTCTGAGTGTTCTGTTCAGCTGCGAGCGATCTCTGAGTTTTCTGTTCAGCTGCGCGCGCGATCTCTGAGTGTTCTGTTCTGCTGCGCGTGCGATCTCTGAGTGTTCTGTTCAGCCGCGGGCGCGATCTCTGAGTGTTCTGTTCAGCCGCGCGCGATCTCTGAGTGTTCTGTTCAGCTGCGAGCGATCTCTGAGTTTTCTGTTCAGCTGCGAGCGATCTCTGAGTTTTCTGTTCAGCTGCGCGCGCGATCTCTGAGTGTTCTGTTCTGCTGCGCGTGCGATCTCTGAGTGTTCTGTTCAGCTGCGCGCGCAATCTCTGAGTGTTCTGTTCAGCTGCGCACGATCTCTGAGTGTTCTGTTCAGCTGCGAGCGATCTCTGAGTTTTCTGTTCAGCTGCGAGCGATCTCTGAGTGTTCTGTTCAGCTGCGCGTGCGATTTCTGAGTTTTCTGTTCAGCTGCGAGCGATTTCTGAGTGTTCTGTTCAGCTGCGAGCGATTTCTGAGTGTTCTGTTCAGCTGCGAGCGATGTCTGAGTGTTCTGTTCAGCTGCCCGCGCGATCTCTGAGTGTTCTGTTCAGCTGCGAGCGATCTCTGAGTGTTCTGTTCAGCTGCGAGCGATCTCTGAGTTTTCTGTTCAGCTGCGCGCGCAATCTCTGAGTGTTCTGTTCAGCTGCGAGCGATCTCTTGGTGTTCTGTTCAGCTGCGCGTGCGATCTCTGAGTGTTCTGTTCAGCTCTGCGTGCGATTTCTGAGTTTCCTGTTCAGCTGCGAGCGATCTCTGAGTGTTCTGTTCAGCTGCGAGCGATTTCTGAGTGTTCTGTTCAGCTGCCCGCGCGATCTCTGAGTGTTCTGTTCAGGCGCGCGCGCGATCTCTGAGTGTTCTGTTCAGCTGCGCGCGCGATCTCTGAGTGTTCTGTTCAGCCGCGCGCGCGATCTCTGAGTGTTCTGTTCAGCTGCGAGCGATCTCTGAGTGTTCTGTTCAGCTGCGAGCGATTTCTGAATTTTCTGTTCAGCTGCCCGCGCGATCTCTGAGTGTTCTGTTCAGCTGCGAGCGATCTCTGAGTTTTCTGTTCAGCTGCGCGCGCAATCTCTGAGTGTTCTGTTCAGCCGCACGCGCGATCTCTGAGTGTTCTGTTCAGCTGCGCGCGATCTCTGAGTGTTCTGTTCAGCTGCGCGCGATCTCTGAGTGTTCTTTTCAGCCGCGAGCGATCTCTGAGTTTTCTGTTCAGCTGCGCGCGCGATGTCTGAGTGTTCTGTTCAGCCGCGCGTGCGATGTCTGAGTGTTCTGTTCAGCCGCGCGCGCGATCTCTGAGTGTTCTGTTCAGCCGCGCGTGATCTCTGAGTGTTCTGTTCAGCTGCGAGCGATCTCTGAGTTTTCTGTTCAGCTGCGAGCGATCTCTGAGTTTTCTGTTCAGCTGCGCGCGCGATCTCTGAGTGTTCTGTTCTGCTGCGCGTGCGATCTCTGAGTGTTCTGTTCAGCTGCGCGCGCAATCTCTGAGTGTTCTGTTCAGCTGCGCACGATCTCTGAGTGTTCTGTTCAGCTGCGAGCGATCTCTGAGTTTTCTGTTCAGCTGCGAGCGATCTCTGAGTTTTCTGTTCAGCCGCGCGCGATCTCTGAGTTTTCTGTTCAGCTGCGCACGATCTCTGAGTGTTCTGTTAAGCTGCGAGCGATCTCTGAGTGTTCTGTTAAGCTGCGAGCGATCTCTGAGTGTTCTGTTCAGCTGCGCACGATCTCTGAGTGTTCTGTTCAGCTGCGCACGATCTCTGAGTGTTCTGTTAAGCTGCGCGCGATCTCTGAGTGTTCTGTTCAGCCGCGCGCGCGATCTCTGAGTGTTCTTTTCAGCCGCGAGCGATCTCTGAGTTTTCTGTTCAGCTGCGCGCGCGATGTCTGAGTGTTCTGTTCAGCCGCGCGCGCGATGTCTGAGTGTTCTGTTCAGCCGCGCGCGCGATCTCTGAGTGTTCTGTTCAGCTGCGAGCGATCTCTGAGTTTTCTGTTCAGCTGCGCGCGCGATCTCTGAGTGTTCTGTTCTGCTGCGCGTGCGATCTCTGAGTGTTCTGTTCAGCCGCGGGCGCGATCTCTGAGTGTTCTGTTCAGCCGCGCGCGATCTCTGAGTGTTCTGTTCAGCTGCGAGCGATCTCTGAGTTTTCTGTTCAGCTGCGAGCGATCTCTGAGTTTTCTGTTCAGCTGCGCGCGCGATCTCTGAGTGTTCTGTTCTGCTGCGCGTGCGATCTCTGAGTGTTCTGTTCAGCTGCGCGCGCAATCTCTGAGTGTTCTGTTCAGCTGCGCACGATCTCTGAGTGTTCTGTTCAGCTGCGAGCGATCTCTGAGTTTTCTGTTCAGCTGCGAGCGATCTCTGAGTGTTCTGTTCAGCTGCGAGCGATTTCTGAGTGTTCTGTTCAGCTGCGAGCGATCTCTGAGTTTTCTGTTCAGCTGCGAGCGATTTCTGAGTGTTCTGTTCAGCTGCGAGCGATTTCTGAGTGTTCTGTTCAGCTGCGAGCGATGTCTGAGTGTTCTGTTCAGCTGCCCGCGCGATCTCTGAGTGTTCTGTTCAGCTGCGAGCGATCTCTGAGTGTTCTGTTCAGCTGCGAGCGATCTCTGAGTTTTCTGTTCAGCTGCGCGCGCAATCTCTGAGTGTTCTGTTCAGCTGCGAGCGATCTCTTGGTGTTCTGTTCAGCTGCGCGTGCGATCTCTGAGTGTTCTGTTCAGCTGCGCGTGCGATTTCTGAGTTTCCTGTTCAGCTGCGAGCGATCTCTGAGTGTTCTGTTCAGCTGCGAGCGATTTCTGAGTGTTCTGTTCAGCTGCCCGCGCGATCTCTGAGTGTTCTGTTCAGGCGCGCGCGCGATCTCTGAGTGTTCTGTTCAGCTGCGCGCGCGATCTCTGAGTGTTCTGTTCAGCCGCGCGCGCGATCTCTGAGTGTTCTGTTCAGCTGCGAGCGATCTCTGAGTGTTCTGTTCAGCTGCGAGCGATTTCTGAATTTTCTGTTCAGCTGCCCGCGCGATCTCTGAGTGTTCTGTTCAGCTGCGAGCGATCTCTGAGTTTTCTGTTCAGCTGCGCGCGCAATCTCTGAGTGTTCTGTTCAGCCGCACGCGCGATCTCTGAGTGTTCTGTTCAGCTGCGCGCGATCTCTGAGTGTTCTGTTCAGCTGCGCGCGATCTCTGAGTGTTCTTTTCAGCCGCGAGCGATCTCTGAGTTTTCTGTTCAGCTGCGCGCGCGATGTCTGAGTGTTCTGTTCAGCCGCGCGTGCGATGTCTGAGTGTTCTGTTCAGCCGCGCGCGCGATCTCTGAGTGTTCTGTTCAGCTGCGAGCGATCTCTGAGTTTTCTGTTCAGCTGCGCGCGCGATCTCTGAGTGTTCTGTTCTGCTGCGCGTGCGATCTCTGAGTGTTCTGTTCAGCCGCGGGCGCGATCTCTGAGTGTTCTGTTCAGCCGCGCGCGATCTCTGAGTGTTCTGTTCAGCTGCGAGCGATCTCTGAGTTTTCTGTTCAGCTGCGAGCGATCTCTGAGTTTTCTGTTCAGCTGCGCGCGCGATCTCTGAGTGTTCTGTTCTGCTGCGCGTGCGATCTCTGAGTGTTCTGTTCAGCTGCGCGCGCAATCTCTGAGTGTTCTGTTCAGCTGCGCACGATCTCTGAGTGTTCTGTTCAGCTGCGAGCGATCTCTGAGTTTTCTGTTCAGCTGCGAGCGATCTCTGAGTTTTCTGTTCAGCCGCGCGCGATCTCTGAGTTTTCTGTTCAGCTGCGCACGATCTCTGAGTGTTCTGTTAAGCTGCGAGCGATCTCTGAGTGTTCTGTTAAGCTGCGAGCGATCTCTGAGTGTTCTGTTCAGCTGCGCACGATCTCTGAGTGTTCTGTTCAGCTGCGCACGATCTCTGAGTGTTCTGTTAAGCTGCGCGCGATCTCTGAGTGTTCTGTTCAGCCGCGCGCGCGATCTCTGAGTGTTCTTTTCAGCCGCGAGCGATCTCTGAGTTTTCTGTTCAGCTGCGCGCGCGATGTCTGAGTGTTCTGTTCAGCCGCGCGCGCGATGTCTGAGTGTTCTGTTCAGCCGCGCGCGCGATCTCTGAGTGTTCTGTTCAGCTGCGAGCGATCTCTGAGTGTTCTGTTCAGCTGCGAGCGATCTCTGAGTGTTCTGTTCAGCTGCGAGCGATCTCTGAGTTTTCTGTTCAGCTGCGCGCGCAATCTCTGAGTGTTCTGTTCAGCTGCGAGCGATCTCTTGGTGTTCTGTTCAGCTGCGCGTGCGATCTCTGAGTGTTCTGTTCAGCTGCGCGTGCGATTTCTGAGTTTCCTGTTCAGCTGCGAGCGATCTCTGAGTGTTCTGTTCAGCTGCGAGCGATTTCTGAGTGTTCTGTTCAGCTGCCCGCGCGATCTCTGAGTGTTCTGTTCAGACGCGCGCGCGATCTCTGAGTGTTCTGTTCAGCTGCGCGCGCGATCTCTGAGTGTTCTGTTCAGCTGCGAGCGATCTCTGAGTTTTCTGTTCAGCTGCGAGCGATCTCTGAGTTTTCTGTTCAGCTGCGCGCGCGATCTCTGAGTGTTCTGTTCTGCTGCGCGTGCGATCTCTGAGTGTTCTGTTCAGCTGCGCGCGCAATCTCTGAGTGTTCTGTTCAGCTGCGCACGATCTCTGAGTGTTCTGTTCAGCTGCGAGCGATCTCTGAGTTTTCTGTTCAGCTGCGAGCGATCTCTGAGTGTTCTGTTCAGCTGCGAGCGATTTCTGAGTGTTCTGTTCAGCTGCGAGCGATCTCTGAGTTTTCTGTTCAGCTGCGAGCGATTTCTGAGTGTTCTGTTCAGCTGCGAGCGATTTCTGAGTGTTCTGTTCAGCTGCGAGCGATGTCTGAGTGTTCTGTTCAGCTGCCCGCGCGATCTCTGAGTGTTCTGTTCAGCTGCGAGCGATCTCTGAGTGTTCTGTTCAGCTGCGAGCGATCTCTGAGTTTTCTGTTCAGCTGCGCGCGCAATCTCTGAGTGTTCTGTTCAGCTGCGAGCGATCTCTTGGTGTTCTGTTCAGCTGCGCGTGCGATCTCTGAGTGTTCTGTTCAGCTGCGCGTGCGATTTCTGAGTTTCCTGTTCAGCTGCGAGCGATCTCTGAGTGTTCTGTTCAGCTGCGAGCGATTTCTGAGTGTTCTGTTCAGCTGCCCGCGCGATCTCTGAGTGTTCTGTTCAGGCGCGCGCGCGATCTCTGAGTGTTCTGTTCAGCTGCGCGCGCGATCTCTGAGTGTTCTGTTCAGCCGCGCGCGCGATCTCTGAGTGTTCTGTTCAGCTGCGAGCGATCTCTGAGTGTTCTGTTCAGCTGCGAGCGATTTCTGAATTTTCTGTTCAGCTGCCCGCGCGATCTCTGAGTGTTCTGTTCAGCTGCGAGCGATCTCTGAGTTTTCTGTTCAGCTGCGCGCGCAATCTCTGAGTGTTCTGTTCAGCCGCACGCGCGATCTCTGAGTGTTCTGTTCAGCTGCGCGCGATCTCTGAGTGTTCTGTTCAGCTGCGCGCGATCTCTGAGTGTTCTTTTCAGCCGCGAGCGATCTCTGAGTTTTCTGTTCAGCTGCGCGCGCGATGTCTGAGTGTTCTGTTCAGCCGCGCGTGCGATGTCTGAGTGTTCTGTTCAGCCGCGCGCGCGATCTCTGAGTGTTCTGTTCAGCTGCGAGCGATCTCTGAGTTTTCTGTTCAGCTGCGCGCGCGATCTCTGAGTGTTCTGTTCTGCTGCGCGTGCGATCTCTGAGTGTTCTGTTCAGCCGCGGGCGCGATCTCTGAGTGTTCTGTTCAGCCGCGCGCGATCTCTGAGTGTTCTGTTCAGCTGCGAGCGATCTCTGAGTTTTCTGTTCAGCTGCGAGCGATCTCTGAGTTTTCTGTTCAGCTGCGCGCGCGATCTCTGAGTGTTCTGTTCTGCTGCGCGTGCGATCTCTGAGTGTTCTGTTCAGCTGCGCGCGCAATCTCTGAGTGTTCTGTTCAGCTGCGCACGATCTCTGAGTGTTCTGTTCAGCTGCGAGCGATCTCTGAGTTTTCTGTTCAGCTGCGAGCGATCTCTGAGTTTTCTGTTCAGCCGCGCGCGATCTCTGAGTTTTCTGTTCAGCTGCGCACGATCTCTGAGTGTTCTGTTAAGCTGCGAGCGATCTCTGAGTGTTCTGTTAAGCTGCGAGCGATCTCTGAGTGTTCTGTTCAGCTGCGCACGATCTCTGAGTGTTCTGTTCAGCTGCGCACGATCTCTGAGTGTTCTGTTAAGCTGCGCGCGATCTCTGAGTGTTCTGTTCAGCCGCGCGCGCGATCTCTGAGTGTTCTTTTCAGCCGCGAGCGATCTCTGAGTTTTCTGTTCAGCTGCGCGCGCGATGTCTGAGTGTTCTGTTCAGCCGCGCGCGCGATGTCTGAGTGTTCTGTTCAGCCGCGCGCGCGATCTCTGAGTGTTCTGTTCAGCTGCGAGCGATCTCTGAGTGTTCTGTTCAGCTGCGAGCGATCTCTGAGTGTTCTGTTCAGCTGCGAGCGATCTCTGAGTTTTCTGTTCAGCTGCGCGCGCAATCTCTGAGTGTTCTGTTCAGCTGCGAGCGATCTCTTGGTGTTCTGTTCAGCTGCGCGTGCGATCTCTGAGTGTTCTGTTCAGCTGCGCGTGCGATTTCTGAGTTTCCTGTTCAGCTGCGAGCGATCTCTGAGTGTTCTGTTCAGCTGCGAGCGATTTCTGAGTGTTCTGTTCAGCTGCCCGCGCGATCTCTGAGTGTTCGGTTCAGACGCGCGCGCGATCTCTGAGTGTTCTGTTCAGCTGCGCGCGCGATCTCTGAGTGTTCTGTTCAGCCGCGCGCGCGATCTCTGAGTGTTCTGTTCAGCTGCGAGCGATCTCTGAGTGTTCTGTTCAGCTGCGAGCGATTTCTGAATTTTCTGTTCAGCTGCCCGCGCGATCTCTGAGTGTTCTGTTCAGCTGCGAGCGATCTCTGAGTTTTCTGTTCAGCTGCGCGCGCAATCTCTGAGTGTTCTGTTCAGCCGCACGCGCGATCTCTGAGTGTTCTGTTCAGCTGCGCGCGATCTCTGAGTGTTCTGTTCAGCTGCGCGCGATCTCTGAGTGTTCTTTTCAGCCGCGAGCGATCTCTGAGTTTTCTGTTCAGCTGCGCGCGCGATGTCTGAGTGTTCTGTTCAGCCGCGCGTGCGATGTCTGAGTGTTCTGTTCAGCCGCGCGCGCGATCTCTGAGTGTTCTGTTCAGCTGCGAGCGATCTCTGAGTTTTCTGTTCAGCTGCGAGCGATTTCTGAGTGTTCTGTTCAGCTGCGAGCGATCTCTGAGTTTTCTGTTCAGCTGCGAGCGATTTCTGAGTGTTCTGTTCAGCTGCGAGCGATTTCTGAGTGTTCTGTTCAGCTGCGAGCGATGTCTGAGTGTTCTGTTCAGCTGCCCGCGCGATCTCTGAGTGTTCTGTTCAGCTGCGAGCGATCTCTTGGTGTTCTGTTCAGCTGCGCGTGCGATCTCTGAGTGTTCTGTTCAGCTGCGAGCGATCTCTGAGTTTTCTGTTCAGCTGCGAGCGATCTCTGAGTGTTCTGTTCAGCTGCGCGTGCGATTTCTGAGTTTCCTGTTCAGCTGCGAGCGATCTCTGAGTGTTCTGTTCAGCTGCGAGTGATTTCTGAGTGTTCTGTTCAGCTGCGCGCGCGATCTCTGAGTGTTCTGTTCAGCTGCCCGCGCGATCTCTGAGTGTTCTGTTCAGGCGCGCGCGCGCGATCTCTGAGTGTTCTGTTCAGCTGCGCGCGCGATCTCTGAGTGTTCTGTTCAGCCGCGCGCGCGATCTCTGAGTGTTCTGTTCAGCTGCGCGCGCGATCTCTGAGTGTTCTGTTCAGCTGCGAGCGATCTCTGAGTGTTCTGTTCAGCTGCGAGCGATTTCTGAGTGTTCTGTTCAGCTGCGAGCGATCTCTGAGTTTTCTGTTCAGCTGCGAGCGATTTCTGAGTGTTCTGTTCAGCTGCGAGCGATTTCTGAGTGTTCTGTTCAGCTGCGAGCGATGTCTGAGTGTTCTGTTCAGCTGCCCGCGCGATCTCTGAGTGTTCTGTTCAGCTGCGAGCGATCTCTGAGTGTTCTGTTCAGCTGCGAGCGATCTCTGAGTTTTCTGTTCAGCTGCGCGCGCAATCTCTGAGTGTTCTGTTCAGCTGCGAGCGATCTCTTGGTGTTCTGTTCAGCTGCGCGTGCGATCTCTGAGTGTTCTGTTCAGCTGCGCGTGCGATTTCTGAGTTTCCTGTTCAGCTGCGAGCGATCTCTGAGTGTTCTGTTCAGCTGCGAGCGATTTCTGAGTGTTCTGTTCAGCTGCCCGCGCGATCTCTGAGTGTTCTGTTCAGGCGCGCGCGCGATCTCTGAGTGTTCTGTTCAGCTGCGCGCGCGATCTCTGAGTGTTCTGTTCAGCCGCGCGCGCGATCTCTGAGTGTTCTGTTCAGCTGCGAGCGATTTCTGAATTTTCTGTTCAGCTGCCCGCGCGATCTCTGAGTGTTCTGTTCAGCTGCGAGCTATCTCTGAGTTTTCTGTTCAGCTGCGCGCGCAATCTCTGAGTGTTCTGTTCAGCCGCACGCGCGATCTCTGAGTGTTCTGTTCAGCTGCGCGCGATCTCTGAGTGTTCTGTTCAGTTGCGCGCGATCTCTGAGTGTTCTTTTCAGCCGCGAGCGATCTCTGAGTTTTCTGTTCAGCTGCGCGCGCGATGTCTGAGTGTTCTGTTCAGCCGCGCGTGCGATGTCTGAGTGTTCTGTTCAGCCGCGCGCGCGATCTCTGAGTGTTCTGTTCAGCTGCGAGCGATCTCTGAGTTTTCTGTTCAGCTGCGCGCGCGATCTCTGAGTGTTCTGTTCTGCTGCGCGTGCGATCTCTGAGTGTTCTGTTCAGCCGCGGGCGCGATCTCTGAGTGTTCTGTTCAGCCGCGCGTGATCTCTGAGTGTTCTGTTCAGCTGCGAGCGATCTCTGAGTTTTCTGTTCAGCTGCGAGCGATCTCTGAGTTTTCTGTTCAGCTGCGCGCGCGATCTCTGAGTGTTCTGTTCTGCTGCGCGTGCGATCTCTGAGTGTTCTGTTCAGCTGCGCGCGCAATCTCTGAGTGTTCTGTTCAGCTGCGCACGATCTCTGAGTGTTCTGTTCAGCTGCGAGCGATCTCTGAGTTTTCTGTTCAGCTGCGAGCGATCTCTGAGTTTTCTGTTCAGCCGCGCGCGATCTCTGAGTTTTCTGTTCAGCTGCGCACGATCTCTGAGTGTTCTGTTAAGCTGCGAGCGATCTCTGAGTGTTCTGTTAAGCTGCGAGCGATCTCTGAGTGTTCTGTTCAGCTGCGCACGATCTCTGAGTGTTCTGTTCAGCTGCGCACGATCTCTGAGTGTTCTGTTAAGCTGCGCGCGATCTCTGAGTGTTCTGTTCAGCCGCGCGCGCGATCTCTGAGTGTTCTTTTCAGCCGCGAGCGATCTCTGAGTTTTCTGTTCAGCTGCGCGCGCGATGTCTGAGTGTTCTGTTCAGCCGCGCGCGCGATGTCTGAGTGTTCTGTTCAGCCGCGCGCGCGATCTCTGAGTGTTCTGTTCAGCTGCGAGCGATCTCTGAGTTTTCTGTTCAGCTGCGCGCGCGATCTCTGAGTGTTCTGTTCTGCTGCGCGTGCGATCTCTGAGTGTTCTGTTCAGCCGCGGGCGCGATCTCTGAGTGTTCTGTTCAGCCGCGCGCGATCTCTGAGTGTTCTGTTCAGCTGCGAGCGATCTCTGAGTTTTCTGTTCAGCTGCGAGCGATCTCTGAGTTTTCTGTTCAGCTGCGCGCGCGATCTCTGAGTGTTCTGTTCTGCTGCGCGTGCGATCTCTGAGTGTTCTGTTCAGCTGCGCGCGCAATCTCTGAGTGTTCTGTTCAGCTGCGCACGATCTCTGAGTGTTCTGTTCAGCTGCGAGCGATCTCTGAGTTTTCTGTTCAGCTGCGAGCGATCTCTGAGTGTTCTGTTCAGCTGCGCGTGCGATTTCTGAGTTTTCTGTTCAGCTGCGAGCGATTTCTGAGTGTTCTGTTCAGCTGCGAGCGATTTCTGAGTGTTCTGTTCAGCTGCGAGCGATGTCTGAGTGTTCTGTTCAGCTGCGCGCGCGATCTCTGAGTGTTCTGTTCAGCTGCGAGCGATCTCTGAGTGTTCTGTTCAGCTGCGAGCGATCTCTGAGTTTTCTGTTCAGCTGCGCGCGCAATCTCTGAGTGTTCTGTTCAGCTGCGAGCGATCTCTTGGTGTTCTGTTCAGCTGCGCGTGCGATCTCTGAGTGTTCTGTTCAGCTGCGCGTGCGATTTCTGAGTTTCCTGTTCAGCTGCGAGCGATCTCTGAGTGTTCTGTTCAGCTGCGAGCGATTTCTGAGTGTTCTGTTCAGCTGCCCGCGCGATCTCTGAGTGTTCTGTTCAGGCGCGCGCGCGATCTCTGAGTGTTCTGTTCAGCTGCGCGCGCGATCTCTGAGTGTTCTGTTCAGCCGCGCGCGCGATCTCTGAGTGTTCTGTTCAGCTGCGAGCGATCTCTGAGTGTTCTGTTCAGCTGCGAGCGATTTCTGAATTTTCTGTTCAGCTGCCCGCGCGATCTCTGAGTGTTCTGTTCAGCTGCGAGCGATCTCTGAGTTTTCTGTTCAGCTGCGCGCGCAATCTCTGAGTTTTCTGTTCAGCTGCGCGCGCAATCTCTGAGTGTTCTGTTCAGCTGCGCGCGATCTCTGAGTGTTCTTTTCAGCCGCGAGCGATCTCTGAGTTTTCTGTTCAGCTGCGCGCGCGATGTCTGAGTGTTCTGTTCAGCCGCGCGTGCGATGTCTGAGTGTTCTGTTCAGCCGCGCGCGCGATCTCTGAGTGTTCTGTTCAGCCGCGCGTGATCTCTGAGTGTTCTGTTCAGCTGCGAGCGATCTCTGAGTTTTCTGTTCAGCTGCGAGCGATCTCTGAGTTTTCTGTTCAGCTGCGCGCGCGATCTCTGAGTGTTCTGTTCTGCTGCGCGTGCGATCTCTGAGTGTTCTGTTCAGCTGCGCGCGCAATCTCTGAGTGTTCTGTTCAGCTGCGCACGATCTCTGAGTGTTCTGTTCAGCTGCGAGCGATTTCTGAGTGTTCTGTTCAGCTGCGAGCGATCTCTGAGTTTTCTGTTCAGCTGCGCGCGCGATCTCTGAGTGTTCTGTTCTGCTGCGCGTGCGATCTCTGAGTGTTCTGTTCAGCTGCGCGCGCAATCTCTGAGTGTTCTGTTCAGCTGCGCACAATCTCTGAGTGTTCTGTTCAGCTGCGAGCGATCTCTGAGTTTTCTGTTCAGCTGCGAGCGATCTCTGAGTTTTCTGTTCAGCCGCGCGCGATCTCTGAGTTTTCTGTTCAGCTGCGCACGATCTCTGAGTGTTCTGTTAAGCTGCGAGCGATCTCTGAGTGTTCTGTTAAGCTGCGAGCGATCTCTGAGTGTTCTGTTCAGCTGCGCACGATCTCTGAGTGTTCTGTTCAGCTGCGCACGATCTCTGAGTGTTCTGTTCAGCTGCGAGCGATCTCTGAGTGTTCTGTTCAGCTGCGCGTGCGATCTCTGAGTGTTCTGTTCAGCTGCGAGCGATCTCTGAGTGTTCTGTTCAGCTGCGAGCGATCTCTGAGTGTTCTGTTCTGCTGCGCGTGCGATCTCTGAGTGTTCTGTTCAGCTGCGAGCGATCTCTGAGTGTTCTGTTCAGCTGCGCGCGATCTCTGAGTGTTCTGTTCAGGCCCGCGCACGATCTCTGAGTGTTCTGTTCAGCTGCGAGCGATCTCTGAGTTTTCTCTTCAGCTGCGCGTGCGATCTCTGAGTGTTCTGTTCAGCCGCGCGCGCGATCTCTGAGTGTTCTGTTCAGCTGCGAGCGATTTCTGAGTTTTCTGTTCAGCTGCGCGTGATGTCTGAGTGCTCTGTTAAGCTGCGAGCGATCTCTGAGTGTTCTGTTCAGCTGCGAGCGATCTCTGAGTGTTCTGTTCAGCTGCGCGTGCGATCTCTTGGTGTTCTGTTCAGCTGCGCGTGCGATCTCTGAGTGTTCTGTTCAGCTGCGCGTGCGATCTCTGAGTGTTCTGTTCAGCTGCGAGCGATCTCTGAGTGTTCTGTTCAGCTGCGCGTGCGATTTCTGAGTGTTCTGTTCAGCTGCGAGCGATCTCTGAGTATTCTGTTCAGCTGCGCGCGCGATCTCTGAGTGTTCTGTTCAGCCGCGCGCGCGATGTCTGAGTGTTCTGTTCAGCCGCGAGCGATCTCTTGGTGTTCTGTTCAGCTGCGCGTGCGATCTCTGAGTGTTCTGTTCAGCTGCGCGTGCGATTTCTGAGTTTCCTGTTCAGCTGCGAGCGATCTCTGAGTGTTCTGTTCAGCTGCGAGTGATTTCTGAGTGTTCTGTTCAGCTGCGCGCGCGATCTCTGAGTGTTCTGTTCAGCTGCCCGCGCGATCTCTGAGTGTTCTGTTCAGGCGCGCGCGCGCGATCTCTGAGTGTTCTGTTCAGCTGCGCGCGCGATCTCTGAGTGTTCTGTTCAGCCGCGCGCGCGATCTCTGAGTGTTCTGTTCAGCTGCGAGCGATCTCTGAGTGTTCTGTTCAGCTGCGAGCGATTTCTGAGTGTTCTGTTCAGCTGCGAGCGATCTCTGAGTTTTCTGTTCAGCTGCGAGCGATTTCTGAGTGTTCTGTTCAGCTGCGAGCGATTTCTGAGTGTTCTGTTCAGCTGCGAGCGATGTCTGAGTGTTCTGTTCAGCTGCCCGCACGATCTCTGTGTTCTGTTCAGCTGCGAGCGATCTCTGAGTGTTCTGTTCAGCTGCGAGCGATCTCTGAGTGTTCTGTTCAGCTGCGAGCGATCTCTTGGTGTTCTGTTCAGCTGCGCGTGCGATCTCTGAGTGTTCTGTTCAGCTGCGCGTGCGATTTCTGAGTTTCCTGTTCAGCTGCGAGCGATCTCTGAGTGTTCTGTTCAGCTGCGAGCGATTTCTGAGTGTTCTGTTCAGCTGCCCGCGCGATCTCTGAGTGTTCTGTTCAGGCGCGCGCGCGATCTCTGAGTGTTCTGTTCAGCTGCGCGCGCGATCTCTGAGTGTTCTGTTCAGCCGCGCGCGCGATCTCTGAGTGTTCTGTTCAGCTGCGAGCGATCTCTGAGTGTTCTGTTCAGCTGCGAGCGATTTCTGAATTTTCTGTTCAGCTGCCCGCGCGATCTCTGAGTGTTCTGTTCAGCTGCGAGCGATTTCTGAATTTTCTGTTCAGCTGCGCGCACGATCTCTGAGTGTTCTGTTCAGCCGCGCGCGCGATCTCTGAGTGTTCTGTTCAGCTGCGAGCGATCTCTGAGTGTTCTGTTCAGCTGCGAGCGATCTCTGAGTTTTCTGTTCAGCTGCGCGCGCAATCTCTGAGTGTTCTGTTCAGCCGCACGCGCGATCTCTGAGTGTTCTGTTCAGCTGCGCGCGATCTCTGAGTGTTCTGTTCAGCCGCGCGCGCGATCTCTGAGTGTTCTGTTCAGCTGCGAGCGATCTCTGAGTGTTCTGTTCTGCTGCGCGTGCGATCTCTGAGTGTTCTGTTCAGCTGCGAGCGATGTCTGAGTGTTCTGTTCAGCTGCCCGCGCGATCTCTGAGTGTTCTGTTCAGCTGCGAGCGATCTCTGAGTGTTCTGTTCAGCTGCGAGCGATCTCTGAGTTTTCTGTTCAGCTGCGCGCGCAATCTCTGAGTGTTCTGTTCAGCTGCGAGCGATCTCTTGGTGTTCTGTTCAGCTGCGCGTGCGATCTCTGAGTGTTCTGTTCAGCTGCGCGTGCGATTTCTGAGTTTCCTGTTCAGCTGCGAGCGATCTCTGAGTGTTCTGTTCAGCTGCGAGCGATTTCTGAGTGTTCTGTTCAGCTGCCCGCGCGATCTCTGAGTGTTCTGTTCAGGCGCGCGCGCGATCTCTGAGTGTTCTGTTCAGCTGCGCACGATCTCTGAGTGTTCTGTTAAGCTGCGAGCGATCTCTGAGTGTTCTGTTAAGCTGCGAGCGATCTCTGAGTGTTCTGTTCAGCTGCGCACGATCTCTGAGTGTTCTGTTCAGCTGCGCACGATCTCTGAGTGTTCTGTTCAGCTGCGAGCGATCTCTGAGTGTTCTGTTCAGCTGCGCGTGCGATCTCTGAGTGTTCTGTTCAGCTGCGAGCGATCTCTGAGTGTTCTGTTCAGCTGCGAGCGATCTCTGAGTGTTCTGTTCTGCTGCGCGTGCGATCTCTGAGTGTTCTGTTCAGCTGCGAGCGATCTCTGAGTGTTCTGTTCAGCTGCGCGCGATCTCTGAGTGTTCTGTTCAGGCCCGCGCACGATCTCTGAGTGTTCTGTTCAGCTGCGAGCGATCTCTGAGTTTTCTCTTCAGCTGCGCGTGCGATCTCTGAGTGTTCTGTTCAGCCGCGCGCGCGATCTCTGAGTGTTCTGTTCAGCTGCGAGCGATTTCTGAGTTTTCTGTTCAGCTGCGCGTGATGTCTGAGTGTTCTGTTAAGCTGCGAGCGATCTCTGAGTGTTCTGTTCAGCTGCGAGCGATCTCTGAGTGTTCTGTTCAGCTGCGCGTGCGATCTCTTGGTGTTCTGTTCAGCTGCGCGTGCGATCTCTGAGTGTTCTGTTCAGCTGCGAGCGATTTCTGAATTTTCTGTTCAGCTGCCCGCGCGATCTCTGAGTGTTCTGTTCAGCTGCGAGCGATTTCTGAATTTTCTGTTCAGCTGCCCGCGCGATCTCTGAGTGTTCTGTTCAGCCGTGCGCGCGATCTCTGAGTGTTCTGTTCAGCTGCGAGCGATCTCTGAGTGTTCTGTTCAGCTGCGAGCGATCTCTGAGTTTTCTGTTCAGCTGCGCGCGCAATCTCTGAGTGTTCTGTTCAGCCGCACGCGCGATCTCTGAGTGTTCTGTTCAGCTGCGCGCGATCTCTGAGTGTTCTGTTCAGCCGCGCGCGCGATCTCTGAGTGTTCTGTTCAGCTGCGAGCGATCTCTGAGTGTTCTGTTCTGCTGCGCGTGCGATCTCTGAGTGTTCTGTTCAGCTGCGAGCGATGTCTGAGTGTTCTGTTCAGCTGCCCGCGCGATCTCTGAGTGTTCTGTTCAGCTGCGAGCGATCTCTGAGTGTTCTGTTCAGCTGCGAGCGATCTCTGAGTTTTCTGTTCAGCTGCGCGCGCAATCTCTGAGTGTTCTGTTCAGCTGCGAGCGATCTCTTGGTGTTCTGTTCAGCTGCGCGTGCGATCTCTGAGTGTTCTGTTCAGCTGCGCGTGCGATTTCTGAGTTTCCTGTTCAGCTGCGAGCGATCTCTGAGTGTTCTGTTCAGCTGCGAGCGATTTCTGAGTGTTCTGTTCAGCTGCCCGCGCGATCTCTGAGTGTTCTGTTCAGGCGCGCGCGCGATCTCTGAGTGTTCTGTTCAGCTGCGCGCGCGATCTCTGAGTGTTCTGTTCAGCCGCGCGCGCGATCTCTGAGTGTTCTGTTCAGCTGTGAGCGATCTCTGAGTGTTCTGTTCAGCTGCGAGCGATTTCTGAGTGTTCTGTTCAGCTGCGAGCGATCTCTGAGTTTTCTGTTCAGCTGCGCGCGCGATCTCTGAGTGTTCTGTTCTGCTGCGCGTGCGATCTCTGAGTGTTCTGTTCAGCTGCGCGCGCAATCTCTGAGTGTTCTGTTCAGCTGCGCACAATCTCTGAGTGTTCTGTTCAGCTGCGAGCGATCTCTGAGTTTTCTGTTCAGCTGCGAGCGATCTCTGAGTTTTCTGTTCAGCCGCGCGCGATCTCTGAGTGTTCTGTTCAGCTGCGAGCGATCTCTGAGTGTTCTGTTCAGCTGCGCACAATCTCTGAGTGTTCTGTTCAGCTGCGCACGATCTCTGAGTGTTCTGTTAAGCTGCGAGCGATCTCTGAGTGTTCTGTTAAGCTGCGAGCGATCTCTGAGTGTTCTGTTCAGCTGCGCACGATCTCTGAGTGTTCTGTTCAGCTGCGCACGATCTCTGAGTGTTCTGTTAAGCTGCGAGCGATCTCTGAGTGTTCTGTTCAGCTGCGAGCGATCTCTGAGTGTTCTGTTCAGCTGCGCGTGCGATCTCTGAGTGTTCTGTTCAGCTGCGAGCGATCTCTGAGTGTTCTGTTCAGCTGCGAGCGATCTCTGAGTGTTCTGTTCTGCTGCGCGTGCGATCTCTGAGTGTTCTGTTCAGCTGCGAGCGATCTCTGAGTGTTCTGTTCAGCTGCGCGCGATCTCTGAGTGTTCTGTTCAGGCCCGCGCACGATCTCTGAGTGTTCTGTTCAGCTGCGAGCGATCTCTGAGTTTTCTCTTCAGCTGCGCGTGCGATCTCTGAGTGTTCTGTTCAGCCGCGCGCGCGATCTCTGAGTGTTCTGTTCAGCTGCGAGCGATTTCTGAGTTTTCTGTTCAGCTGCGCGTGATGTCTGAGTGTTCTGTTAAGCTGCGAGCGATCTCTGAGTGTTCTGTTCAGCTGCGAGCGATCTCTGAGTGTTCTGTTCAGCTGCGCGTGCGATCTCTTGGTGTTCTGTTCAGCTGCGCGTGCGATCTCTGAGTGTTCTGTTCAGCTGCGAGCGATTTCTGAATTTTCTGTTCAGCTGCCCGCGCGATCTCTGAGTGTTCTGTTCAGCTGCGAGCGATTTCTGAATTTTCTGTTCAGCTGCGCGCGCGATCTCTGAGTGTTCTGTTCAGCCGCGCGCGCGATCTCTGAGTGTTCTGTTCAGCTGCGAGCGATCTCTGAGTGTTCTGTTCAGCTACGAGCGATCTCTGAGTTTTCTGTTCAGCTGCGCGCGCAATCTCTGAGTGTTCTGTTCAGCCGCACGCGCGATCTCTGAGTGTTCTGTTCAGCTGCGCGCGATCTCTGAGTGTTCTGTTCAGCCGCGCGCGCGATCTCTGAGTGTTCTGTTCAGCTGCGAGCGATCTCTGAGTGTTCTGTTCTGCTGCGCGTGCGATCTCTGAGTGTTCTGTTCAGCTGCGAGCGATGTCTGAGTGTTCTGTTCAGCTGCCCGCGCGATCTCTGAGTGTTCTGTTCAGCTGCGAGCGATCTCTTGGTGTTCTGTTCAGCTGCGCGTGCGATCTCTGAGTGTTCTGTTCAGCTGCGCGTGCGATTTCTGAGTTTCCTGTTCAGCTGCGAGCGATCTCTGAGTGTTCTGTTCAGCTGCGAGCGATTTCTGAGTGTTCTGTTCAGCTGCCCGCGCGATCTCTGAGTGTTCTGTTCAGGCGCGCGCGCGATCTCTGAGTGTTCTGTTCAGCTGCGCGCGCGATCTCTGAGTGTTCTGTTCAGCCGCGCGCGCGATCTCTGAGTGTTCTGTTCAGCTGTGAGCGATCTCTGAGTGTTCTGTTCAGCTGCGAGCGATTTCTGAGTGTTCTGTTCAGCTGCGAGCGATCTCTGAGTTTTCTGTTCAGCTGCGCGCGCGATCTCTGAGTGTTCTGTTCTGCTGCGCGTGCGATCTCTGAGTGTTCTGTTCAGCTGCGCGCGCAATCTCTGAGTGTTCCTTTCAGCTGCGCACAATCTCTGAGTGTTCTGTTCAGCTGCGAGCGATCTCTGAGTTTTCTGTTAAGCTGCGAGCGATCTCTGAGTTTTCTGTTCAGCTGCGAGCGATCTCTGAGTGTTCTGTTCAGCTGCGCACGATCTCTGAGTGTTCTGTTCAGCTGCGCGCGATCTCTGAGTGTTCTGTTCAGCTGCGCGTGATGTCTGAGTGTTCTGTTTAGCTGCGCGTGCGATCTCTGAGTGTTCTGTTCAGCTGCGAGCGATCTCTGAGTGTTCTGTTCAGCTGCGAGCGATCTCTGAGTGTTCTGTTCTGCTGCGCGTGCGATCTCTGAGTGTTCTGTTCAGCTGCGAGCGATCTCTGAGTGTTCTGTTCAGCTGCGCGCGATCTCTGAGTGTTCTGTTCAGGCCCGCGCACGATCTCTGAGTGTTCTGTTCAGCTGCGAGCGATCTCTGAGTTTTCTCTTCAGATGCGCGTGCGATCTCTGAGTGTTCTGTTCAGCCGCGCGCGCGATCTCTGAGTGTTCTGTTCAGCTGCGAGCGATTTCTGAGTTTTCTGTTCAGCTGCGCGTGATGTCTGAGTGTTCTGTTAAGCTGCGAGCGATCTCTGAGTGTTCTGTTCAGCTGCGAGCGATCTCTGAGTGTTCTGTTCAGCTGCGCGTGCGATCTCTTGGTGTTCTGTTCAGCTGCGCGTGCGATCTCTGAGTGTTCTGTTCAGCTGCGCGTGCGATCTCTGAGTGTTCTGTTCAGCTGCGAGCGATCTCTGAGTGTTCTGTTCAGCTGCGCGTGCGATTTCTGAGTGTTCTGTTCAGCTGCGAGCGATCTCTGAGTATTCTGTTCAGCTGCGCGCGCGATCTCTGAGTGTTCTGTTCAGCCGCGCGCGCGATGTCTGAGTGTTCTGTTCAGCCGCGAGCGATCTCTTGGTGTTCTGTTCAGCTGCGCGTGCGATCTCTGAGTGTTCTGTTCAGCTGCGCGTGCGATTTCTGAGTTTCCTGTTCAGCTGCGAGCGATCTCTGAGTGTTCTGTTCAGCTGCGAGTGATTTCTGAGTGTTCTGTTCAGCTGCGCGCGCGATCTCTGAGTGTTCTGTTCAGCTGCGAGCGATCTCTGAGTTTTCTGTTCAGCTGCGCGCGCGATCTCTGAGTGTTCTGTTCTGCTGCGCGTGCGATCTCTGAGTGTTCTGTTCAGCTGCGCGCGCAATCTCTGAGTGTTCTGTTCAGCTGCCCGCGCGATCTCTGAGTGTTCTGTTCAGGCGCGCGCGCGCGATCTCTGAGTGTTCTGTTCAGCTGCGCGCGCGATCTCTGAGTGTTCTGTTCAGCCGCGCGCGCGATCTCTGAGTGTTCTGTTCAGCTGCGAGCGATCTCTGAGTGTTCTGTTCAGCTGCGAGCGATTTCTGAGTGTTCTGTTCAGCTGCGAGCGATTTCTGAGTGTTCTGTTCAGCTGCGAGCGATGTCTGAGTGTTCTGTTCAGCTGCCCGCGCGATCTCTGAGTGTTCTGTTCAGCTGCGAGCGATCTCTGAGTGTTCTGTTCAGCTGCGAGCGATCTCTGAGTTTTCTGTTCAGCTGCGCGCGCAATCTCTGAGTGTTCTGTTCAGCTGCGAGCGATCTCTTGGTGTTCTGTTCAGCTGCGCGTGCGATCTCTGAGTGTTCTGTTCAGCTGCCCGCGCGATCTCTGAGTGTTCTGTTCAGGCGCGCGCGCGATCTCTGAGTGTTCTGTTCAGCTGCGCGCGCGATCTCTGAGTGTTCTGTTCAGCCGCGCGCGCGATCTCTGAGTGTTCTGTTCAGCTGCGAGCGATCTCTGAGTGTTCTGTTCAGCTGCGAGCGATTTCTGAGTGTTCTGTTCAGCTGCGAGCGATCTCTGAGTTTTCTGTTCAGCTGCGCGCGCGATCTCTGAGTGTTCTGTTCTGCTGCGCGTGCGATCTCTGAGTGTTCTGTTCAGCTGCGCGCGCAATCTCTGAGTGTTCTGTTCAGCTGCGCACAATCTCTGAGTGTTCTGTTCAGCTGCGAGCGATCTCTGAGTTTTCTGTTCAGCTGCGAGCGATCTCTGAGTTTTCTGTTCAGCCGCGCGCGATCTCTGAGTTTTCTGTTCAGCTGCGCACGATCTCTGAGTGTTCTGTTAAGCTGCGAGCGATCTCTGAGTGTTCTGTTAAGCTGCGAGCGATCTCTGAGTGTTCTGTTCAGCTGCGCACGATCTCTGAGTGTTCTGTTCAGCTGCGCACGATCTCTGAGTGTTCTGTTCAGCTGCGAGCGATCTCTGAGTGTTCTGTTCAGCTGCGCGTGCGATCTCTGAGTGTTCTGTTCAGCTGCGAGCGATCTCTGAGTGTTCTGTTCAGCTGCGAGCGATCTCTGAGTGTTCTGTTCTGCTGCGCGTGCGATCTCTGAGTGTTCTGTTCAGCTGCGAGCGATCTCTGAGTGTTCTGTTCAGCTGCGCGCGATCTCTGAGTGTTCTGTTCAGGCCCGCGCACGATCTCTGAGTGTTCTGTTCAGCTGCGAGCGATCTCTGAGTTTTCTCTTCAGCTGCGCGTGCGATCTCTGAGTGTTCTGTTCAGCCGCGCGCGCGATCTCTGAGTGTTCTGTTCAGCTGCGAGCGATTTCTGAGTTTTCTGTTCAGCTGCGCGTGATGTCTGAGTGTTCTGTTAAGCTGCGAGCGATCTCTGAGTGTTCTGTTCAGCTGCGAGCGATCTCTGAGTGTTCTGTTCAGCTGCGCGTGCGATCTCTTGGTGTTCTGTTCAGCTGCGCGTGCGATCTCTGAGTGTTCTGTTCAGCTGCGCGTGCGATCTCTGAGTGTTCTGTTCAGCTGCGAGCGATCTCTGAGTGTTCTGTTCAGCTGCGCGTGCGATTTCTGAGTGTTCTGTTCAGCTGCGAGCGATCTCTGAGTATTCTGTTCAGCTGCGCGCGCGATCTCTGAGTGTTCTGTTCAGCCGCGCGCGCGATGTCTGAGTGTTCTGTTCAGCCGCGAGCGATCTCTTGGTGTTCTGTTCAGCTGCGCGTGCGATCTCTGAGTGTTCTGTTCAGCTGCGCGTGCGATTTCTGAGTTTCCTGTTCAGCTGCGAGCGATCTCTGAGTGTTCTGTTCAGCTGCGAGTGATTTCTGAGTGTTCTGTTCAGCTGCGCGCGCGATCTCTGAGTGTTCTGTTCAGCTGCCCGCGCGATCTCTGAGTGTTCTGTTCAGGCGCGCGCGCGCGATCTCTGAGTGTTCTGTTCAGCTGCGCGCGCGATCTCTGAGTGTTCTGTTCAGCCGCGCGCGCGATCTCTGAGTGTTCTGTTCAGCTGCGAGCGATCTCTGAGTGTTCTGTTCAGCTGCGAGCGATTTCTGAGTGTTCTGTTCAGCTGCGAGCGATCTCTGAGTTTTCTGTTCAGCTGCGAGCGATTTCTGAGTGTTCTGTTCAGCTGCGAGCGATTTCTGAGTGTTCTGTTCAGCTGCGAGCGATGTCTGAGTGTTCTGTTCAGCTGCCCGCGCGATCTCTGTGTTCTGTTCAGCTGCGAGCGATCTCTGAGTGTTCTGTTCAGCTGCGAGTGATCTCTGAGTTTTCTGTTCAGCTGCGCGCGCAATCTCTGAGTGTTCTGTTCAGCTGCGAGCGATCTCTTGGTGTTCTGTTCAGCTGCGCGTGCGATCTCTGAGTGTTCTGTTCAGCTGCGCGTGCGATTTCTGAGTTTCCTGTTCAGCTGCGAGCGATCTCTGAGTGTTCTGTTCAGCTGCGAGCGATTTCTGAGTGTTCTGTTCAGCTGCCCGCGCGATCTCTGAGTGTTCTGTTCAGGCGCGCGCGCGATCTCTGAGTGTTCTGTTCAGCTGCGCGCGCGATCTCTGAGTGTTCTGTTCAGCCGCGCGCGCGATCTCTGAGTGTTCTGTTCAGCTGCGAGCGATCTCTGAGTGTTCTGTTCAGCTGCGAGCGATTTCTGAATTTTCTGTTCAGCTGCCCGCGCGATCTCTGAGTGTTCTGTTCAGCTGCGAGCGATTTCTGAATTTTCTGTTCAGCTGCGCGCGCGATCTCTGAGTGTTCTGTTCAGCCGCGCGCGCGATCTCTGAGTGTTCTGTTCAGCTGCGAGCGATCTCTGAGTGTTCTGTTCAGCTGCGAGCGATCTCTGAGTTTTCTGTTCAGCTGCGCGCGCAATCTCTGAGTGTTCTGTTCAGCCGCACGCGCGATCTCTGAGTGTTCTGTTCAGCTGCGCGCGATCTCTGAGTGTTCTGTTCAGCCGCGCGCGCGATCTCTGAGTGTTCTGTTCAGCTGCGAGCGATCTCTGAGTGTTCTGTTCTGCTGCGCGTGCGATCTCTGAGTGTTCTGTTCAGCTGCGAGCGATGTCTGAGTGTTCTGTTCAGCTGCCCGCGCGATCTCTGAGTGTTCTGTTCAGCTGCGAGCGATCTCTGAGTGTTCTGTTCAGCTGCGAGCGATCTCTGAGTTTTCTGTTCAGCTGCGCGCGCAATCTCTGAGTGTTCTGTTCAGCTGCGAGCGATCTCTTGGTGTTCTGTTCAGCTGCGCGTGCGATCTCTGAGTGTTCTGTTCAGCTGCGCGTGCGATTTCTGAGTTTCCTGTTCAGCTGCGAGCGATCTCTGAGTGTTCTGTTCAGCTGCGAGCGATTTCTGAGTGTTCTGTTCAGCTGCCCGCGCGATCTCTGAGTGTTCTGTTCAGGCGCGCGCGCGATCTCTGAGTGTTCTGTTCAGCTGCGCACGATCTCTGAGTGTTCTGTTAAGCTGCGAGCGATCTCTGAGTGTTCTGTTAAGCTGCGAGCGATCTCTGAGTGTTCTGTTCAGCTGCGCACGATCTCTGAGTGTTCTGTTCAGCTGCGCACGATCTCTGAGTGTTCTGTTCAGCTGCGAGCGATCTCTGAGTGTTCTGTTCAGCTGCGCGTGCGATCTCTGAGTGTTCTGTTCAGCTGCGAGCGATCTCTGAGTGTTCTGTTCAGCTGCGAGCGATCTCTGAGTGTTCTGTTCTGCTGCGCGTGCGATCTCTGAGTGTTCTGTTCAGCTGCGAGCGATCTCTGAGTGTTCTGTTCAGCTGCGCGCGATCTCTGAGTGTTCTGTTCAGGCCCGCGCACGATCTCTGAGTGTTCTGTTCAGCTGCGAGCGATCTCTGAGTTTTCTCTTCAGCTGCGCGTGCGATCTCTGAGTGTTCTGTTCAGCCGCGCGCGCGATCTCTGAGTGTTCTGTTCAGCTGCGAGCGATTTCTGAGTTTTCTGTTCAGCTGCGCGTGATGTCTGAGTGTTCTGTTAAGCTGCGAGCGATCTCTGAGTGTTCTGTTCAGCTGCGAGCGATCTCTGAGTGTTCTGTTCAGCTGCGCGTGCGATCTCTTGGTGTTCTGTTCAGCTGCGCGTGCGATCTCTGAGTGTTCTGTTCAGCTGCGAGCGATTTCTGAATTTTCTGTTCAGCTGCCCGCGCGATCTCTGAGTGTTCTGTTCAGCTGCGAGCGATTTCTGAATTTTCTGTTCAGCTGCCCGCGCGATCTCTGAGTGTTCTGTTCAGCCGTTCGCGCGATCTCTGAGTGTTCTGTTCAGCTGCGAGCGATCTCTGAGTGTTCTGTTCAGCTGCGAGCGATCTCTGAGTTTTCTGTTCAGCTGCGCGCGCAATCTCTGAGTGTTCTGTTCAGCCGCACGCGCGATCTCTGAGTGTTCTGTTCAGCTGCGCGCGATCTCTGAGTGTTCTGTTCAGCCGCGCGCGCGATCTCTGAGTGTTCTGTTCAGCTGCGAGCGATCTCTGAGTGTTCTGTTCTGCTGCGCGTGCGATCTCTGAGTGTTCTGTTCAGCTGCGAGCGATGTCTGAGTGTTCTGTTCAGCTGCCCGCGCGATCTCTGAGTGTTCTGTTCAGCTGCGAGCGATCTCTGAGTGTTCTGTTCAGCTGCGAGCGATCTCTGAGTTTTCTGTTCAGCTGCGCGCGCAATCTCTGAGTGTTCTGTTCAGCTGCGAGCGATCTCTTGGTGTTCTGTTCAGCTGCGCGTGCGATCTCTGAGTGTTCTGTTCAGCTGCGCGTGCGATTTCTGAGTTTCCTGTTCAGCTGCGAGCGATCTCTGAGTGTTCTGTTCAGCTGCGAGCGATTTCTGAGTGTTCTGTTCAGCTGCCCGCGCGATCTCTGAGTGTTCTGTTCAGGCGCGCGCGCGATCTCTGAGTGTTCTGTTCAGCTGCGCGCGCGATCTCTGAGTGTTCTGTTCAGCCGCGCGCGCGATCTCTGAGTGTTCTGTTCAGCTGTGAGCGATCTCTGAGTGTTCTGTTCAGCTGCGAGCGATTTCTGAGTGTTCTGTTCAGCTGCGAGCGATCTCTGAGTTTTCTGTTCAGCTGCGCGCGCGATCTCTGAGTGTTCTGTTCTGCTGCGCGTGCGATCTCTGAGTGTTCTGTTCAGCTGCGCGCGCAATCTCTGAGTGTTCTGTTCAGCTGCGCACAATCTCTGAGTGTTCTGTTCAGCTGCGAGCGATCTCTGAGTTTTCTGTTCAGCTGCGAGCGATCTCTGAGTTTTCTGTTCAGCCGCGCGCGATCTCTGAGTGTTCTGTTCAGCTGCGAGCGATCTCTGAGTGTTCTGTTCAGCTGCGCACAATCTCTGAGTGTTCTGTTCAGCTGCGCACGATCTCTGAGTGTTCTGTTAAGCTGCGAGCGATCTCTGAGTGTTCTGTTAAGCTGCGAGCGATCTCTGAGTGTTCTGTTCAGCTGCGCACGATCTCTGAGTGTTCTGTTCAGCTGCGCACGATCTCTGAGTGTTCTGTTAAGCTGCGAGCGATCTCTGAGTGTTCTGTTCAGCTGCGAGCGATCTCTGAGTGTTCTGTTCAGCTGCGCGTGCGATCTCTGAGTGTTCTGTTCAGCTGCGAGCGATCTCTGAGTGTTCTGTTCAGCTGCGAGCGATCTCTGAGTGTTCTGTTCTGCTGCGCGTGCGATCTCTGAGTGTTCTGTTCAGCTGCGAGCGATCTCTGAGTGTTCTGTTCAGCTGCGCGCGATCTCTGAGTGTTCTGTTCAGGCCCGCGCACGATCTCTGAGTGTTCTGTTCAGCTGCGAGCGATCTCTGAGTTTTCTCTTCAGCTGCGCGTGCGATCTCTGAGTGTTCTGTTCAGCCGCGCGCGCGATCTCTGAGTGTTCTGTTCAGCTGCGAGCGATTTCTGAGTTTTCTGTTCAGCTGCGCGTGATGTCTGAGTGTTCTGTTAAGCTGCGAGCGATCTCTGAGTGTTCTGTTCAGCTGCGAGCGATCTCTGAGTGTTCTGTTCAGCTGCGCGTGCGATCTCTTGGTGTTCTGTTCAGCTGCGCGTGCGATCTCTGAGTGTTCTGTTCAGCTGCGAGCGATTTCTGAATTTTCTGTTCAGCTGCCCGCGCGATCTCTGAGTGTTCTGTTCAGCTGCGAGCGATTTCTGAATTTTCTGTTCAGCTGCGCGCGCGATCTCTGAGTGTTCTGTTCAGCTGCCCGCGCGATCTCTGAGTGTTCTGTTCAGGCGCGCGCGCGATCTCTGAGTGTTCTGTTCAGCTGCGCGCGCGATCTCTGAGTGTTCTGTTCAGCTGCGAGCGATCTCTGAGTGTTCTGTTCAGCTGCGAGCGATTTCTGAATTTTCTGTTCAGCTGCCCGCGCGATCTCTGAGTGTTCTGTTCAGCTGCGAGCGATTTCTGAATTTTCTGTTCAGCTGCGCGCGCGATCTCTGAGTGTTCTGTTCAGCCGCGCGCGCGATCTCTGAGTGTTCTGTTCAGCTGCGAGCGATCTCTGAGTGTTCTGTTCAGCTGCGAGCGATCTCTGAGTTTTCTGTTCAGCTGCGCGCGCAATCTCTGAGTGTTCTGTTCAGCCGCACGCGCGATCTCTGAGTGTTCTGTTCAGCTGCGCGCGATCTCTGAGTGTTCTGTTCAGCCGCGCGCGCGATCTCTGAGTGTTCTGTTCAGCTGCGAGCGATCTCTGAGTGTTCTGTTCTGCTGCGCGTGCGATCTCTGAGTGTTCTGTTCAGCTGCGAGCGATTTCTGAATTTTCTGTTCAGCTGCCCGCGCGATCTCTGAGTGTTCTGTTCAGCTGCGAGCGATTTCTGAATTTTCTGTTCAGCTGCGCGCGCGATCTCTGAGTGTTCTGTTCAGCCGCGCGCGCGATCTCTGAGTGTTCTGTTCAGCTGCGAGCGATCTCTGAGTGTTCTGTTCAGCTGCGAGCGATCTCTGAGTTTTCTGTTCAGCTGCGCGCGCAATCTCTGAGTGTTCTGTTCAGCCGCACGCGCGATCTCTGAGTGTTCTGTTCAGCTGCGCGCGATCTCTGAGTGTTCTGTTCAGCCGCGCGCGCGATCTCTGAGTGTTCTGTTCAGCTGCGAGCGATCTCTGAGTGTTCTGTTCTGCTGCGCGTGCGATCTCTGAGTGTTCTGTTCAGCTGCGAGCGATGTCTGAGTGTTCTGTTCAGCTGCCCGCGCGATCTCTGAGTGTTCTGTTCAGCTGCGAGCGATCTCTGAGTGTTCTGTTCAGCTGCGAGCGATCTCTGAGTTTTCTGTTCAGCTGCGCGCGCAATCTCTGAGTGTTCTGTTCAGCTGCGAGCGATCTCTTGGTGTTCTGTTCAGCTGCGCGTGCGATCTCTGAGTGTTCTGTTCAGCTGCGCGTGCGATTTCTGAGTTTCCTGTTCAGCTGCGAGCGATCTCTGAGTGTTCTGTTCAGCTGCGAGCGATTTCTGAGTGTTCTGTTCAGCTGCCCGCGCGATCTCTGAGTGTTCTGTTCAGGCGCGCGCGCGATCTCTGAGTGTTCTGTTCAGCTGCGCACGATCTCTGAGTGTTCTGTTAAGCTGCGAGCGATCTCTGAGTGTTCTGTTAAGCTGCGAGCGATCTCTGAGTGTTCTGTTCAGCTGCGCACGATCTCTGAGTGTTCTGTTCAGCTGCGCACGATCTCTGAGTGTTCTGTTCAGCTGCGAGCGATCTCTGAGTGTTCTGTTCAGCTGCGCGTGCGATCTCTGAGTGTTCTGTTCAGCTGCGAGCGATCTCTGAGTGTTCTGTTCAGCTGCGAGCGATCTCTGAGTGTTCTGTTCTGCTGCGCGTGCGATCTCTGAGTGTTCTGTTCAGCTGCGAGCGATCTCTGAGTGTTCTGTTCAGCTGCGCGCGATCTCTGAGTGTTCTGTTCAGCCGCACGCGCGATCTCTGAGTGTTCTGTTCAGCTGCGCGCGATCTCTGAGTGTTCTGTTCAGCCGCGCGCGCGATCTCTGAGTGTTCTGTTCAGCTGCGAGCGATCTCTGAGTGTTCTGTTCTGCTGCGCGTGCGATCTCTGAGTGTTCTGTTCAGCTGCGAGCGATGTCTGAGTGTTCTGTTCAGCTGCCCGCGCGATCTCTGAGTGTTCTGTTCAGCTGCGAGCGATCTCTGAGTGTTCTGTTCAGCTGCGAGCGATCTCTGAGTTTTCTGTTCAGCTGCGCGCGCAATCTCTGAGTGTTCTGTTCAGCTGCGAGCGATCTCTTGGTGTTCTGTTCAGCTGCGCGTGCGATCTCTGAGTGTTCTGTTCAGCTGCGCGTGCGATTTCTGAGTTTCCTGTTCAGCTGCGAGCGATCTCTGAGTGTTCTGTTCAGCTGCGAGCGATTTCTGAGTGTTCTGTTCAGCTGCCCGCGCGATCTCTGAGTGTTCTGTTCAGGCGCGCGCGCGATCTCTGAGTGTTCTGTTCAGCTGCGCACGATCTCTGAGTGTTCTGTTAAGCTGCGAGCGATCTCTGAGTGTTCTGTTAAGCTGCGAGCGATCTCTGAGTGTTCTGTTCAGCTGCGCACGATCTCTGAGTGTTCTGTTCAGCTGCGCACGATCTCTGAGTGTTCTGTTCAGCTGCGAGCGATCTCTGAGTGTTCTGTTCAGCTGCGCGTGCGATCTCTGAGTGTTCTGTTCAGCTGCGAGCGATCTCTGAGTGTTCTGTTCAGCTGCGAGCGATCTCTGAGTGTTCTGTTCTGCTGCGCGTGCGATCTCTGAGTGTTCTGTTCAGCTGCGAGCGATCTCTGAGTGTTCTGTTCAGCTGCGCGCGATCTCTGAGTGTTCTGTTCAGGCCCGCGCACGATCTCTGAGTGTTCTGTTCAGCTGCGAGCGATCTCTGAGTTTTCTCTTCAGCTGCGCGTGCGATCTCTGAGTGTTCTGTTCAGCCGCGCGCGCGATCTCTGAGTGTTCTGTTCAGCTGCGAGCGATCTCTGAGTGTTCTGTTCAGCTGCGCGCGATCTCTGAGTGTTCTGTTCAGGCCCGCGCACGATCTCTGAGTGTTCTGTTCAGCTGCGAGCGATCTCTGAGTTTTCTCTTCAGCTGCGCGTGCGATCTCTGAGTGTTCTGTTCAGCCGCGCGCGCGATCTCTGAGTGTTCTGTTCAGCTGCGAGCGATTTCTGAGTTTTCTGTTCAGCTGCGCGTGCGATCTCTTGGTGTTCTGTTCAGCTGCGCGTGCGATCTCTGAGTGTTCTGTTCAGCTGCGAGCGATCTCTGAGTGTTCTGTTCAGCTGCGAGCGATCTCTGAGTGTTCTGTTCAGCTGCGCGTGCGATCTCTTGGTGTTCTGTTCAGCTGCGCGTGCGATCTCTGAGTGTTCTGTTCAGCTGCGAGCGATTTCTGAATTTTCTGTTCAGCTGCCCGCGCGATCTCTGAGTGTTCTGTTCAGCTGCGAGCGATTTCTGAATTTTCTGTTCAGCTGCCCGCGCGATCTCTGAGTGTTCTGTTCAGCCGTGCGCGCGATCTCTGAGTGTTCTGTTCAGCTGCGAGCGATCTCTGAGTGTTCTGTTCAGCTGCGAGCGATCTCTGAGTTTTCTGTTCAGCTGCGCGCGCAATCTCTGAGTGTTCTGTTCAGCCGCACGCGCGATCTCTGAGTGTTCTGTTCAGCTGCGCGCGATCTCTGAGTGTTCTGTTCAGCCGCGCGCGCGATCTCTGAGTGTTCTGTTCAGCTGCGAGCGATCTCTGAGTGTTCTGTTCTGCTGCGCGTGCGATCTCTGAGTGTTCTGTTCAGCTGCGAGCGATGTCTGAGTGTTCTGTTCAGCTGCCCGCGCGATCTCTGAGTGTTCTGTTCAGCTGCGAGCGATCTCTGAGTGTTCTGTTCAGCTGCGAGCGATCTCTGAGTTTTCTGTTCAGCTGCGCGCGCAATCTCTGAGTGTTCTGTTCAGCTGCGAGCGATCTCTTGGTGTTCTGTTCAGCTGCGCGTGCGATCTCTGAGTGTTCTGTTCAGCTGCGCGTGCGATTTCTGAGTTTCCTGTTCAGCTGCGAGCGATCTCTGAGTGTTCTGTTCAGCTGCGAGCGATTTCTGAGTGTTCTGTTCAGCTGCCCGCGCGATCTCTGAGTGTTCTGTTCAGGCGCGCGCGCGATCTCTGAGTGTTCTGTTCAGCTGCGCGCGCGATCTCTGAGTGTTCTGTTCAGCCGCGCGCGCGATCTCTGAGTGTTCTGTTCAGCTGTGAGCGATCTCTGAGTGTTCTGTTCAGCTGCGAGCGATTTCTGAGTGTTCTGTTCAGCTGCGAGCGATCTCTGAGTTTTCTGTTCAGCTGCGCGCGCGATCTCTGAGTGTTCTGTTCTGCTGCGCGTGCGATCTCTGAGTGTTCTGTTCAGCTGCGCGCGCAATCTCTGAGTGTTCTGTTCAGCTGCGCACAATCTCTGAGTGTTCTGTTCAGCTGCGAGCGATCTCTGAGTTTTCTGTTCAGCTGCGAGCGATCTCTGAGTTTTCTGTTCAGCCGCGCGCGATCTCTGAGTGTTCTGTTCAGCTGCGAGCGATCTCTGAGTGTTCTGTTCAGCTGCGCACAATCTCTGAGTGTTCTGTTCAGCTGCGCACGATCTCTGAGTGTTCTGTTAAGCTGCGAGCGATCTCTGAGTGTTCTGTTAAGCTGCGAGCGATCTCTGAGTGTTCTGTTCAGCTGCGCACGATCTCTGAGTGTTCTGTTCAGCTGCGCACGATCTCTGAGTGTTCTGTTAAGCTGCGAGCGATCTCTGAGTGTTCTGTTCAGCTGCGAGCGATCTCTGAGTGTTCTGTTCAGCTGCGCGTGCGATCTCTGAGTGTTCTGTTCAGCTGCGAGCGATCTCTGAGTGTTCTGTTCAGCTGCAAGCGATCTCTGAGTGTTCTGTTCTGCTGCGCGTGCGATCTCTGAGTGTTCTGTTCAGCTGCGAGCGATCTCTGAGTGTTCTGTTCAGCTGCGCGCGATCTCTGAGTGTTCTGTTCAGGCCCGCGCACGATCTCTGAGTGTTCTGTTCAGCTGCGAGCGATCTCTGAGTTTTCTCTTCAGCTGCGCGTGCGATCTCTGAGTGTTCTGTTCAGCCGCGCGCGCGATCTCTGAGTGTTCTGTTCAGCTGCGAGCGATTTCTGAGTTTTCTGTTCAGCTGCGCGTGATGTCTGAGTGTTCTGTTAAGCTGCGAGCGATCTCTGAGTGTTCTGTTCAGCTGCGAGCGATCTCTGAGTGTTCTGTTCAGCTGCGCGTGCGATCTCTTGGTGTTCTGTTCAGCTGCGCGTGCGATCTCTGAGTGTTCTGTTCAGCTGCGCGTGCGATCTCTGAGTGTTCTGTTCAGCTGCGAGCGATCTCTGAGTGTTCTGTTCAGCTGCGCGTGCGATTTCTGAGTGTTCTGTTCAGCTGCGAGCGATCTCTGAGTATTCTGTTCAGCTGCGCGCGCGATCTCTGAGTGTTCTGTTCAGCCGCGCGCGCGATGTCTGAGTGTTCTGTTCAGCCGCGAGCGATCTCTTGGTGTTCTGTTCAGCTGCGCGTGCGATCTCTGAGTGTTCTGTTCAGCTGCGCGTGCGATTTCTGAGTTTCCTGTTCAGCTGCGAGCGATCTCTGAGTGTTCTGTTCAGCTGCGAGTGATTTCTGAGTGTTCTGTTCAGCTGCGCGCGCGATCTCTGAGTGTTCTGTTCAGCTGCCCGCGCGATCTCTGAGTGTTCTGTTCAGCCGCGCGCGCGATCTCTGAGTGTTCTGTTCAGCTGCGAGCGATCTCTGAGTGTTCTGTTCAGCTGCGAGCGATTTCTGAGTGTTCTGTTCAGCTGCGAGCGATCTCTGAGTTTTCTGTTCAGCTGCGAGCGATTTCTGAGTGTTCTGTTCAGCTGCGAGTGATTTCTGAGTGTTCTGTTCAGCTGCGAGCGATGTCTGAGTGTTCTGTTCAGCTGCCCGCGCGATCTCTGAGTGTTCTGTTCAGCTGCGAGCGATCTCTGAGTGTTCTGTTCAGCTGCGAGCGATCTCTGAGTTTTCTGTTCAGCTGCGCGCGCAATCTCTGAGTGTTCTGTTCAGCTGCGAGCGATCTCTTGGTGTTCTGTTCAGCTGCGCGTGCGATCTCTGAGTGTTCTGTTCAGCTGCGCGTGCGATTTCTGAGTTTCCTGTTCAGCTGCGAGCGATCTCTGAGTGTTCTGTTCAGCTGCGAGCGATTTCTGAGTGTTCTGTTCAGCTGCCCGCGCGATCTCTGAGTGTTCTGTTCAGGCGCGCGCGCGATCTCTGAGTGTTCTGTTCAGCTGCGCGCGCGATCTCTGAGTGTTCTGTTCAGCCGCGCGCGCGATCTCTGAGTGTTCTGTTCAGCTGCGAGCGATCTCTGAGTGTTCTGTTCAGCTGCGAGCGATTTCTGAATTTTCTGTTCAGCTGCCCGCGCGATCTCTGAGTGTTCTGTTCAGCTGCGAGCGATCTCTGAGTTTTCTGTTCAGCTGCGCGCGCAATCTCTGAGTGTTCTGTTCAGCCGCACGCGCGATCTCTGAGTGTTCTGTTCAGCTGCGCGCGATCTCTGAGTGTTCTGTTCAGCCGCGCGCGCGATCTCTGAGTGTTCTGTTCAGCTGCGAGCGATCTCTGAGTGTTCTGTTCTGCTGCGCGTGCGATCTCTGAGTGTTATGTTCAGCCGCGGGCGCGATCTCTGAGTGTTCTGTTCAGCCGCGCGCGATCTCTGAGTGTTCTGTTCAGCTGCGAGCGATCTCTGAGTTTTCTGTTCAGCTGCGAGCGATCTCTGAGTTTTCTGTTCAGCTGCGCGCGCGATCTCTGAGTGTTCAGTTCTGCTGCGCGTGCGATCTCTGAGTGTTCTGTTCAGCTGCGCGCGCAATCTCTGAGTGTTCTGTTCAGCTGCGCACGATCTCTGAGTGTTCTGTTCAGCTGCGAGCGATCTCTGAGTTTTCTGTTCAGCTGCGAGCGATCTCTGAGTTTTCTGTTCAGCCGCGCGCGATCTCTGAGTTTTCTGTTCAGCTGCGCACGATCTCTGAGTGTTCTGTTAAGCTGCGATCGATCTCTGAGTGTTCTGTTAAGCTGCGAGCGATCTCTGAGTGTTCTGTTCAGCTGCGCACGATCTCTGAGTGTTCTGTTCAGCTGCGCACGATCTCTGAGTGTTCTGTTCAGCCGCGCGCACGATCTCTGAGTGTTCTGTTCAGCTGCGAGCGATCTCTGAGTGTTCTGTTCAGCTGCGAGCGATCTCTGAGTTTTCTGTTCAGCTGCGCGCGCAATCTCTGAGTGTTCTGTTCAGCTGCGAGCGATCTCTTGGTGTTCTGTTCAGCTGCGCGTGCGATCTCTGAGTGTTCTGTTCAGCTGCGCGTGCGATTTCTGAGTTTCCTGTTCAGCTGCGAGCGATCTCTGAGTGTTCTGTTCAGCTGCGAGCGATTTCTGAGTGTTCTGTTCAGCTGCCCGCGCGATCTCTGAGTGTTCTGTTCAGGCGCGCGCGCGATCTCTGAGTGTTCTGTTCAGCTGCGCGCGCGATCTCTGAGTGTTCTGTTCAGCCGCGCGCGCGATCTCTGAGTGTTCTGTTCAGCTGTGAGCGATCTCTGAGTGTTCTGTTCAGCTGCGAGCGATTTCTGAGTGTTCTGTTCAGCTGCGAGCGATCTCTGAGTTTTCTGTTCAGCTGCGCGCGCGATCTCTGAGTGTTCTGTTCTGCTGCGCGTGCGATCTCTGAGTGTTCTGTTCAGCTGCGCGCGCAATCTCTGAGTGTTCTGTTCAGCTGCGCACAATCTCTGAGTGTTCTGTTCAGCTGCGAGCGATCTCTGAGTTTTCTGTTCAGCTGCGAGCGATCTCTGAGTTTTCTGTTCAGCCGCGCGCGATCTCTGAGTGTTCTGTTCAGCTGCGAGCGATCTCTGAGTGTTCTGTTCAGCTGCGCACAATCTCTGAGTGTTCTGTTCAGCTGCGCACGATCTCTGAGTGTTCTGTTAAGCTGCGAGCGATCTCTGAGTGTTCTGTTAAGCTGCGAGCGATCTCTGAGTGTTCTGTTCAGCTGCGCACGATCTCTGAGTGTTCTGTTCAGCTGCGCACGATCTCTGAGTGTTCTGTTAAGCTGCGAGCGATCTCTGAGTGTTCTGTTCAGCTGCGAGCGATCTCTGAGTGTTCTGTTCAGCTGCGCGTGCGATCTCTGAGTGTTCTGTTCAGCTGCGAGCGATCTCTGAGTGTTCTGTTCAGCTGCGAGCGATCTCTGAGTGTTCTGTTCTGCTGCGCGTGCGATCTCTGAGTGTTCTGTTCAGCTGCGAGCGATCTCTGAGTGTTCTGTTCAGCTGCGCGCGATCTCTGAGTGTTCTGTTCAGGCCCGCGCACGATCTCTGAGTGTTCTGTTCAGCTGCGAGCGATCTCTGAGTTTTCTCTTCAGCTGCGCGTGCGATCTCTGAGTGTTCTGTTCAGCCGCGCGCGCGATCTCTGAGTGTTCTGTTCAGCTGCGAGCGATTTCTGAGTTTTCTGTTCAGCTGCGCGTGATGTCTGAGTGTTCTGTTAAGCTGCGAGCGATCTCTGAGTGTTCTGTTCAGCTGCGAGCGATCTCTGAGTGTTCTGTTCAGCTGCGCGTGCGATCTCTTGGTGTTCTGTTCAGCTGCGCGTGCGATCTCTGAGTGTTCTGTTCAGCTGCGCGTGCGATCTCTGAGTGTTCTGTTCAGCTGCGAGCGATCTCTGAGTGTTCTGTTCAGCTGCGCGTGCGATTTCTGAGTGTTCTGTTCAGCTGCGAGCGATCTCTGAGTATTCTGTTCAGCTGCGCGCGCGATCTCTGAGTGTTCTGTTCAGCCGCGCGCGCGATGTCTGAGTGTTCTGTTCAGCCGCGAGCGATCTCTTGGTGTTCTGTTCAGCTGCGCGTGCGATCTCTGAGTGTTCTGTTCAGCTGCGCGTGCGATTTCTGAGTTTCCTGTTCAGCTGCGAGCGATCTCTGAGTGTTCTGTTCAGCTGCGAGTGATTTCTGAGTGTTCTGTTCAGCTGCGCGCGCGATCTCTGAGTGTTCTGTTCAGCTGCCCGCGCGATCTCTGAGTGTTCTGTTCAGGCGCGCGCGCGCGATCTCTGAGTGTTCTGTTCAGCTGCGCGCGCGATCTCTGAGTGTTCTGTTCAGCCGCGCGCGCGATCTCTGAGTGTTCTGTTCAGCTGCGAGCGATCTCTGAGTGTTCTGTTCAGCTGCGAGCGATTTCTGAGTGTTCTGTTCAGCTGCGAGCGATCTCTGAGTTTTCTGTTCAGCTGCGAGCGATTTCTGAGTGTTCTGTTCAGCTGCGAGCGATTTCTGAGTGTTCTGTTCAGCTGCGAGCGATGTCTGAGTGTTCTGTTCAGCTGCCCGCGCGATCTCTGAGTGTTCTGTTCAGCTGCGAGCGATCTCTGAGTGTTCTGTTCAGCTGCGAGCGATCTCTGAGTTTTCTGTTCAGCTGCGCGCGCAATCTCTGAGTGTTCTGTTCAGCTGCGAGCGATCTCTTGGTGTTCTGTTCAGCTGCGCGTGCGATCTCTGAGTGTTCTGTTCAGCTGCGCGTGCGATCTCTGAGTGTTCTGTTCAGGCGCGCGCGCGATCTCTGAGTGTTCTGTTCAGCTGCGAGCGATTTCTGAGTGTTCTGTTCAGCTGCCCGCGCGATCTCTGAGTGTTCTGTTCAGCTGCGAGCGATTTCTGAGTGTTCTGTTCAGCTGCGAGCGATTTCTGAGTGTTCTGTTCTGCTGCGCGTGCGATCTCTGAGTGTTATGTTCAGCCGCGGGCGCGATCTCTGAGTGTTCTGTTCAGCTGCGCGCGCGATCTCTGAGTGTTCTGTTCAGCCGCGCGCGCGATCTCTGAGTGTTCTGTTCAGCTGCGAGCGATCTCTGAGTGTTCTGTTCAGCTGCGAGCGATTTCTGAATTTTCTGTTCAGCTGCCCGCGCGATCTCTGAGTGTTCTGTTCAGCTGCGAGCGATCTCTGAGTTTTCTGTTCAGCTGCGCGCGCAATCTCTGAGTGTTCTGTTCAGCCGCACGCGCGATCTCTGAGTGTTCTGTTCAGCTGCGCGCGATCTCTGAGTGTTCTGTTCAGCCGCGCGCGCGATCTCTGAGTGTTCTGTTCAGCTGCGAGCGATCTCTGAGTGTTCTGTTCTGCTGCGCGTGCGATCTCTGAGTGTTATGTTCAGCCGCGGGCGCGATCTCTGAGTGTTCTGTTCAGCCGCGCGCGATCTCTGAGTGTTCTGTTCAGCTGCGAGCGATCTCTGAGTTTTCTGTTCAGCTGCGAGCGATCTCTGAGTTTTCTGTTCAGCTGCGCGCGCGATCTCTGAGTGTTCTGTTCTGCTGCGCGTGCGATCTCTGAGTGTTCTGTTCAGCTGCGCGCGCAATCTCTGAGTGTTCTGTTCAGCTGCGCACGATCTCTGAGTGTTCTGTTCAGCTGCGAGCGATCTCTGAGTTTTCTGTTCAGCTGCGAGCGATCTCTGAGTTTTCTGTTCAGCCGCGCGCGATCTCTGAGTTTTCTGTTCAGCTGCGCACGATCTCTGAGTGTTCTGTTAAGCTGCGAGCGATCTCTGAGTGTTCTGTTAAGCTGCGAGCGATCTCTGAGTGTTCTGTTCAGCTGCGCACGATCTCTGAGTGTTCTGTTCAGCTGCGCACGATCTCTGAGTGTTCTGTTCAGCCGCGCGCACGATCTCTGAGTGTTCTGTTCAGCTGCGCGCGATCTCTGAGTGTTCTGTTCTGCTGCGCGTGCGATCTCTGAGTGTTATGTTCAGCCGCGGGCGCGATCTCTGAGTGTTCTGTTCAGCCGCGCGCGATCTCTGAGTGTTCTGTTCAGCTGCGAGCGATCTCTGAGTTTTCTGTTCAGCTGCGAGCGATCTCTGAGTTTTCTGTTCAGCTGCGCGCGCGATCTCTGAGTGTTCTGTTCAGCCGCACGCGCGATCTCTGAGTGTTCTGTTCAGCTGCGCGCGATCTCTGAGTGTTCTGTTCAGCCGCGCGCGCGATCTCTGAGTGTTCTGTTCAGCTGCGAGCGATCTCTGAGTGTTCTGTTCTGCTGCGCGTGCGATCTCTGAGTGTTATGTTCAGCCGCGGGCGCGATCTCTGAGTGTTCTGTTCAGCCGCGCGCGATCTCTGAGTGTTCTGTTCAGCTGCGAGCGATCTCTGAGTTTTCTGTTCAGCTGCGAGCGATCTCTGAGTTTTCTGTTCAGCTGCGCGCGCGATCTCTGAGTGTTCTGTTCTGCTGCGCGTGCGATCTCTGAGTGTTCTGTTCAGCTGCGCGCGCAATCTCTGAGTGTTCTGTTCAGCTGCGCACGATCTCTGAGTGTTCTGTTCAGCTGCGAGCGATCTCTGAGTTTTCTGTTCAGCTGCGAGCGATCTCTGAGTTTTCTGTTCAGCCGCGCGCGATCTCTGAGTTTTCTGTTCAGCTGCGCACGATCTCTGAGTGTTCTGTTAAGCTGCGAGCGATCTCTGAGTGTTCTGTTAAGCTGCGAGCGATCTCTGAGTGTTCTGTTCAGCTGCGCACGATCTCTGAGTGTTCTGTTCAGCTGCGCACGATCTCTGAGTGTTCTGTTCAGCTGCGCACGATCTCTGAGTGTTCTGTTCAGCCGCGCGCACGATCTCTGAGTGTTCTGTTCAGCTGCGCGCGATCTCTGAGTGTTCTGTTCTGCTGCGCGTGCGATCTCTGAGTGTTCTGTTCAGCCGCGGGCGCGATCTCTGAGTGTTCTGTTCAGCCGCGCGCGATCTCTGAGTGTTCTGTTCAGCTGCGAGCGATCTCTGAGTTTTCTGTTCAGCTGCGAGCGATCTCTGAGTTTTCTGTTCAGCTGCGCGCGCGATCTCTGAGTGTTCTGTTCTGCTGCGCGTGCGATCTCTGAGTGTTCTGTTCAGCTGCGCGCGCAATCTCTGAGTGTTCTGTTCAGCTGCGCACGATCTCTGAGTGTTCTGTTCAGCCGCGAGCGATCTCTTGGTGTTCTGTTCAGCTGCGCGTGCGATCTCTGAGTGTTCTGTTCAGCTGCGCGTGCGATTTCTGAGTTTCCTGTTCAGCTGCGAGCGATCTCTGAGTGTTCTGTTCAGCTGCGAGTGATTTCTGAGTGTTCTGTTCAGCTGCGCGCGCGATCTCTGAGTGTTCTGTTCAGCTGCCCGCGCGATCTCTGAGTGTTCTGTTCAGGCGCGCGCGCGCGATCTCTGAGTGTTCTGTTCAGCTGCGCGCGCGATCTCTGAGTGTTCTGTTCAGCTGCGAGCGATCTCTGAGTGTTCTGTTCAGCTGCGAGCGATTTCTGAGTGTTCTGTTCAGCTGCGAGCGATCTCTGAGTTTTCTGTTCAGCTGCGAGCGATTTCTGAGTGTTCTGTTCAGCTGCGAGCGATTTCTGAGTGTTCTGTTCAGCTGCGAGCGATGTCTGAGTGTTCTGTTCAGCTGCCCGCGCGATCTCTGAGTGTTCTGTTCAGCTGCGAGCGATCTCTGAGTGTTCTGTTCAGCTGCGAGCGATCTCTGAGTTTTCTGTTCAGCTGCGCGCGCAATCTCTGAGTGTTCTGTTCAGCTGCGAGCGATCTCTTGGTGTTCTGTTCAGCTGCGCGTGCGATCTCTGAGTGTTCTGTTCAGCTGCGCGTGCGATCTCTGAGTGTTCTGTTCAGCTGCGCGTGCGATTTCTGAGTTTCCTGTTCAGCTGCGAGCGATCTCTGAGTGTTCTGTTCAGCTGCGAGCGATTTCTGAGTGTTCTGTTCAGCTGCCCGCGCGATCTCTGAGTGTTCTGTTCAGGCGCGCGCGCGATCTCTGAGTGTTCTGTTCAGCTGCGCGCGCGATCTCTGAGTGTTCTGTTCAGCCGCGCGCGCGATCTCTGAGTGTTCTGTTCAGCTGCGAGCGATCTCTGAGTGTTCTGTTCAGCTGCGAGCGATTTCTGAATTTTCTGTTCAGCTGCCCGCGCGATCTCTGAGTGTTCTGTTCAGCTGCGAGCGATCTCTGAGTTTTCTGTTCAGCTGCGCGCGCAATCTCTGAGTGTTCTGTTCAGCAGCACGCGCGATCTCTGAGTGTTCTGTTCAGCTGCGCGCGATCTCTGAGTGTTCTGTTCAGCTGCGCGCGATCTCTGAGTGTTCTGTTCAGCTGAGCGCGATCTCTGAGTGTTCTGTTAAGCTGCGAGCGATCTCTGAGTGTTCTGTTCAGCTGCGAGCGATCTCTGAGTGTTCTGTTCAGCCGCGCGCGCGATCTCTGAGTGTTCTGTTCAGCTGCGAGCGATCTCTGAGTGTTCTGTTCTGCTGCGCGTGCGATCTCTGAGTGTTCTGTTCAGCTGCGAGCGATCTCTGAGTGTTCTGTTCAGCTGCGCGCGATCTCTGAGTGTTCTGTTCAGGCCCGCGCACGATCTCTGAGTGTTCTGTTCAGGCCCGCGCACGATCTCTGAGTGTTCTGTTCAGCTGCGAGCGATCTCTGAGTTTTCTCTTCAGCTGCGCGTGCGATCTCTGAGTGTTCTGTTCAGCCGCGCGCGCGATCTCTGAGTGTTCTGTTCAGCTGCGAGCGATCTCTGAGTGTTCTGTTCAGCTGCGCGTGCGATTTCTGAGTTTTCTGTTCAGCTGCGAGCGATCTCTGAGTGTTCTGTTCTGCTGCGCGTGCGATCTCTGAGTGTTCTGTTCAGCTGCGAGCGATCTCTGAGTGTTCTGTTCAGCTGCGAGCGATCTCTGAGTGTTCTGTTCAGCTGCGCGTGCGATCTCTGAGTGTTCTGTTCAGCTGCGAGCGATCTCTGAGTGTTCTGTTCAGCTGCGAGCGATCTCTGAGTGTTCTGTTCAGCTGCGAGCGATCTCTGAGTGTTCTGTTCAGCTGCGCGCGCGATCTCTGAGTGTTCTGTTCTGCTGCGCGTGCGATTTCTGAGTGTTCTGTTCAGCTGCGAGCGATCTCTTGGTGTTCTGTTCAGCTGCGCGTGCGATCTCTGAGTGTTCTGTTCAGCTGCGAGCGATCTCTGAGTGTTCTGTTCAGCTGCGCGTGCGATTTCTGAGTTTCCTGTTCAGCTGCGCGCGCGATCTCTGAGTGTTCTGTTCAGCTGCGCGCGATTTCTGAGTTTTCTGTTCAGCTGCGCGCGCGATCTCTGAGTGTTCTGTTCAGCCGCGCGCGCGATCTCTGAGTGTTCTGTTCTGCTGCGCGTGCGATCTCTGAGTGTTCTGTTCAGCTGCGTGCGATTTCTGAGTTTCCTGTTCAGCTGCGCGCGCGATCTCTGAGTGTTCTGTTCAGCTGCGCGCGATTTCTGAGTTTTCTGTTCAGCTGCGCGCGCGATCTCTGAGTGTTCTGTTCAGCCGCGCGCGCGATCTCTGAGTGTTCTGTTCTGCTGCGCGTGCGATCTCTGAGTGTTCTGTTCAGCCGCACGCGCGATCTCTGAGTGTTCTGTTCAGCTGCGCGCGATCTCTGAGTGTTCTGTTCAGCTGCGAGCGATCTCTGAGTGTTCTGTTCAGCTGCGAGCGATCTCTGAGTGTTCTGTTCAGCTGCGCGTGCGATCTCTGGGTGTTCTGTTCAGCTGCGAGCGATCTCTAAGTGTTCTGTTCTGCTGCGCGTGCGATCTCTGAGTGTTCTGTTCAGCTGCGAGCGATCTCTGAGTGTTCTGTTCAGCTGCGCGCGCAATCTCTGAGTGTTCTGTTCAGCTGCGCGCGATCTCTGAGTGTTCTGTTCAGCCGCGCGCGATCTCTGAGTGTTCTGTTCAGCCGCGCGCGATCTCTGAGTGTTCTGTTCAGCCGCGCGCAATCTCTGAGTGTTCTGTTCTGCTGCGCGTGCGATCTCTGAGTGTTCTGTTCAGCTGCGAGCGATCTCTGAGTGTTCTGTTCAGCTGCGAGCGATCTCTGAGTGTTCTGTTCTGCTGCGCGTGCGATCTCTGAGTGTTCTGTTCTGCTGCGCGCGCGATCTCTGAGTGTTCTGTTCTGCTGCGCGTGCGATCTCTGAGTGTTCTGTTCTGCTGCGCGTGCGATCTCTGAGTGTTCTGTTCAGCTGCGAGCGATCTCTGAGTGTTCTGTTCAGCTGCGAGCGATCTCTGAGTGTTCTGTTCAGCTACGAGCGATCTCTGAGTGTTCTGTTCAGCTGCGAGCGATCTCTGAGTGTTCTGTTCAGCTGCGCGTGCGATCTCTGAGTGTTCTGTTCAGCTGCGCGTGCGATCTCTGAGTGTTCAGTTCAGCTGCGAGCGATCTCTTGGTGTTCTGTTCTGCTGCGCGTGCGATCTCTGAGTGTTCTGTTCAGCTGCGCGTGCGATCTCTGAGTGTTCTGTTCAGCTGCGAGCGATCTCTGAGTGTTCTGTTCAGCTGCGAGCGATCTCTTGGTGTTCTGTTCTGCTGCGCGTGCGATCTCTGAGTGTTCTGTTCAGCTGCGCGTGCGATCTCTGAGTGTTCTGTTCAGCTGCGAGCGATCTCTGAGTGTTCTGTTCAGCTACGAGCGATCTCTGAGTGTTCTGTTCAGCTGCGAGCGATCTCTGAGTGTTCTGTTCAGCTGCGCGTGCGATCTCTGAGTGTTCTGTTCAGCTGCGCGTGCGATCTCTGAGTGTTCTGTTCAGCTGCGAGCGATCTCTTGGTGTTCTGTTCTGCTGCGCGTGCGATCTCTGAGTGTTCTGTTCAGCTGCGCGTGCGATCTCTGAGTGTTCTGTTCAGCTGCGAGCGATCTCTGAGTGTTCTGTTCAGCTGCGAGCGATCTCTTGGTGTTCTGTTCTGCTGCGCGTGCGATCTCTGAGTGTTCTGTTCAGCTGCGCGTGCGATCTCTGAGTGTTCTGTTCAGCTGCGCGTGCGATCTCTGAGTGTTCTGCTCAGCTGCGAGCGATCTGAGTGTTCTGTTCAGATGCGCGTGCGATTTCTGAGTTTCCTGTTCAGCTGCGAGCGATCTCTGAGTGTTCTGTTCAGCTGCGCGCGCGATCTCTGAGTGTTCTGTTCAGCTGCGCGCGATCTCTGAGTGTTCTGTTCAGGCCCGCGCACGATCTCTGAGTGTTCTGTTCAGCTGCGAGCGATCTCTGAGTTTTCTCTTCAGCCGCGCGTGCGATCTCTGAGTGTTCTGTTCAGCCGCGCGCGCGATCTCTGAGTGTTCTGTTCAGCTGCGAGCGATTTCTGAGTTTTCTGTTCAGCTGCACGTGATGTCTGAGTGTTCTGTTCAGCCGCGCGCGATCTCTGAGTGTTCTGTTCAGCTGCGAGCGATCTCTGAGTTTTCTGTTCAGCTGCGCGCGATCTCTGAGTGTTCTGTTCTGCTGCGCGCGCGATCTCTGAGTGTTCTGTTCTGCTGCGCGTGCGATCTCTGAGTGTTCTGTTCAGCCGCGGGCGCGATCTCTGAGTGTTCTGTTCAGCTGCGCGCGCGATCTCTGAGTGTCCTGTTCAGCCGCGCGCGATCTCTGAGTGTTCTGTTCAGCTGCGAGCGATCTCTGAGTTTTCTGTTCAGCTGCGCGCGATCTCTGAGTGTTCTGTTCTGCTGCGCGCGCGATCTCTGAGTGTTCTGTTCTGCTGCGCGTGCGATCTCTGAGTGTTCTGTTCAGCCGCGGGCGCGATCTCTGAGTGTTCTGTTCAGCTGCGCGCGCGATCTCTGAGTGTCCTGTTCAGCTGCGCACGCGATCTCTGTGTGTTCTGTTCAGCTGCGCTCGCGATCTGAGTGTTCTGTTCAGCCGCGGGCGCGATCTCTGAGTGTTCTGTTCAGCTGCGCACGATCTCTGAGTGTTCTGTTCAGCTGCTCGTGCGATCTCTGAGTGTTCTGTTCAGCTGCGCGCAATCTCTGTGTGTTCTGTTCAGCTGCATGCGATCTCTGAGTGTTCTGTTCAGCTGCGTGCGATCTCTGGGTGTTCTGTTCAGCTGCGTGCGATCTCTGAGTGTTCTGTTCAGCTGCATGCGATCTCTGAGTGTTCTGTTCTGCTGCGCGTGCGATCTCTGGGTGTTCTGTTCAGCTGCGTGCGATCTCTGAGTGTTCTGTTCTACTGCGCGTGGGATCTCTGAGTGTTCTGTTCAGCTGCGAGCGATCTCTGAGTGTTCTGTTCAGCTGCATGCGATCTCTGAGTGTTCTTTTCTACTGCGCATGCTTTCTCTGAGTGTTCTGTTCAGCTGCGTGCGATCTCTGAGTGTTCTGTTCACCTGCGCGCACAATCTCTGAGTGTTCTGTTCAGCTGCGAGCGATCTCTGAGTGTTCTGTTCAGCTGCGCGCAATCTCTGAGTGTTCTGTTCAGCTGCGCACGATCTCTGAGTGTTCTGTTCAGCTGCTCGTGCGATCTCTGAGTGTTCTGTTCAGCTGCGTGCGATCTCTGAGTGTTCTGTTCAGCTGCGTGCGATCTCTGAGTGTTCTGTTCTGCTGCGCGTGCGATCTCTGGGTGTTCTGTTCAGCTGCGTGCGATCTCTGAGTGTTCTGTTCAGCTGAGCACGATCTCTGTGTGTTCTGTTCAGCTGCGCTCGCGATCTGAGTGTTCTGTTCAGCCGCGGGCGCGATCTCTGAGTGTTCTGTTCAGCTGCGCACGCGATCTCTGAGTGTCCTGTTCAGCTGCGCGCGCGATCTCTGAGTGTTCTGTTCAGCTGCGCGCAATCTCTGTGTGTTCTGTTCAGCTGCGCACGCGATCTCTGAGTGTTCTGTTCAGCCGCGCGCGATGTCTGAGTGTTCTGTTCAGCTGCGAGCGATCTCTTGGTGTTCTGTTCAGCTGCGCGTGCGATTTCTGAGTTTCCTGTTCAGCTGCGAGCGATCTCTGAGTGTTCTGTTCAGCTGCGAGCGATTTCTGAGTGTTCTGTTCAGCTGCGCGCGCGATCTCTGAGTGTTCTGTTCAGCTGCGCGCGATCTCTGAGTGTTCTGTTCAGCTGCGCGCGCGATCTCTGAGTGTTCTGTTCTGCTGCGCGTGCGATCTCTGAGTGTTCTGTTCAGCTGCGCGCGCAATCTCTGAGTGTTCTGTTCAGCTGCGCACGATCTCTGAGTGTTCTGTTCAGCTGCGAGCGATCTCTGAGTTTTCTGTTCAGCCGCGCGCGATCTCTGAGTTTTCTGTTCAGCCGCGCGCGATCTCTGAGTTTTCTGTTCAGCTGCGCACGATCTCTGAGTGTTCTGTTAAGCTGCGAGCGATCTCTGAGTGTTCTGTTAAGCTGCGAGCGATCTCTGAGTGTTCTGTTCAGCTGCGCACGATCTCTGAGTGTTCTGTTCAGCTGCGCACGATCTCTGAGTGTTCTGTTAAGCTGCGCGCGATCTCTGAGTGTTCTGTTCAGCCGCGCGCGATCTCTGAGTGTTCTGTTCAGCTGCGCGCGATCTCTGAGTGTTCTGTTCTGCTGCGCGTGCGATCTCTGAGTGTTCTGTTCAGCCGCGGGCGCGATCTCTGAGTGTTCTGTTCAGCCGCGCGCGATCTCTGAGTGTTCTGTTCAGCTGCGCGCGATCTCTGAGTGTTCTTTTCAGCCGCGAGCAATCTCTGAGTTTTCTGTTCAGCCGCGCGCGCGATGTCTGAGTGTTCTGTTCAGCCGCGCGCGCGATCTCTGAGTGTTCTGTTCAGCTGCGAGCGATCTCTGAGTTTTCTGTTCAGCTGCGCGCGCGATCTCTGAGTGTTCTGTTCTGCTGCGCGTGCGATCTCTGAGTGTTATGTTCAGCCGCGGGCGCGATCTCTGAGTGTTCTGTTCAGCCGCGCGCGATCTCTGAGTGTTCTGTTCAGCTGCGAGCGATCTCTGAGTTTTCTGTTCAGCTGCGAGCGATCTCTGAGTTTTCTGTTCAGCTGCGCGCGCGATCTCTGAGTGTTCTGTTCAGCTGCGCGCGCAATCTCTGAGTGTTCTGTTCAGCTTCGCACGATCTCTGAGTGTTCTGTTCAGCTGCGAGCGATCTCTGAGTTTTCTGTTCTGCTGCGCGTGCGATCTCTGAGTGTTCTGTTCAGCTGCGCGCGCAATCTCTGAGTGTTCTGTTCAGCTGCGCACGATCTCTGAGTGTTCTGTTCAGCTGCGAGCGATCTCTGAGTTTTCTGTTCAGCTGCGAGCGATCTCTGAGTTTTCTGTTCAGCCGCGCGCGATCTCTGAGTTTTCTGTTCAGCTGCGCACGATCTCTGAGTGTTCTGTTAAGCTGCGAGCGATCTCTGAGTGTTCTGTTAAGCTGCGAGCGATCTCTGAGTGTTCTGTTCAGCTGCGCACGATCTCTGGGTTTTCTGTTCAGCTGCGTGCGATCTCTGAGTGTTCTGTTCAGCTGCATGCGATCTCTGAGTGTTCTGTTCTGCTGCGCGTGCGATCTCTGGGTGTTCTGTTCAGCTGCGTGCGATCTCTGAGTGTTCTGTTCTACTGCGCGTGGGATCTCTGAGTGTTCTGTTCAGCTGCGAGCGATCTCTGAGTGTTCTGTTCAGCTGCATGCGATCTCTGAGTGTTCTTTTCTACTGCGCATGCTTTCTCTGAGTGTTCTGTTCAGCTGCGTGCGATCTCTGAGTGTTCTGTTCACCTGCGCGCACAATCTCTGAGTGTTCTGTTCAGCTGCGAGCGATCTCTGAGTGTTCTGTTCAGCTGCGCGCGATCTCTGAGTGTTCTGTTCAGCTGCGCACGATCTCTGAGTGTTCTGTTCAGCTGCTCGTGCGATCTCTGAGTGTTCTGTTCAGCTGCGTGCGATCTCTGAGTGTTCTGTTCAGCTGCGTGCGATCTCTGAGTGTTCTGTTCTGCTGCGCGTGCGATCTCTGGGTGTTCTGTTCAGCTGCGTGCGATCTCTGAGTGTTCTGTTCAGCTGCGCACGATCTCTGTGTGTTCTGTTCAGCTCCGCTCGCGATCTGAGTGTTCTGTTCAGCCGCGGGCGCGATCTCTGAGTGTTCTGTTCAGCTGCGCGCGCGATCTCTGAGTGTTCTGTTCAGCTGCGCACGCGATCTCTGAGTGTCCTGTTCAGCTGCGCGCGCGATCTCTGAGTGTTCTGTTCAGCTGCGCGCAATCTCTGTGTGTTCTGTTCAGCTGCGCACGCGATCTCTGAGTGTTCTGTTCAGCCGCGCGCGATGTCTGAGTGTTCTGTTCAGCTGCGAGTGCGATTTCTGAGTTTCCTGTTCAGCTGCGAGCGATCTCTGAGTGTTCTGTTCAGCTGCAAACGATTTCTGAGTGTTCTGTTCAGCTGCGCGCGCGATCTCTGAGTGTTCTGTTCAGCTGCGCGCGATTTCTGAGTTTTCTGTTCAGCTGCCCGCGAGATCTCTGAGTGTTCTGTTCAGCTGCGAGCGATCTCTGAGTTTTCTGTTCAGCTGCGAGCGATCTCTGAGTTTTCTGTTCAGCTGCGCGCGCGATCTCTGAGTGTTCTGTTCTGCTGCGCGTGCGATCTCTGAGTGTTCTGTTCAGCTGCGCGCGCAATCTCTGAGTGTTCTGTTCAGCTGCGCACGATCTCTGAGTGTTCTGTTCAGCTGCGAGCGATCTCTGAGTTTTCTGTTCAGCTGCGAGCGATCTCTGAGTTTTCTGTTCAGCCGCGCGCGATCTCTGAGTTTTCTGTTCAGCTGCGCACGATCTCTGAGTGTTCTGTTAAGCTGCGAGCAATCTCTGAGTGTTCTGTTAAGCTGCGAGCGATCTCTGAGTGTTCTGTTCAGCTGCGCACGATCTCTGAGTGTTCTGTTCAGCTGCGCACGATCTCTGAGTGTTCTGTTAAGCTGCGCGCGATCTCTGAGTGTTCTGTTCAGCCGCGCGCGATCTCTGAGTGTTCTGTTCAGCTGCGCGCGCGATCTCTGAGTGTTCTGTTCTGCTGCGCGTGCGATCTCTGAGTGTTCTGTTCAGCCGCGGGCGCGATCTCTGAGTGTTCTGTTCAGCTGCGCGCGCGATCTCTGAGTGTCCTGTTCAGCTGCGCACGCGATCTCTGTGTGTTCTGTTCAGCTGCGCTCGCGATCTGAGTGTTCTGTTCAGCCGCGGGCGCGATCTCTGAGTGTTCTGTTCAGCTGCGCACGATCTCTGAGTGTTCTGTTCAGCTGCTCGTGCGATCTCTGAGTGTTCTGTTCAGCTGCGCGCAATCTCTGTGTGTTCTGTTCAGCTGCATGCGATCTCTGAGTGTTCTGTTCAGCTGCGTGCGATCTCTGGGTGTTCTGTTCAGCTGCGTGCGATCTCTGAGTGTTCTGTTCAGCTGCATGCGATCTCTGAGTGTTCTGTTCTGCTGCGCGTGCGATCTCTGGGTGTTCTGTTCAGCTGCGTGCGATCTCTGAGTGTTCTGTTCTACTGCGCGTGGGATCTCTGAGTGTTCTGTTCAGCTGCGAGCGATCTCTGAGTGTTCTGTTCAGCTGCATGCGATCTCTGAGTGTTCTTTTCTACTGCGCATGCTTTCTCTGAGTGTTCTGTTCAGCTGCGTGCGATCTCTGAGTGTTCTGTTCACCTGCGCGCACAATCTCTGAGTGTTCTGTTCAGCTGCGAGCGATCTCTGAGTGTTCTGTTCAGCTGCGCGCGATCTCTGAGTGTTCTGTTCAGCTGCGCACGATCTCTGAGTGTTCTGTTCAGCTGCTCGTGCGATCTCTGAGTGTTCTGTTCAGCTGCGTGCGATCTCTGAGTGTTCTGTTCAGCTGCGTGCGATCTCTGAGTGTTCTGTTCTGCTGCGCGTGCGATCTCTGGGTGTTCTGTTCAGCTGCGTGCGATCTCTGAGTGTTCTGTTCAGCTGAGCACGATCTCTGTGTGTTCTGTTCAGCTGCGCTCGCGATCTGAGTGTTCTGTTCAGCCGCGGGCGCGATCTCTGAGTGTTCTGTTCAGCTGCGCACGCGATCTCTGAGTGTCCTGTTCAGCTGCGCGCGCGATCTCTGAGTGTTCTGTTCAGCTGCGCGCAATCTCTGTGTGTTCTGTTCAGCTGCGCACGCGATCTCTGAGTGTTCTGTTCAGCCGCGCGCGATGTCTGAGTGTTCTGTTCAGCTGCGAGCGATCTCTTGGTGTTCTGTTCAGCTGCGCGTGCGATTTCTGAGTTTCCTGTTCAGCTGCGAGCGATCTCTGAGTGTTCTGTTCAGCTGCGAGCGATTTCTGAGTGTTCTGTTCAGCTGCGCGCGCGATCTCTGAGTGTTCTGTTCAGCTGCGCGCGATTTCTGAGTTTTCTGTTCAGCTGCCCGCGAGATCTCTGAGTGTTCTGTTCAGCTGCGAGCGATCTCTGAGTTTTCTGTTCAGCTGCGAGCGATCTCTGAGTGTTCTGTTCAGCTGCGCGCGCGATCTCTGAGTGTTCTGTTCTGCTGCGCGTGCGATCTCTGAGTGTTCTGTTCAGCTGCGCGCGCAATCTCTGAGTGTTCTGTTCAGCTGCGCACGATCTCTGAGTGTTCTGTTCAGCTGCGAGCGATCTCTGAGTTTTCTGTTCAGCCGCGCGCGATCTCTGAGTTTTCTGTTCAGCCGCGCGCGATCTCTGAGTTTTCTGTTCAGCTGCGCACGATCTCTGAGTGTTCTGTTAAGCTGCGAGCGATCTCTGAGTGTTCTGTTCAGCTGCGCACGATCTCTGAGTGTTCTGTTCAGCTGCGCACGATCTCTGAGTGTTCTGTTAAGCTGCGCGCGATCTCTGAGTGTTCTGTTCAGCCGCGCGCGATCTCTGAGTGTTCTGTTCAGCTGCGCGCGATCTCTGAGTGTTCTGTTCTGCTGCGCGTGCGATCTCTGAGTGTTCTGTTCAGCCGCGGGCGCGATCTCTGAGTGTTCTGTTCAGCCGCGCGCGATCTCTGAGTGTTCTGTTCAGCTGCGCGCGATCTCTGAGTGTTCTTTTCAGCCGCGAGCAATCTCTGAGTTTTCTGTTCAGCCGCGCGCGCGATGTCTGAGTGTTCTGTTCAGCCGCGCGCGCGATCTCTGAGTGTTCTGTTCAGCTGCGAGCGATCTCTGACTTTTCTGTTCAGCTGCGCGCGCGATCTCTGAGTGTTCTGTTCTGCTGCGCGTGCGATCTCTGAGTGTTATGTTCAGCCGCGGGCGCGATCTCTGAGTGTTCTGTTCAGCCGCGCGCGATCTCTGAGTGTTCTGTTCAGCTGCGAGCGATCTCTGAGTTTTCTGTTCAGCTGCGAGCGATCTCTGAGTTTTCTGTTCAGCTGCGCGCGCGATCTCTGAGTGTTCTGTTCAGCTGCGCGCGCAATCTCTGAGTGTTCTGTTCAGCTTCGCACGATCTCTGAGTGTTCTGTTCAGCTGCGAGCGATCTCTGAGTTTTCTGTTCTGCTGCGCGTGCGATCTCTGAGTGTTCTGTTCAGCTGCGCGCGCAATCTCTGAGTGTTCTGTTCAGCTGCGCACGATCTCTGAGTGTTCTGTTCAGCTGCGAGCGATCTCTGAGTTTTCTGTTCAGCTGCGAGCGATCTCTGAGTTTTCTGTTCAGCCGCGCGCGATCTCTGAGTTTTCTGTTCAGCTGCGCACGATCTCTGAGTGTTCTGTTAAGCTGCGAGCGATCTCTGAGTGTTCTGTTAAGCTGCGAGCGATCTCTGAGTGTTCTGTTCAGCTGCGCACGATCTCTGGGTTTTCTGTTCAGCTGCGTGCGATCTCTGAGTGTTCTGTTCAGCTGCATGCGATCTCTGAGTGTTCTGTTCTGCTGCGCGTGCGATCTCTGGGTGTTCTGTTCAGCTGCGTGCGATCTCTGAGTGTTCTGTTCAGCTGCGCACGCGATCTCTGAGTGTCCTGTTCAGCTGCGCGCGCGATCTCTGAGTGTTCTGTTCAGCTGCGCGCAATCTCTGTGTGTTCTGTTCAGCTGCGCACGCGATCTCTGAGTGTTCTGTTCAGCCGCGCGCGATGTCTGAGTGTTCTGTTCAGCTGCGAGCGATCTCTTGGTGTTCTGTTCAGCTGCGCGTGCGATTTCTGAGTTTCCTGTTCAGCTGCGAGCGATCTCTGAGTGTTCTGTTCAGCTGCGAGCGATTTCTGAGTGTTCTGTTCAGCTGCGCGCGCGATCTCTGAGTGTTCTGTTCAGCTGCGCGCGATTTCTGAGTTTTCTGTTCAGCTGCCCGCGAGATCTCTGAGTGTTCTGTTCAGCTGCGAGCGATCTCTGAGTTTTCTGTTCAGCTGCGAGCGATCTCTGAGTGTTCTGTTCAGCTGCGCGCGCGATCTCTGAGTGTTCTGTTCTGCTGCGCGTGCGATCTCTGAGTGTTCTGTTCAGCTGCGCGCGCAATCTCTGAGTGTTCTGTTCAGCTGCGCACGATCTCTGAGTGTTCTGTTCAGCTGCGAGCGATCTCTGAGTTTTCTGTTCAGCCGCGCGCGATCTCTGAGTTTTCTGTTCAGCCGCGCGCGATCTCTGAGTTTTCTGTTCAGCTGCGCACGATCTCTGAGTGTTCTGTTAAGCTGCGAGCGATCTCTGAGTGTTCTGTTAAGCTGCGAGCGATCTCTGAGTGTTCTGTTCAGCTGCGCACGATCTCTGAGTGTTCTGTTCAGCTGCGCACGATCTCTGAGTGTTCTGTTAAGCTGCGCGCGATCTCTGAGTGTTCTGTTCAGCCGCGCGCGATCTCTGAGTGTTCTGTTCAGCTGCGCGCGATCTCTGAGTGTTCTGTTCTGCTGCGCGTGCGATCTCTGAGTGTTCTGTTCAGCTGCGCGCGCAATCTCTGAGTGTTCTGTTCAGCTGCGCACGATCTCTGAGTGTTCTGTTCAGCTGCGAGCGATCTCTGAGTTTTCTGTTCAGCTGCGAGCGATCTCTGAGTTTTCTGTTCAGCCGCGCGCGATCTCTGAGTTTTCTGTTCAGCTGCGCACGATCTCTGAGTGTTCTGTTAAGCTGCGTGCGATCTCTGAGTGTTCTGTTAAGCTGCGAGCGATCTCTGAGTGTTCTGTTCAGCTGCGCACGATCTCTGGGTTTTCTGTTCAGCTGCGTGCGATCTCTGAGTGTTCTGTTCAGCTGCATGCGATCTCTGAGTGTTCTGTTCTGCTGCGCGTGCGATCTCTGGGTGTTCTGTTCAGCTGCGTGCGATCTCTGAGTGTTCTGTTCTACTGCGCGTGGGATCTCTGAGTGTTCTGTTCAGCTGCGAGCGATCTCTGAGTGTTCTGTTCAGCTGCATGCGATCTCTGAGTGTTCTTTTCTACTGCGCATGCTTTCTCTGAGTGTTCTGTTCAGCTGCGTGCGATCTCTGAGTGTTCTGTTCACCTGCGCGCACAATCTCTGAGTGTTCTGTTCAGCTGCGAGCGATCTCTGAGTGTTCTGTTCAGCTGCGCGCGATCTCTGAGTGTTCTGTTCAGCTGCGCACGATCTCTGAGTGTTCTGTTCAGCTGCTCGTGCGATCTCTGAGTGTTCTGTTCAGCTGCGTGCGATCTCTGAGTGTTCTGTTCAGCTGCGTGCGATCTCTGAGTGTTCTGTTCTGCTGCGCGTGCGATCTCTGGGTGTTCTGTTCAGCTGCGTGCGATCTCTGAGTGTTCTGTTCAGCTGCGCACGATCTCTGTGTGTTCTGTTCAGCTGCGCTCGCGATCTGAGTGTTCTGTTCAGCCGCGGGCGCGATCTCTGAGTGTTCTGTTCAGCTGCGCGCGCGATCTCTGAGTGTTCTGTTCAGCTGCGCACGCGATCTCTGAGTGTCCTGTTCAGCTGCGCGCGCGATCTCTGAGTGTTCTGTTCAGCTGCGCGCAATCTCTGTGTGTTCTGTTCAGCTGCGCACGCGATCTCTGAGTGTTCTGTTCAGCCGCGCGCGATGTCTGAGTGTTCTGTTCAGCTGCGAGTGCGATTTCTGAGTTTCCTGTTCAGCTGCGAGCGATCTCTGAGTGTTCTGTTCAGCTGCAAACGATTTCTGAGTGTTCTGTTCAGCTGCGCGCGCGATCTCTGAGTGTTCTGTTCAGCTGCGCGCGATTTCTGAGTTTTCTGTTCAGCTGCCCGCGAGATCTCTGAGTGTTCTGTTCAGCTGCGAGCGATCTCTGAGTTTTCTGTTCAGCTGCGAGCGATCTCTGAGTTTTCTGTTCAGCTGCGCGCGCGATCTCTGAGTGTTCTGTTCTGCTGCGCGTGCGATCTCTGAGTGTTCTGTTCAGCTGCGCGCGCAATCTCTGAGTGTTCTGTTCAGCTGCGCACGATCTCTGAGTGTTCTGTTCAGCTGCGAGCGATCTCTGAGTTTTCTGTTCAGCTGCGAGCGATCTCTGAGTTTTCTGTTCAGCCGCGCGCGATCTCTGAGTTTTCTGTTCAGCTGCGCACGATCTCTGAGTGTTCTGTTAAGCTGCGAGCAATCTCTGAGTGTTCTGTTAAGCTGCGAGCGATCTCTGAGTGTTCTGTTCAGCTGCGCACGATCTCTGAGTGTTCTGTTCAGCTGCGCACGATCTCTGAGTGTTCTGTTAAGCTGCGCGCGATCTCTGAGTGTTCTGTTCAGCCGCGCGCGATCTCTGAGTGTTCTGTTCAGCTGCGCGCGATCTCTGAGTGTTCTGTTCTGCTGCGCGTGCGATCTCTGAGTGTTCTGTTCAGCCGCAGGCGCGATCTCTGAGTGTTCTGTTCAGCCGCGCGCGATCTCTGAGTGTTCTGTTCAGCTGCGCGCGATCTCTGAGTGTTCTTTTCAGCCGCGAGCAATCTCTGAGTTTTCTGTTCAGCCGCGCGCGCGATCTCTGAGTGTTCTGTTCAGCTGCGAGCGATCTCTGAGTTTTCTGTTCAGCTGCGCGCGCGATCTCTGAGTGTTCTGTTCTGCTGCGCGTGCGATCTCTGAGTGTTATGTTCAGCCGCGGGCGCGATCTCTGAGTGTTCTGTTCAGCCGCGCGCGATCTCTGAGTGTTCTGTTCAGCTGCGAGCGATCTCTGAGTTTTCTGTTCAGCTGCGAGCGATCTCTGAGTTTTCTGTTCAGCCGCGCGCGATCTCTGAGTGTTCTGTTCAGCTGCGCACGATCTCTGAGTGTTCTGTTAAGCTGCGAGCGATCTCTGAGTGTTCTGTTCAGCTGCGAGCGATCTCTGAGTGTTCTGTTCAGCTGCGCGTGCGATCTCTGAGTGTTCTGTTCAGCTGCGAGCGATCTCTGAGTGTTCTGTTCAGCTGCGAGCGATCTCTGAGTGTTCTGTTCTGCTGCGCGTGCGATCTCTGAGTGTTCTGTTCAGCTGCGAGCGATCTCTGAGTGTTCTGTTCAGCTGCGCGCGATCTCTGACTGTTCTGTTCAGGCCCGCGCACGATCTCTGAGTGTTCTGTTCAGCTGCGAGCGATCTCTGAGTTTTCTCTTCAGCTGCGCGTGCGATCTCTGAGTGTTCTGTTCAGCTGCGAGCGATTTCTGAGTTTTCTGTTCAGCTGCGCGTGATGTCTGAGTGTTCTGTTAAGCTGCGAGCGATCTCTGAGTGTTCTGTTCAGCTGCGAGCGATCTCTGAGTGTTCTGTTCAGCTGCGCGTGCGATCTCTTGGTGTTCTGTTCAGCTGCGCGTGCGATCTCTGAGTGTTCTGTTCAGCTGCGAGCGATCTCTGAGTGTTCTGTTCAGCTGCGCGTGCGATTTCTGAGTGTTCTGTTCAGCTGCGAGCGATCTCTGAGTATTCTGTTCAGCTGCGCGCGCGATCTCTGAGTGTTCTGTTCAGCCGCGCGCGCGATGTCTGAGTGTTCTGTTCAGCCGCGAGCGATCTCTTGGTGTTCTGTTCAGCTGCGCGTGCGATCTCTGAGTGTTCTGTTCAGCTGCGCGTGCGATTTCTGAGTTTCCTGTTCAGCTGCGAGCGATCTCTGAGTGTTCTGTTCAGCTGCGAGTGATTTCTGAGTGTTCTGTTCAGCTGCGCGCGCGATCTCTGAGTGTTCTGTTCAGCTGCCCGCGCGATCTCTGAGTGTTCTGTTCAGGCGCGCGCGCGCGATCTCTGAGTGTTCTGTTCAGCTGCGCGCGCGATCTCTGAGTGTTCTGTTCAGCCGCGCGCGCGATCTCTGAGTGTTCTGTTCAGCTGCGAGCGATTTCTGAGTGTTCTGTTCAGCTGCGAGCGATCTCTGAGTTTTCTGTTCAGCTGCGAGCGATTTCTGAGTGTTCTGTTCAGCTGCGAGCGATTTCTGAGTGTTCTGTTCAGCTGCGAGCGATGTCTGAGTGTTCTGTTCAGCTGCCCGCGCGATCTCTGAGTGTTCTGTTCAGCTGCGAGCGATCTCTGAGTGTTCTGTTCAGCTGCGAGCGATCTCTGAGTTTTCTGTTCAGCTGCGCGCGCAATCTCTGAGTGTTCTGTTCAGCTGCGAGCGATCTCTTGGTGTTCTGTTCAGCTGCGCGTGCGATCTCTGAGTGTTCTGTTCAGCTGCGCGTGCGATTTCTGAGTTTCCTGTTCAGCTGCGAGCGATCTCTGAGTGTTCTGTTCAGCTGCGAGCGATTTCTCAGTGTTCTGTTCAGCTGCCCGCGCGATCTCTGAGTGTTCTGTTCAGGCGCGCGCGCGATCTCTGAGTGTTCTGTTCAGCTGCGCGCGCGATCTCTGAGTGTTCTGTTCAGCCGCGCGCGCGATCTCTGAGTGTTCTGTTCAGCTGCGAGCGATCTCTGAGTGTTCTGTTCAGCTGCGAGCGATTTCTGAATTTTCTGTTCAGCTGCCCGCGCGATCTCTGAGTGTTCTGTTCAGCTGCGAGCGATCTCTGAGTTTTCTGTTCAGCTGCGCGCGCAATCTCTGAGTGTTCTGTTCAGCCGCACGCGCGATCTCTGAGTGTTCTGTTCAGCTGCGCGCGATCTCTGAGTGTTCTGTTCAGCTGCGCGCGATCTCTGAGTGTTCTTTTCAGCCGCGAGCGATCTCTGAGTTTTCTGTTCAGCTGCGCGCGCGATGTCTGAGTGTTCTGTTCAGCCGCGCGCGCGATGTCTGAGTGTTCTGTTCAGCCGCGCGCGCGATCTCTGAGTTTTCTGTTCAGCTGCGCGCGATCTCTGAGTTTTCTGTTCAGCTGCGCGCGCGATCTCTGAGTGTTCTGTTCAGCTGCGAGCGATCTCTGAGTTTTCTGTTCAGCTGCGCGCGCGATCTCTGAGTGTTCTGTTCTGCTGCGCGTGCGATCTCTGAGTGTTCTGTTCAGCCGCGCGCGATCTCTGAGTGTTCTGTTCAGCTGCGAGCGATCTCTGAGTTTTCTGTTCAGCTGCGAGCGATCTCTGAGTTTTCTGTTCAGCTGCGCGCGCGATCTCTGAGTGTTCTGTTCAGCCGCGCGCGCGATCTCTGAGTGTTCTGTTCAGCTGCGAGCGATCTCTGAGTGTTCTGTTCAGCTGCGCGTGCGATCTCTTGGTGTTCTGTTCAGCTGCGCGTGCGATCTCTGAGTGTTCTGTTCAGCTGCGAGCGATCTCTGAGTGTTCTGTTCAGCTGCGCGTGCGATTTCTGAGTGTTCTGTTCAGCTGCGAGCGATCTCTGAGTATTCTGTTCAGCTGCGCGCGCGATCTCTGAGTGTTCTGTTCAGCCGCGCGCGCGATCTCTGAGTGTTCTGTTCAGCTGCGCGCGCGATCTCTGAGTGTTCTGTTCAGCCGCGCGCGCGATCTCTGAGTGTTCTGTTCAGCTGCGAGCGATCTCTGAGTGTTCTGTTCAGCTGCGAGCGATTTCTGAATTTTCTGATCAGCTGCCCGCGCGATCTCTGAGTGTTCTGTTCAGCTGCGAGCGATCTCTGAGTTTTCTGTTCAGCTGCGCGCGCAATCTCTGAGTGTTCTGTTCAGCCGCACGCGCGATCTCTGAGTGTTCTGTTCAGCTGCGCGCGATCTCTGAGTGTTCTGTTCAGCCGCGCGCGCGATCTCTGAGTGTTCTTTTCAGCCGCGAGCGATCTCTGAGTTTTCTGTTCAGCTGCGCGCGCGATGTCTGAGTGTTCTGTTCAGCCGCGCGCGCGATGTCTGAGTGTTCTGTTCAGCCGCGCGCGCGATCTCTGAGTGTTCTGTTCAGCTGCGAGCGATCTCTGAGTTTTCTGTTCAGCTGCGCGCGCGATCTCTGAGTGTTCTGTTCTGCTGCGCGTGCGATCTCTGAGTGTTCTGTTCAGCCGCGGGCGCGATGTCTGAGTGTTCTGTTCAGCCGCGCGCGATCTCTGAGTGTTCTGTTCAGCTGCGAGCGATCTCTGAGTTTTCTGTTCAGCTGCGAGCGATCTCTGAGTTTTCTGTTCAGCTGCGCGCGCGATCTCTGAGTGTTCTGTTCTGCTGCGCGTGCGATCTCTGAGTGTTCTGTTCAGCTGTGAGCGATCTCTGAGTTTTCTGTTCAGCTGCGCGCGCAATCTCTGAGTGTTCTGTTCAGCTGCGCACGATCTCTGAGTGTTCTGTTCTGCTGCGCGTGCGATCTCTGAGTGTTCTGTTCAGCTGCGAGCGATCTCTGAGTTTTCTGTTCAGCTGCGAGCGATCTCTGAGTTTTCTGTTCAGCCGCGCGCGATCTCTGAGTTTTCTGTTCAGCTGCGCGTGATGTCTGAGTGTTCTGTTCAGCTGAGAGCGATCTCTGAGTGTTCTGTTCAGCTGCGCGTGAGATCTCTGAGTGTTCTGTTCAGCTGCGAGCGATCTCTGAGTGTTCTGTTCAGCCGCGCGCGCGATCTCTGAGTGTTCTGTTCAGCTGCGAGCGATCTCTGAGTGTTCTGTTCTGCTGCGCGTGCGATCTCTGAGTGTTCTGTTCAGCTGCGCGTGCGATCTCTGAGTGTTCTGTTCAGCTGCGCGTGCGATCTCTGAGTTTTCTGTTCAGCTGCGAGCGATCTCTGAGTTTTCTGTTCAGCCGCGCGCGATCTCTGAGTTTTCTGTTCAGCTGCGCGTGATGTCTGAGTGTTCTGTTCAGCTGAGAGCGATCTCTGAGTGTTCTGTTCAGCTGCGCGTGAGATCTCTGAGTGTTCTGTTCAGCTGCGAGCGATCTCTGAGTGTTCTGTTCAGCCGCGCGCGCGATCTCTGAGTGTTCTGTTCAGCTGCGAGCGATCTCTGAGTGTTCTGTTCTGCTGCGCGTGCGATCTCTGAGTGTTCTGTTCAGCTGCGCGTGCGATCTCTGAGTGTTCTGTTCAGCTGCGCGTGCGATCTCTGAGTGTTCTGTTCAGCTGCGCGCGCGATCTCTGGGTGTTCTGTTCAGCTGCGTGCGATCTCTGGGTGTTCTGTTCAACTGCGCACGCGATCTCTGAGTGTTCTGTTCAGCTGCGTGCGATCTCTGGGTGTTCTGTTCAACTGCGCACGCGATGTCTGAGTGTTCTGTTCAGCTGCGCGTGCGATCTCTGAGTGTTCTGTTCAGCTGCGCGCGCGATCTCTGAGTGTTCTGTTCAGCTGCGCGTGCGATCTCTGAGTGTTCTGTTCAGCTGCGCGCGATCTCTGGGTGTTCTGTTCAACTGCGAGCGATCTCTGTGTGTTCTGTTCAGCTGCGCGTGCGATCTCTGAGTGTTCTGTTCTGCTGCGCGTGCGATCTCTGGGTGTTCTGTTCAACTGCGAGCGATCTCTGTGTGTTCTGTTCAGCTGCGCGTGCGATCTCTGGGTGTTCTGTTCAGCTGCGTGCGATCTCTGGGTGTTCTGTTCAACTGCGAGCGATCTCTGTGTGTTCTGTTCAGCTGCGCGTGCGATCTCTGAGTGTTCTGTTCTGCTGCGCGTGCGATCTCTGTGTGTTCTGATCAGCTGCGCGTGCGATCTCTGAGTGTTCTGTTCAGCTGCGCGCGCGATCTCTGGGTGTTCTGTTCAGCTGCGTGTGATCTCTGGGTGTTCTGTTCAACTGCGAGCGATCTCTGTGTGTTCTGTTCAGCTGCGCGTGCGATCTCTGAGTGTTCTGTTCTGCTGCGCGTGCGATCTCTGTGTGTTCTGTTCAGCCGCGCGTGCGATCTCTGAGTGTTCTGTTCAGCTGCGCGCGATCTCTGAGTGTTCTGTTCAGCTGCGCGCGCGATCTCTGAGTGTTCTGTTCTGCTGCGCGTGCGATCTCTTAGTGTTCTGTTCTGCTGCGCGTGCGATCTCTGTGTGTTCTGTTCAGCTGCGCGTGCGATCTCTGTGTGTTCTGTTAAGCCGCGCGCGCTATCTGAGTGTTCTGTTCAGCTGCGGGCGCGATCTCTGAGTGTTCTGTTCAGCTGCGAGCGATCTCTGAGTGTTCTGTTCAGCCGCGCGTGCGATCTCTGTGTGTTCTGTTCAGCCGCGCGTGCGATCTCTGTGTGTTCTGTTCAGCCGCGCGTGCGATCTCTGAGTGTTCTGTTCAGCTGCGCGCGATCTCTGAGTGTTCTGTTCAGCTGCGCGCGCGATCTCTGAGTGTTCTGTTCTGCTGCGCGTGCGATCTCTGAGTGTTCTGTTCTGCTGCGCGTGCGATCTCTGAGTGTTCTGTTCAGCTGCGCGTGCGATCTCTGTGTGTTCTGTTCAGCTGCGCGCGCGATCTCTGGGTGTTCTGTTCAGCTGCGCGCAATCTCTGTGTGTTCTGTTCAGCCGCGCGCGCGATCTCTGAGTGTTCTGTTCAGCTGCGCTCGCGATCTGAGTGTTCTGTTCAGCCGCGGGCACGATCTCTGAGTGTTCTGTTCAGCTGCGCGCGCGATCTCTGAGTGTCCTGTTCAGGTGCGCGCGCGATCTCTGAGTGTTCTGTTCAGTTGCGCGTGCGATCTCTGAGTGTTCTCTTCAGCTGCGCCCGATCTGAGTGTTCTGTTCAGCCGCGCGCGCGATCTCTGGGTGTTCTGTTCAGCTGCGCGTGCGATCTCTGAGTGTTCTGTTCAGCTGAGCGCGCGATGTCTGAGTGTTCTGTTCAGCTGCGCGTGCGATCTCTGAGTGTTCTGTTCAGCTGCGCGTGCGATCTCTGAGTGTTCTGTTCAGCTGAGCGCGCGATGTCTGAGTGTTCTCTTTAGCTTCGCGCGCGATCTGAGTGTTCTGTTCTGCTGCGCGTGCGATCTCTGGGTGTTCTGTTCAGCTGCGTGCGATCTCTGAGTGTTCTGTTCAGCTGCGCGCGATCTCTGAGTGTTCTGTTCAGCTGCGAGCGATCTCTGAGTGTTCTGTTCAGCTGCGCGCGCGATCTCTGAGTGTTCTGTTCAGCTGCGCGTGCGATCTCTGAGTGTTCTGTTCAGCTGCGCGCAATCTCTGTGTGTTCTGTTCAGCCGCGCGCGCGATCTCTGAGTGTTCTGTTCAGCTGCGCTCGCGATCTGAGTGTTCTGTTCAGCCGCGGGCGCGATCTCTGAGTGTTCTGTTCAGCTGCGCGCGCGATCTCTGGGTGTTCTGTTCAGCTGCGCGCGCGATCTCTGAGTGTTCTGTTCAGCTGCGAGCGATCTCTGAGTGTTCTGTTCTGCTGCGCGTGCGATCTCTGGGTGTTCTGTTCTGCTGCGCGTGCGATCTCTGGGTGTTCTGTTCAGCTGCGCGCGCGATCTCTGAGTGTTCTGTTCAGCTGCGAGCGATCTCTGAGTGTTCTGTTCTGCTGCGCGTGCGATCTCTGGGTGTTCTGTTCTGCTGCGCGTGCGATCTCTTGGTGTTCTGTTCAGCTGCGCGTGCGATCTCTGAGTGTTCTGTTCAGCTGCGCGCGCGATCTCTGGGTGTTCTGTTCAGCTGCGTGCGATCTCTGGGTGTTCTGTTCAACTGCGCACGCGATCTCCGAGTGTTCTGTTCAGCTGCGCGTGCGATCTCTGAGTGTTCTGTTCAGCTGCGCGCGATCTCTGAGTGTTCTGTTCAACTGCGCGCGCGATCTCTGAGTGTTCTGTTCTGCTGCGCGTGCGATCTCTGGGTGTTCTGTTCAGCTGCGTGCGATCTCTGTGTGTTCTGTTCAGCTGCGCGTGCGATCTCTGTGTGTTCTGTTCAGCTGCGAGCGATCTCTGAGTGTTCTGTTCAGCTGCGCGCGATCTCTGAGTGTTCTGTTCAGCTGCGCACGATCTCTGAGTGTTCTGTTCAGCTGCTCGTGCGATCTCTGAGTGTTCTGTTCAGCTGCGTGCGATCTCTGAGTGTTCTGTTCAGCTGCGTGCGATCTCTGAGTGTTCTGTTCAGCTGCGCACGCGATCTCTGTGTGTTCTGTTCAGCTGCGCACGCGATCTCTGAGTGTCCTGTTCAGCTGCGCGCGCGATCTCTGAGTGTTCTGTTCAGCTGCGCGCAATCTCTGTGTGTTCTGTTCAGCCGCGCGCGCGATCTCTGAGTGTTCTGTTCAGCTGCGCTCGCGATCTGAGTGTTCTGTTCAGCTGCGCGCGCGATCTCTGAGTGTCCTGTTCAGCTGCGCGTGCGATCTCTGAGTGTTCTGTTCAGCTGCGCGTGCGATCTCTGAGTGTTCTCTTTAGCTTCGCGCGCGATCTGAGTGTTCTGTTCTGCTGCGCGTGCGATCTCTGGGTGTTCTGTTCAGCTGCGTGCGATCTCTGAGTGTTCTGTTCAGCTGCGCGCGATCTCTGAGTGTTCTGTTCAGCTGCGAGCGATCTCTGAGTGTTCTGTTCAGCTGCGCGCGCGATCTCTGAGTGTTCTGTTCAGCTGCGCGTGCGATCTCTGAGTGTTCTGTTCAGCTGCGCGCAATCTCTGTGTGTTCTGTTCAGCCGCGCGCGCGATCTCTGAGTGTTCTGTTCAGCTGCGCTCGCGATCTGAGTGTTCTGTTCAGCCGCGGGCGCGATCTCTGAGTGTTCTGTTCAGCTGCGCGCGCGATCTCTGGGTGTTCTGTTCGGCTGCGCGCGCGATCTCTGAGTGTTCTGTTCAGCTGCGAGCGATCTCTGAGTGTTCTGTTCTGCTGCGCGTGCGATCTCTGGGTGTTCTGTTCAGCTGCGCGCGCGATCTCTGGGTGTTCTGTTCAGCTGCGCGCGCGATCTCTGAGTGTTCTGTTCAACTGCGAGCGATCTCTGAGTGTTCTGTTCTGCTGCGCGTGCGATCTCTGGGTGTTCTGTTCTGCTGCGCGTGCGATCTCTTGGTGTTCTGTTCAGCTGCGCGTGCGATCTCTGAGTGTTCTGTTCAGCTGCGCGCGCGATCTCTGGGTGTTCTGTTCAGCTGCGTGCGATCTCTGGGTGTTCTGTTCAACTGCGCACGCGATCTCTGAGTGTTCTGTTCAGCTGCGCGTGCGATCTCTGAGTGTTCTGTTCAGCTGCGCGCGATCTCTGAGTGTTCTGTTCAACTGCGCGCGCGATCTCTGAGTGTTCTGTTCTGCTGCGCGTGCGATCTCTGGGTGTTCTGTTCAGCTGCGTGCGATCTCTGTGTGTTCTGTTCAGCTGCGCGTGCGATCTCTGTGTGTTCTGTTCAGCTGCGAGCGATCTCTGAGTGTTCTGTTCAGCTGCGCGCGATCTCTGAGTGTTCTGTTCAGCTGCGCACGATCTCTGAGTGTTCTGTTCAGCTGCTCGTGCGATCTCTGAGTGTTCTGTTCAGCTGCGTGCGATCTCTGAGTGTTCTGTTCAGCTGCGTGCGATCTCTGAGTGTTCTGTTCAGCTGCGCACGCGATCTCTGTGTGTTCTGTTCAGCTGCGCACGCGATCTCTGAGTGTCCTGTTCAGCTGCGCGCGCGATCTCTGAGTGTTCTGTTCAGCTGCGCGCAATCTCTGTGTGTTCTGTTCAGCCGCGCGCGCGATCTCTGAGTGTTCTGTTCAGCTGCGCTCGCGATCTGAGTGTTCTGTTCAGCTGCGCGCGCGATCTCTGAGTGTCCTGTTCAGCTGCGCACGCGATCTCTGAGTGTTCTGTTCAGCTGCGCGCAATCTCTGTGTGTTCTGTTCAGCTGCGCACGCGATCTCTGAGTGTTCTGTTCAGCTTCGCGCGCGATCTCTGAGTGTTCTGTTCAGCTGCGCGTGCGATCTCTGAGTGTTCTGTTCAGCTGCGCGCGCGATCTCTGAGTGTTCTGTTCAGCTGCGCGTGCGATCTCTGAGTGTTCTGTTCAGCTGCGCGCGCGATCTCTGAGTGTTCTGTTCAGCTGCGCGCGCGATCTCTGGGTGTTCTGTTCAGCTGCGTGCGATCTCTGGGTGTTCTGTTCAACTGCGCGCGCGATCTCTGAGTGTTCTGTTCAGCTGCGCGTGCGATCTCTGAGTGTTCTGTTCAGCTGCGCGCGATCTCTGAGTGTTCTGTTCAACTGCGCGCGCGATCTCTGAGTGTTCTGTTCTGCTGCGCGTGCGATCTCTGGGTGTTCTGTTCAGCTGCGTGCGATCTCTGTGTGTTCTGTTCAGCTGCGCGTGCGATCTCTGTGTGTTCTGTTCAGCTGCGAGCGATCTCTGAGTGTTCTGTTCAGCTGCGCGCGATCTCTGAGTGTTCTGTTCAGCTGCGCACGATCTCTGAGTGTTCTGTTCAGCTGCTCGTGCGATCTCTGAGTGTTCTGTTCAGCTGCGTGCGATCTCTGAGTGTTCTGTTCAGCTGCGTGCGATCTCTGAGTGTTCTGTTCTGCTGCGCGTGCGATCTCTGGGTGTTCTGTTCAGCTGCGTGCGATCTCTGAGTGTTCTGTTCAGCTGCGCACGATCTCTGTGTGTTCTGTTCAGCTGCGCTCGCGATCTGAGTGTTCTGTTCAGCCGCGGGCGCGATCTCTGAGTGTTCTGTTCAGCTGCGCGCGCGATCTCTGAGTGTTCTGTTCAGCTGCGCACGCGATCTCTGAGTGTCCTGTTCAGCTGCGCGCGCGATCTCTGAGTGTTCTGTTCAGCTGCGCGTGCCATCTCTGAGTGTTCTGTTCAGCTGCGCGCGCGATCTCTGGGTGTTCTGTTCAGCTGCGTGCGATCTCTGAGTGTTCTGTTCAGCTGCGCACGATCTCTGAGTGTTCTGTTCAGCTGCGCGCGCGATCTCTGAGTGTTCTGCTCAGCTGCGCGTGCGATCTCTGAGTGTTCTGTTCAGCTGCGCGCAATCTCTGTGTGTTCTGTTCAGCTGCGCGTGCGATCTCTGAGTGTTCTGTTCAGCTGAGCGCGCGATCTCTGAGTGTTCTGTTCAGCTGCGCGTGCGATCTCTGAGTGTTCTGTTCAGCTGCGCGTGCGATCTCTGAGTGTTCTCTTTAGCTTCGCGCGCGATCTGAGTGTTCTGTTCTGCTGCGCGTGCGATCTCTGGGTGTTCTGTTCAGCTGCGTGCGATCTCTGAGTGTTCTGTTCAGCTGCGCGCGATCTCTGAGTGTTCTGTTCAGCTGCGCGCGCGATCTCTGAGTGTTCTGTTCAGCTGCGCGTGCGATCTCTGAGTGTTCTGTTCAGCTGCGCGTGCGATCTCTGAGTGTTCTGTTCAGCTGCGCGCGATCTCTGAGTGTTCTGTTCAGCTGCGCTCGCGATCTGAGTGTTCTGTTCAGCCGCGGGCGCGATCTCTGAGTGTTCTGTTCAGCTGCGCGCGCGATCTCTGAGTGTCCTGTTCAGCTGCGCGCGCGATCTCTGAGTGTTCTGTTCAGCTGCGCGTGCGATCTCTGAGTGTTCTCTTCAGCTGCGCCCGATCTGAGTGTTCTGTTCAGCCGCGCGTGCGATCTCTGAGTGTTCTGTTCAGCTGCGAGCTATCTCTGAGTGTTCTGTTCAGCTGCGAGCGCGATCTCTGAGTGTCCTGTTCAGCTGCGAGCGATCTCTGAGTGTTCTGTTCTGCTGCGCGTGCGATCTCTGGGTGTTCTGTTCTGCTGCGCGTGCGATCTCTTGGTGTTCTGTTCAGCTGCGCGTGCGATCTCTGAGTGTTCTGTTCAGCTGCGCGCGCGATCTCTGGGTGTTCTGTTCAGCTGCGTGCGATCTCTGGGTGTTCTGTTCAACTGCGCACGCGATCTCTGAGTGTTCTGTTCAGCTGCGCGTGCGATCTCTGAGTGTTCTGTTCAGCTGCGCGCAATCTCTGAGTGTTCTGTTCAACTGCGCGCGCGATCTCTGAGTGTTCAGTTCAGCCGCGGGCGCGATCTCTGAGTGTTCTGTTCTGCTGCGCGTGCGATCTCTGGGTGTTCTGTTCAGCTGCGTGCGATCTCTGGGTGTTCTGTTCAACTGCGAGCGATCTCTGTGTGTTCTGTTCAGCTGCGCGTGCGATCTCTGAGTGTTCTGTTCAGCTGCGCGCGATCTCTGAGTGTTCTGTTCAACTGCGAGGGATCTCTGAGTGTTCTGGTCAGCTGCGCGCGCGACCTCTGAGTTTTCTGTTCTGCTGCGCGTGCGATCTCTGGGTGTTCTGTTCAACTGCGCGCGCGATCTCTGAGTGTTCTGTTCAGCTGCGCGTGCGATCTCTGAGTGTTCTGTTCAGCTGCGCGCGATCTCTGAGTGTTCTGTTCAACTGCGAGGGATCTCTGAGTGTTCTGGTCAGCTGCGCGCGCGACCTCTGAGTTTTCTGTTCTGCTGCGCGCGCGATCTCTGTGTGTTCTGTTCAGCTGCGCGCGCGATCTCTGAGTGTTCTGTTCAGCTGCGCGCGCAATCTCTGTGTGTTCTGTTCTGCTGCGCGTGCGATCTCTGTGTGTTCTGTTCAGCTGCGCGTGCGATCTCTGAGTGGTCTGTTCAGCCCCGTGCGCAATCTCTTTGTGTTCTGTTCAGCTGCGCGCGATCTGAGTGTTCTGTTCAGCTGCGAGCGATCTCTGAGTGTTCTGTTCAGCTGCGCGCGCGATCTCTGGGTGTTCTGTTCAGCTGCGTGCGATCTCTGGGTGTTCTGTTCAACTGCGAGCGATCTCTGTGTGTTCTGTTCAGCTGCGCGTGCGATCTCTGTGTGTTCTGTTCAGCTGCGCGTGCGATCTCTGAGTGTTCTGTTCAGCTGCGCGCGATCTCTGAGTGTTCTGTTCAGCTGCGCGCGCGATCTCTGAGTGTTCTGAGTGTTCTGTTCAGCTGCGCGTGCGATCTCTGAGTGTTCTGTTCAGCTGCGCGCGATCTCTGAGTGTTCTGTTCAGCCCCGTGCGCAATCTCTGAGTGTTCTGTTCAGCTGCGCGTGCGATCTCTGAGTGTTCTCTTCAGCTGCGCGCGATCTGAGTGTTCTGTTCAGCCGCGCGGGCGATCTCTGGGTGTTCTGTTCAGCTGAGCGCGCGATGTCTGAGTGTTCTGTTCAGCTGCGAGCGATCTCTGAGTGTTCTGTTCAGCTTTGCGCGCGATCTCTGAGTGTTCTGTTCTGCTGCGCGTGCGATCTCTGGGTGTTCTGTTCAGCTGCGTGCGATCTCTTGGTGTTCTGTTCAACTGCGAGCGATCTCTGTGTGTTCTGTTCAGCTGCGCGCGCGATCTCTGAGTGTTCTGTTCAGCTGCGCGCGATCTCTGAGTGTTCTGTTCAACTGCGCGCGCGATCTGAGTGTTCTGTTCAGCCGCGGGCGCGATCTCTGAGTGTTCTGTTCTGCTGCGCGTGCGATCTCTGGGTGTTCTGTTCAGCTGCGTGTGATCTCTGGGTGTTCTGTTCAACTGCGAGCGATCTCTGAGTGTTCTGGTCAGCTGCGCGCGCGACCTCTGAGTGTTCTGTTCTGCTGCGCGTGCGATCTCTGGGTGTTCTGTTCAGCTGCGTGCGATCTCTGGGTGTTCTGTTCAACTGCGAGCGATCTCTGTGTGTTCTGTTCAGCTGTGCGCGCAATCTCTGTGTGTTCTGTTCTGCTGCGCGTGCGATCTCTGTGTGTTCTGTTCAGCTGCGCGTGCGATCTCTGAGTGTTCTGTTCAGCCCCGTGCGCAATCTCTGTGTGTTCTGTTCAGCTGCGCGCGATCTCTGAGTGTTCTGTTCAGCTGCGCTCGCGATCTCTGAGTGTTCTGTTCTGCTGCGCGTGCGATCTCTGAGTGTTCAGTTCAGCCGCGGGCGCGATCTCTGAGTGTTCTGTTCTGCTGCGCGTGCGATCTCTGAGTGTTCTGTTCAACTGCGAGGGATCTCTGAGTGTTCTGGTCAGCTGCGCGCGCGACCTCTGAGTTTTCTGTTCTGCTGCGCGTGCGATCTCTGGGTGTTCTGTTCAACTGCGCGTGCGATCTCTGAGTGTTCTGTTCAGCTGCGCGTGCGATCTCTGAGTGTTCTGTTCAGCTGCGCGCGATCTCTGAGTGTTCTGTTCAACTGCGAGGGATCTCTGAGTGTTCTGGTCAGCTGCGCGCGCGACCTCTGAGTTTTCTGTTCTGCTGCGCGCGCGATCTCTGTGTGTTCTGTTCAGCTGCGCGCGCGATCTCTGAGTGTTCTGTTCAGCTGCGCGCGCAATCTCTGTGTGTTCTGTTCTGCTGCGCGTGCGATCTCTGTGTGTTCTGTTCAGCTGCGCGTGCAATCTCTGAGTGGTCTGTTCAGCCCCGTGCGCAATCTCTTTGTGTTCTGTTCAGCTGCGCGCGATCTGAGTGTTCTGTTCAGCTGCGAGCGATCTCTGAGTGTTCTGTTCAGCTGCGCGCGCGATCTCTGAGTGTTCTGTTCTGCTGCGCGTGCGATCTCTGGGTGTTCTGTTCAGCTGCGTGCGATCTCTGGGTGTTCTGTTCAACTGCGAGTGATCTCTGTGTGTTCTGTTCAGCTGCGCGTGCGATCTCTGTGTGTTCTGTTCAGCTGCGCGTGCGATCTCTGAGTGTTCTGTTCAGCTGCGCGCGATCTCTGAGTGTTCTGTTCAGCTGCGCGCGCGATCTCTGAGTGTTCTGTTCAGCTGCGCGCGATCTCTGAGTGTTCTGTTCAGCCCCGTGCGCAATCTCTGAGTGTTCTGTTCAGCTGCGCGTGCGATCTCTGAGTGTTCTCTTCAGCTGCGCGCGATCTGAGTGTTCTGTTCAGCCGCGCGGGCGATCTCTGGGTGTTCTGTTCAGCTGAGCGCGCGATGTCTGAGTGTTCTGTTCAGCTGCGAGCGATCTCTGAGTGTTCTGTTCAGCTTTGCGCGCGATCTCTGAGTGTTCTGTTCTGCTGCGCGTGCGATCTCTGGGTGTTCTGTTCAGCTGCGTGCGATCTCTTGGTGTTCTGTTCAAGTGCGAGCGATCTCTGTGTGTTCTGTTCAGCTGCGGGTGCGATCTCTGAGTGTTTTGTTCAGCTGCGCGCGATCTCTGGGTGTTCTGTTCAGCTGCGTGCGATCTCTGTGTGTTCTGTTCGTGCGATCTCTGGGTGTTCTGTTCAGCTGCGTGCGATCTCTTGGTGTTCTGTTCAACTGCGAGCGATCTCTGTGTGTTCTGTTCAGCTGCGCGCGCGACCTCTGAGTGTTCTGTTCTGCTGCGCGTGCGATCTCTGGGTGTTCTGTTCAGCTGCGTGCGATCTCTGGGTGTTCTGTTCAACTGCGAGCGATCTCTGTGTGTTCTGTTCAGCTGCGCGCGCGATCTCTGAGTGTTCTGTTCAGCTGTGCGCGCAATCTCTGTGTGTTCTGTTCTGCTGCGCGTGCGATCTCTGTGTGTTCTGTTCAGCTGCGCGTGCGATCTCTGAGTGTTCTGTTCAGCCCCGTGCGCAATCTCTGTGTGTTCTGTTCAGCTGCGCGCGATCTCTGAGTGTTCTGTTCAGCTGCGCGCGCGATCTCTGAGTGTTCTGTTCTGCTGCGCGTGCGATCTCTGTGTGTTCTGATCAGCTGCGCGTGCGATCTCTGAGTGTTCTGTTCAGCTGCGCGCGCGATCTCTGGGTGTTCTGTTCAGCTGCGTGCGATCTCTGGGTGTTCTGTTCAACTGCGAGCGATCTCTGTGTGTTCTGTTCAGCCGCTCGCGATCTCTGAGTGTTCTGTTCAGCTGCGTGCGATCTCTGTGTGTTCTGTTCAGCTGCGCGTGAGATCTCTGAGTGTTCTGTTCAGCCCCGTGCGCAATCTCTGTGTGTTCTGATCAGCTGCGCGTGCGATCTCTGAGTGTTCTGTTCAGCTGCGCGCGATCTCTGGGTGTTCTGTTCAACTGCGAGCGATCTCTGTGTGTTCTGTTCAGCTGCGCGCGCGATCTCTGAGTGTTCTGTTCAGCTGCGCGCGATCTCTGAGTGTTCTGTTCAGCTGCGCGTGCGATCTCTGGGTGTTCTGTTCAGCTGCGTGCGATCTCTGGGTGTTCTGTTCAGCCGCGGGCGCGATCTCTGAGTGTTCTGTTCTGCTGCGCGTGCGATCTCTGTGTGTTCTGTTCAGCTGCGCGTGCGATCTCTGAGTGTTCTGTTCAGCCCCGTGCGCAATCTTTGTGTGTTCTGTTCAGCCGCGGGCGCGATCTCTGAGTGTTCTGTTCAGCCGCGGGCGCGATCTCTGAGTGTTCTGTTCAGCCGCGGGCGCGATCTCTGAGTGTTCTGTTCAGCTGCGCGCGCGATCTCTGAGTGTTCTGTTCAGCTGCGCGCGCGATCTCTGAGTGTTCTGTTCAGCTGCGCGCGATCTCTGAGTGTTCTGTTCAGCCCCGTGCGCAATCTCTGAGTGTTCTGTTCAGCTGCGCACAATCTCTGAGTGTTCTGTTCAGCTGCGAGCGATCTCTGAGTTTTCTGTTCAGCTGCGAGCGATCTCTGAGTTTTCTGTTCAGCCGCGCGCGATCTCTGAGTGTTCTGTTCAGCTGCGAGCGATCTCTGAGTGTTCTGTTCAGCTGCGCACAATCTCTGAGTGTTCTGTTCAGCTGCGCACGATCTCTGAGTGTTCTGTTAAGCTGCGAGCGATCTCTGAGTGTTCTGTTAAGCTGCGAGCGATCTCTGAGTGTTCTGTTCAGCTGCGCACGATCTCTGAGTGTTCTGTTCAGCTGCGCACGATCTCTGAGTGTTCTGTTAAGCTGCGAGCGATCTCTGAGTGTTCTGTTCAGCTGCGAGCGATCTCTGAGTGTTCTGTTCAGCTGCGCGTGCGATCTCTGAGTGTTCTGTTCAGCTGCGAGCGATCTCTGAGTGTTCTGTTCAGCTGCGAGCGATCTCTGAGTGTTCTGTTCTGCTGCGCGTGCGATCTCTGAGTGTTCTGTTCAGCTGCGAGCGATCTCTGAGTGTTCTGTTCAGCTGCGCGCGATCTCTGAGTGTTCTGTTCAGGCCCGCGCACGATCTCTGAGTGTTCTGTTCAGCTGCGAGCGATCTCTGAGTTTTCTCTTCAGCTGCGCGTGCGATCTCTGAGTGTTCTGTTCAGCCGCGCGCGCGATCTCTGAGTGTTCTGTTCAGCTGCGAGCGATTTCTGAGTTTTCTGTTCAGCTGCGCGTGATGTCTGAGTGTTCTGTTAAGCTGCGAGCGATCTCTGAGTGTTCTGTTCAGCTGCGAGCGATCTCTGAGTGTTCTGTTCAGCTGCGCGTGCGATCTCTTGGTGTTCTGTTCAGCTGCGCGTGCGATCTCTGAGTGTTCTGTTCAGCTGCGCGTGCGATCTCTGAGTGTTCTGTTCAGCTGCGAGCGATCTCTGAGTGTTCTGTTCAGCTGCGCGTGCGATTTCTGAGTGTTCTGTTCAGCTGCGAGCGATCTCTGAGTATTCTGTTCAGCTGCGCGCGCGATCTCTGAGTGTTCTGTTCAGCCGCGCGCGCGATGTCTGAGTGTTCTGTTCAGCCGCGAGCGATCTCTTGGTGTTCTGTTCAGCTGCGCGTGCGATCTCTGAGTGTTCTGTTCAGCTGCGCGTGCGATTTCTGAGTTTCCTGTTCAGCTGCGAGCGATCTCTGAGTGTTCTGTTCAGCTGCGAGTGATTTCTGAGTGTTCTGTTCAGCTGCGCGCGCGATCTCTGAGTGTTCTGTTCAGCTGCCCGCGCGATCTCTGAGTGTTCTGTTCAGGCGCGCGCGCGCGATCTCTGAGTGTTCTGTTCAGCCGCGCGCGCGATCTCTGAGTGTTCTGTTCAGCTGCGAGCGATCTCTGAGTGTTCTGTTCAGCTGCGAGCGATTTCTGAGTGTTCTGTTCAGCTGCGAGCGATCTCTGAGTTTTCTGTTCAGCTGCGAGCGATTTCTGAGTGTTCTGTTCAGCTGCGAGCGATTTCTGAGTGTTCTGTTCAGCTGCGAGCGATGTCTGAGTGTTCTGTTCAGCTGCCCGCGCGATCTCTGAGTGTTCTGTTCAGCTGCGAGCGATCTCTTGGTGTTCTGTTCAGCTGCGCGTGCGATCTCTGAGTGTTCTGTTCAGCTGCGCGTGCGATCTCTGAGTGTTCTGTTCAGGCGCGCGCGCGATCTCTGAGTGTTCTGTTCAGCTGCGAGCGATTTCTGAGTGTTCTGTTCAGCTGCCCGCGCGATCTCTGAGTGTTCTGTTCAGCTGCGAGCGATTTCTGAGTGTTCTGTTCAGCTGCGAGCGATTTCTGAGTGTTCTGTTCTGCTGCGCGTGCGATCTCTGAGTGTTATGTTCAGCCGCGGGCGCGATCTCTGAGTGTTCTGTTCAGCTGCGCGCGCGATCTCTGAGTGTTCTGTTCAGCCGCGCGCGCGATCTCTGAGTGTTCTGTTCAGCTGCGAGCGATCTCTGAGTGTTCTGTTCAGCTGCGAGCGATTTCTGAATTTTCTGTTCAGCTGCCCGCGCGATCTCTGAGTGTTCTGTTCAGCTGCGAGCGATCTCTGAGTTTTCTGTTCAGCTGCGCGCGCAATCTCTGAGTTTTCTGTTCAGCTGCGAGCGATGTCTGAGTGTTCTGTTCAGCCGCACGCGCGATCTCTGAGTGTTCTGTTCAGCTGCGCGCGATCTCTGAGTGTTCTGTTCAGCCGCGCGCGCGATCTCTGAGTGTTCTGTTCAGCTGCGAGCGATCTCTGAGTGTTCTGTTCTGCTGCGCGTGCGATCTCTGAGTGTTATGTTCAGCCGCGGGCGCGATCTCTGAGTGTTCTGTTCAGCTGCGAGCGATGTCTGAGTGTTCTGTTCAGCCGCACGCGCGATCTCTGAGTGTTCTGTTCAGCTGCGCGCGATCTCTGAGTGTTCTGTTCAGCCGCGCGCGCGATCTCTGAGTGTTCTGTTCAGCTGCGAGCGATCTCTGAGTGTTCTGTTCTGCTGCGCGTGCGATCTCTGAGTGTTATGTTCAGCCGCGGGCGCGATCTCTGAGTGTTCTGTTCAGCCGCGCGCGATCTCTGAGTGTTCTGTTCAGCTGCGAGCGATCTCTGAGTTTTCTGTTCAGCTGCGAGCGATCTCTGAGTTTTCTGTTCAGCTGCGCGCGCGATCTCTGAGTGTTCTGTTCTGCTGCGCGTGCGATCTCTGAGTGTTCTGTTCAGCTGCGCGCGCAATCTCTGAGTGTTCTGTTCAGCTGCGCACGATCTCTGAGTGTTCTGTTCAGCTGCGAGCGATCTCTGAGTTTTCTGTTCAGCTGCGAGCGATCTCTGAGTTTTCTGTTCAGCCGCGCGCGATCTCTGAGTTTTCTGTTCAGCTGCGCACGATCTCTGAGTGTTCTGTTAAGCTGCGAGCGATCTCTGAGTGTTCTGTTAAGCTGCGAGCGATCTCTGAGTGTTCTGTTCAGCTGCGCACGATCTCTGAGTGTTCTGTTCAGCCGCGCGCACGATCTCTGAGTGTTCTGTTCAGCTGCGCGCGATCTCTGAGTGTTCTGTTCTGCTGCGCGTGCGATCTCTGAGTGTTATGTTCAGCCGCGGGCGCGATCTCTGAGTGTTCTGTTCAGCCGCGCGCGATCTCTGAGTGTTCTGTTCAGCTGCGAGCGATCTCTGAGTTTTCTGTTCAGCTGCGAGCGATCTCTGAGTTTTCTGTTCAGCTGCGCGCGCGATCTCTGAGTGTTCTGTTCTGCTGCGCGTGCGATCTCTGAGTGTTCTGTTCAGCTGCGCGCGCAATCTCTGAGTGTTCTGTTCAGCTGCGCACGATCTCTGAGTGTTCTGTTCAGCCGCGAGCGATCTCTTGGTGTTCTGTTCAGCTGCGCGTGCGATCTCTGAGTGTTCTGTTCAGCTGCGCGTGCGATTTCTGAGTTTCCTGTTCAGCTGCGAGCGATCTCTGAGTGTTCTGTTCAGCTGCGAGTGATTTCTGAGTGTTCTGTTCAGCTGCGCGCGCGATCTCTGAGTGTTCTGTTCAGCTGCCCGCGCGATCTCTGAGTGTTCTGTTCAGGCGCGCGCGCGCGATCTCTGAGTGTTCTGTTCAGCTGCGCGCGCGATCTCTGAGTGTTCTGTTCAGCTGCGAGCGATCTCTGAGTGTTCTGTTCAGCTGCGAGCGATTTCTGAGTGTTCTGTTCAGCTGCGAGCGATCTCTGAGTTTTCTGTTCAGCTGCGAGCGATTTCTGAGTGTTCTGTTCAGCTGCGAGCGATTTCTGAGTGTTCTGTTCAGCTGCGAGCGATGTCTGAGTGTTCTGTTCAGCTGCCCGCGCGATCTCTGAGTGTTCTGTTCAGCTGCGAGCGATCTCTGAGTGTTCTGTTCAGCTGCGAGCGATCTCTGAGTTTTCTGTTCAGCTGCGCGCGCAATCTCTGAGTGTTCTGTTCAGCTGCGAGCGATCTCTTGGTGTTCTGTTCAGCTGCACGTGCGATCTCTGAGTGTTCTGTTCAGCTGCGCGTGCGATCTCTGAGTGTTCTGTTCAGCTGCGCGTGCGATTTCTGAGTTTCCTGTTCAGCTGCGAGCGATCTCTGAGTGTTCTGTTCAGCTGCGAGCGATTTCTGAGTGTTCTGTTCAGCTGCCCGCGCGATCTCTGAGTGTTCTGTTCAGGCGCGCGCGCGATCTCTGAGTGTTCTGTTCAGCTGCGCGCGCGATCTCTGAGTGTTCTGTTCAGCTGCGAGCGATCTCTGAGTGTTCTGTTCAGCTGCGAGCGATTTCTGAATTTTCTGTTCAGCTGCCCGCGCGATCTCTGAGTGTTCTGTTCAGCTGCGAGCGATCTCTGAGTTTTCTGTTCAGCTGCGCGCGCAATCTCTGAGTGTTCTGTTCAGCAGCACGCGCGATCTCTGAGTGTTCTGTTCAGCTGCGCGCGATCTCTGAGTGTTCTGTTCAGCTGCGCGCGATCTCTGAGTGTTCTGTTCAGCTGAGCGCGATCTCTGAGTGTTCTGTTAAGCTGCGAGCGATCTCTGAGTGTTCTGTTCAGCTGCGAGCGATCTCTGAGTGTTCTGTTCAGCCGCGCGCGCGATCTCTGAGTGTTCTGTTCAGCTGCGAGCGATCTCTGAGTGTTCTGTTCTGCTGCGCGTGCGATCTCTGAGTGTTCTGTTCAGCTGCGAGCGATCTCTGAGTGTTCTGTTCAGCTGCGCGCGATCTCTGAGTGTTCTGTTCAGGCCCGCGCACGATCTCTGAGTGTTCTGTTCAGGCCCGCGCACGATCTCTGAGTGTTCTGTTCAGCTGCGAGCGATCTCTGAGTTTTCTCTTCAGCTGCGCGTGCGATCTCTGAGTGTTCTGTTCAGCCGCGCGCGCGATCTCTGAGTGTTCTGTTCAGCTGCGAGCGATCTCTGAGTGTTCTGTTCAGCTGCGCGTGCGATTTCTGAGTTTTCTGTTCAGCTGCGAGCGATCTCTGAGTGTTCTGTTCTGCTGCGCGTGCGATCTCTGAGTGTTCTGTTCAGCTGCGAGCGATCTCTGAGTGTTCTGTTCAGCTGCGAGCGATCTCTGAGTGTTCTGTTCAGCTGCGCGTGCGATCTCTGAGTGTTCTGTTCAGCTGCGAGCGATCTCTGAGTGTTCTGTTCAGCTGCGAGCGATCTCTGAGTGTTCTGTTCAGCTGCGAGCGATCTCTGAGTGTTCTGTTCAGCTGCGCGCGCGATCTCTGAGTGTTCTGTTCTGCTGCGCGTGCGATTTCTGAGTGTTCTGTTCAGCTGCGAGCGATCTCTTGGTGTTCTGTTCAGCTGCGCGTGCGATCTCTGAGTGTTCTGTTCAGCTGCGAGCGATCTCTGAGTGTTCTGTTCAGCTGCGCGTGCGATTTCTGAGTTTCCTGTTCAGCTGCGCGCGCGATCTCTGAGTGTTCTGTTCAGCTGCGCGCGATTTCTGAGTTTTCTGTTCAGCTGCGCGCGCGATCTCTGAGTGTTCTGTTCAGCCGCGCGCGCGATCTCTGAGTGTTCTGTTCTGCTGCGCGTGCGATCTCTGAGTGTTCTGTTCAGCTGCGTGCGATTTCTGAGTTTCCTGTTCAGCTGCGCGCGCGATCTCTGAGTGTTCTGTTCAGCTGCGCGCGATTTCTGAGTTTTCTGTTCAGCTGCGCGCGCGATCTCTGAGTGTTCTGTTCAGCCGCGCGCGCGATCTCTGAGTGTTCTGTTCTGCTGCGCGTGCGATCTCTGAGTGTTCTGTTCAGCCGCACGCGCGATCTCTGAGTGTTCTGTTCAGCTGCGCGCGATCTCTGAGTGTTCTGTTCAGCTGCGAGCGATCTCTGAGTGTTCTGTTCAGCTGCGAGCGATCTCTGAGTGTTCTGTTCAGCTGCGCGTGCGATCTCTGGGTGTTCTGTTCAGCTGCGAGCGATCTCTAAGTGTTCTGTTCTGCTGCGCGTGCGATCTCTGAGTGTTCTGTTCAGCTGCGAGCGATCTCTGAGTGTTCTGTTCAGCTGCGCGCGCAATCTCTGAGTGTTCTGTTCAGCTGCGCGCGATCTCTGAGTGTTCTGTTCAGCCGCGCGCGATCTCTGAGTGTTCTGTTCAGCCGCGCGCGATCTCTGAGTGTTCTGTTCAGCCGCGCGCAATCTCTGAGTGTTCTGTTCTGCTGCGCGTGCGATCTCTGAGTGTTCTGTTCAGCTGCGAGCGATCTCTGAGTGTTCTGTTCAGCTGCGAGCGATCTCTGAGTGTTCTGTTCTGCTGCGCGTGCGATCTCTGAGTGTTCTGTTCTGCTGCGCGCGCGATCTCTGAGTGTTCTGTTCTGCTGCGCGTGCGATCTCTGAGTGTTCTGTTCTGCTGCGCGTGCGATCTCTGAGTGTTCTGTTCAGCTGCGAGCGATCTCTGAGTGTTCTGTTCAGCTGCGAGCGATCTCTGAGTGTTCTGTTCAGCTACGAGCGATCTCTGAGTGTTCTGTTCAGCTGCGAGCGATCTCTGAGTGTTCTGTTCAGCTGCGCGTGCGATCTCTGAGTGTTCTGTTCAGCTGCGCGTGCGATCTCTGAGTGTTCAGTTCAGCTGCGAGCGATCTCTTGGTGTTCTGTTCTGCTGCGCGTGCGATCTCTGAGTGTTCTGTTCAGCTGCGCGTGCGATCTCTGAGTGTTCTGTTCAGCTGCGAGCGATCTCTGAGTGTTCTGTTCAGCTGCGAGCGATCTCTTGGTGTTCTGTTCTGCTGCGCGTGCGATCTCTGAGTGTTCTGTTCAGCTGCGCGTGCGATCTCTGAGTGTTCTGTTCAGCTGCGAGCGATCTCTGAGTGTTCTGTTCAGCTACGAGCGATCTCTGAGTGTTCTGTTCAGCTGCGAGCGATCTCTGAGTGTTCTGTTCAGCTGCGCGTGCGATCTCTGAGTGTTCTGTTCAGCTGCGCGTGCGATCTCTGAGTGTTCTGTTCAGCTGCGAGCGATCTCTTGGTGTTCTGTTCTGCTGCGCGTGCGATCTCTGAGTGTTCTGTTCAGCTGCGCGTGCGATCTCTGAGTGTTCTGTTCAGCTGCGAGCGATCTCTGAGTGTTCTGTTCAGCTGCGAGCGATCTCTTGGTGTTCTGTTCTGCTGCGCGTGCGATCTCTGAGTGTTCTGTTCAGCTGCGCGTGCGATCTCTGAGTGTTCTGTTCAGCTGCGAGCGATCTCTTGGTGTTCTGTTCAGCTGCGCGTGCGATCTCTGAGTGTTCTGTTCAGCTGCGAGCGATCTGAGTGTTCTGTTCAGATGCGCGTGCGATTTCTGAGTTTCCTGTTCAGCTGCGAGCGATCTCTGAGTGTTCTGTTCAGCTGCGCGCGCGATCTCTGAGTGTTCTGTTCAGCTGCGCACGATCTCTGAGTGTTCTGTTCAGGCCCGCGCACGATCTCTGAGTGTTCTGTTCAGCTGCGCGTGCGATTTCTGAGTTTTCTGTTCAGCTGCGAGCGATCTCTGAGTGTTCTGTTCTGCTGCGCGTGCGATCTCTGAGTGTTCTGTTCAGCTGCGAGCGATCTCTGAGTGTTCTGTTCAGCTGCGAGCGATCTCTGAGTGTTCTGTTCAGCTGCGCGTGCGATCTCTGAGTGTTCTGTTCAGCTGCGAGCGATCTCTGAGTGTTCTGTTCAGCTGCGAGCGATCTCTGAGTGTTCTGTTCAGCTGCGAGCGATCTCTGAGTGTTCTGTTCAGCTGCGCGCGCGATCTCTGAGTGTTCTGTTCTGCTGCGCGTGCGATTTCTGAGTGTTCTGTTCAGCTGCGAGCGATCTCTTGGTGTTCTGTTCAGCTGCGCGTGCGATCTCTGAGTGTTCTGTTCAGCTGCGAGCGATCTCTGAGTGTTCTGTTCAGCTGCGCGTGCGATTTCTGAGTTTCCTGTTCAGCTGCGCGCGCGATCTCTGAGTGTTCTGTTCAGCTGCGCGCGATTTCTGAGTTTTCTGTTCAGCTGCGCGCGCGATCTCTGAGTGTTCTGTTCAGCCGCGCGCGCGATCTCTGAGTGTTCTGTTCTGCTGCGCGTGCGATCTCTGAGTGTTCTGTTCAGCTGCGTGCGATTTCTGAGTTTCCTGTTCAGCTGCGCGCGCGATCTCTGAGTGTTCTGTTCAGCTGCGCGCGATTTCTGAGTTTTCTGTTCAGCCGCGCGCGCGATCTCTGAGTGTTCTGTTCTGCTGCGCGTGCGATCTCTGAGTGTTCTGTTCAGCCGCACGCGCGATCTCTGAGTGTTCTGTTCAGCTGCGCGCGATCTCTGAGTGTTCTGTTCAGCTGCGAGCGATCTCTGAGTGTTCTGTTCAGCTGCGAGCGATCTCTGAGTGTTCTGTTCAGCTGCGCGTGCGATCTCTGGGTGTTCTGTTCAGCTGCGAGCGATCTCTAAGTGTTCTGTTCTGCTGCGCGTGCGATCTCTGAGTGTTCTGTTCAGCTGCGAGCGATCTCTGAGTGTTCTGTTCAGCTGCGCGCGCAATCTCTGAGTGTTCTGTTCAGCTGCGCGCGATCTCTGAGTGTTCTGTTCAGCCGCGCGCGATCTCTGAGTGTTCTGTTCAGCCGCGCGCGATCTCTGAGTGTTCTGTTCAGCCGCGCGCAATCTCTGAGTGTTCTGTTCTGCTGCGCGTGCGATCTCTGAGTGTTCTGTTCAGCTGCGAGCGATCTCTGAGTGTTCTGTTCAGCTGCGAGCGATCTCTGAGTGTTCTGTTCTGCTGCGCGTGCGATCTCTGAGTGTTCTGTTCTGCTGCGCGCGCGATCTCTGAGTGTTCTGTTCTGCTGCGCGTGCGATCTCTGAGTGTTCTGTTCTGCTGCGCGTGCGATCTCTGAGTGTTCTGTTCAGCTGCGAGCGATCTCTGAGTGTTCTGTTCAGCTGCGAGCGATCTCTGAGTGTTCTGTTCAGCTACGAGCGATCTCTGAGTGTTCTGTTCAGCTGCGAGCGATCTCTGAGTGTTCTGTTCAGCTGCGCGTGCGATCTCTGAGTGTTCTGTTCAGCTGCGCGTGCGATCTCTGAGTGTTCAGTTCAGCTGCGAGCGATCTCTTGGTGTTCTGTTCTGCTGCGCGTGCGATCTCTGAGTGTTCTGTTCAGCTGCGCGTGCGATCTCTGAGTGTTCTGTTCAGCTGCGAGCGATCTCTGAGTGTTCTGTTCAGCTGCGAGCGATCTCTTGGTGTTCTGTTCTGCTGCGCGTGCGATCTCTGAGTGTTCTGTTCAGCTGCGCGTGCGATCTCTGAGTGTTCTGTTCAGCTGCGAGCGATCTCTGAGTGTTCTGTTCAGCTACGAGCGATCTCTGAGTGTTCTGTTCAGCTGCGAGCGATCTCTGAGTGTTCTGTTCAGCTGCGCGTGCGATCTCTGAGTGTTCTGTTCAGCTGCGCGTGCGATCTCTGAGTGTTCTGTTCAGCTGCGAGCGATCTCTTGGTGTTCTGTTCTGCTGCGCGTGCGATCTCTGAGTGTTCTGTTCAGCTGCGCGTGCGATCTCTGAGTGTTCTGTTCAGCTGCGAGCGATCTCTGAGTGTTCTGTTCAGCTGCGAGCGATCTCTTGGTGTTCTGTTCTGCTGCGCGTGCGATCTCTGAGTGTTCTGTTCAGCTGCGCGTGCGATCTCTGAGTGTTCTGTTCAGCTGCGAGCGATCTCTTGGTGTTCTGTTCAGCTGCGCGTGCGATCTCTGAGTGTTCTGTTCAGCTGCGAGCGATCTGAGTGTTCTGTTCAGATGCGCGTGCGATTTCTGAGTTTCCTGTTCAGCTGCGAGCGATCTCTGAGTGTTCTGTTCAGCTGCGCGCGCGATCTCTGAGTGTTCTGTTCAGCTGCGCACGATCTCTGAGTGTTCTGTTCAGGCCCGCGCACGATCTCTGAGTGTTCTGTTCAGCTGCGAGCGATCTCTGAGTTTTCTCTTCAGCCGCGCGTGCGATCTCTGAGTGTTCTGTTCAGCCGCGCGCGCGATCTCTGAGTGTTCTGTTCAGCTGCGAGCGATTTCTGAGTTTTCTGTTCAGCTGCACGTGATGTCTGAGTGTTCTGTTCAGCCGCGCGCGATCTCTGAGTGTTCTGTTCAGCTGCGAGCGATCTCTGAGTTTTCTGTTCAGCTGCGCGCGATCTCTGAGTGTTCTGTTCTGCTGCGCGCGCGATCTCTGAGTGTTCTGTTCTGCTGCGCGTGCGATCTCTGAGTGTTCTGTTCAGCCGCGGGCGCGATCTCTGAGTGTTCTGTTCAGCTGCGCGCGCGATCTCTGAGTGTCCTGTTCAGCCGCGCGCGATCTCTGAGTGTTCTGTTCAGCTGCGAGCGATCTCTGAGTTTTCTGTTCAGCTGCGCGCGATCTCTGAGTGTTCTGTTCTGCTGCGCGCGCGATCTCTCAGTGTTCTGTTCTGCTGCGCGTGCGATCTCTGAGTGTTCTGTTCAGCCGCGGGCGCGATCTCTGAGTGTTCTGTTCAGCTGCGCGCGCGATCTCTGTGTGTTCTGTTCAGCTGCGCTCGCGATCTGAGTGTTCTGTTCAGCCGCGGGCGCGATCTCTGAGTGTTCTGTTCAGCTGCGCACGATCTCTGAGTGTTCTGTTCAGCTGCTCGTGCGATCTCTGAGTGTTCTGTTCAGCTGCGCGCAATCTCTGTGTGTTCTGTTCAGCTGCATGCGATCTCTGAGTGTTCTGTTCAGCTGCGTGCGATCTCTGGGTGTTCTGTTCAGCTGCGTGCGATCTCTGAGTGTTCTGTTCAGCTGCGCTCGCGATCTGAGTGTTCTGTTCAGCCGCGGGCGCGATCTCTGAGTGTTCTGTTCAGCTGCGCACGATCTCTGAGTGTTCTGTTCAGCTGCTCGTGCGATCTCTGAGTGTTCTGTTCAGCTGCGCGCAATCTCTGTGTGTTCTGTTCAGCTGCATGCGATCTCTGAGTGTTCTGTTCAGCTGCGTGCGATCTCTGGGTGTTCTGTTCAGCTGCGTGCGATCTCTGAGTGTTCTGTTCAGCTGCATGCGATCTCTGAGTGTTCTGTTCTGCTGCGCGTGCGATCTCTGGGTGTTCTGTTCAGCTGCGTGCGATCTCTGAGTGTTCTGTTCTACTGCGCGTGGGATCTCTGAGTGTTCTGTTCAGCTGCGAGCGATCTCTGAGTGTTCTGTTCAGCTGCATGCGATCTCTGAGTGTTCTTTTCTACTGCGCATGCTTTCTCTGAGTGTTCTGTTCAGCTGCGTGCGATCTCTGAGTGTTCTGTTCACCTGCGCGCACAATCTCTGAGTGTTCTGTTCAGCTGCGAGCGATCTCTGAGTGTTCTGTTCAGCTGCGCGCGATCTCTGAGTGTTCTGTTCAGCTGCGCACGATCTCTGAGTGTTCTGTTCAGCTGCTCGTGCGATCTCTGAGTGTTCTGTTCAGCTGCGTGCGATCTCTGAGTGTTCTGTTCAGCTGCGTGCGATCTCTGAGTGTTCTGTTCTGCTGCGCGTGCGATCTCTGGGTGTTCTGTTCAGCTGCGTGCGATCTCTGAGTGTTCTGTTCAGCTGAGCACGATTTCTGTGTGTTCTGTTCAGCTGCGCTCGCGATCTGAGTGTTCTGTTCAGCCGCGGGCGCGATCTCTGAGTGTTCTGTTCAGCTGCGCACGCGATCTCTGAGTGTCCTGTTCAGCTGCGCGCGCGATCTCTGAGTGTTCTGTTCAGCTGCGCGCAATCTCTGTGTGTTCTGTTCAGCTGCGCACGCGATCTCTGAGTGTTCTGTTCAGCCGCGCGCGATGTCTGAGTGTTCTGTTCAGCTGCGAGCGATCTCTTGGTGTTCTGTTCAGCTGCGCGTGCGATTTCTGAGTTTCCTGTTCAGCTGCGAGCGATCTCTGAGTGTTCTGTTCAGCTGCGAGCGATTTCTGAGTGTTCTGTTCAGCTGCGCGCGCGATCTCTGAGTGTTCTGTTCAGCTGCGCGCGATTTCTGAGTTTTCTGTTCAGCTGCCCGCGAGATCTCTGAGTGTTCTGTTCAGCTGCGAGCGATCTCTGAGTGTTCTGTTCAGCTGCGAGCGATCTCTGAGTTTTCTGTTCAGCTGCGCGCGCGATCTCTGAGTGTTCTGTTCTGCTGCGCGTGCGATCTCTGAGTGTTCTGTTCAGCTGCGCGCGCAATCTCTGAGTGTTCTGTTCAGCTGCGCACGATCTCTGAGTGTTCTGTTCAGCTGCGAGCGATCTCTGAGTTTTCTGTTCAGCTGCGAGCGATCTCTGAGTTTTCTGTTCAGCCGCGCGCGATCTCTGAGTTTTCTGTTCAGCTGCGCACGATCTCTGAGTGTTCTGTTAAGCTGCGAGCGATCTCTGAGTGTTCTGTTAAGCTGCGAGCGATCTCTGAGTGTTCTGTTCAGCTGCGCACGATCTCTGAGTGTTCTGTTCAGCTGCGCACGATCTCTGAGTGTTCTGTTAAGCTGCGCGCGATCTCTGAGTGTTCTGTTCAGCCGCGCGCGATCTCTGAGTGTTCTGTTCAGCTGCGCGCGATCTCTGAGTGTTCTGTTCTGCTGCGCGTGCGATCTCTGAGTGTTCTGTTCAGCCGCGGGCGCGATCTCTGAGTGTTCTGTTCAGCCGCGCGCGATCTCTGAGTGTTCTGTTCTGCTGCGCGTGCGATCTCTGAGTGTTCTGTTCAGCCGCGGGCGCGATCTCTGAGTGTTCTGTTCAGCTGCGCGCGCGATCTCTGTGTGTTCTGTTCAGCTGCGCTCGCGATCTGAGTGTTCTGTTCAGCCGCGGGCGCGATCTCTGAGTGTTCTGTTCAGCTGCGCACGATCTCTGAGTGTTCTGTTCAGCTGCTCGTGCGATCTCTGAGTGTTCTGTTCAGCTGCGCGCAATCTCTGTGTGTTCTGTTCAGCTGCATGCGATCTCTGAGTGTTCTGTTCAGCTGCGTGCGATCTCTGGGTGTTCTGTTCAGCTGCGTGCGATCTCTGAGTGTTCTGTTCAGCTGCGCTCGCGATCTGAGTGTTCTGTTCAGCCGCGGGCGCGATCTCTGAGTGTTCTGTTCAGCTGCGCACGATCTCTGAGTGTTCTGTTCAGCTGCTCGTGCGATCTCTGAGTGTTCTGTTCAGCTGCGCGCAATCTCTGTGTGTTCTGTTCAGCTGCATGCGATCTCTGAGTGTTCTGTTCAGCTGCGTGCGATCTCTGGGTGTTCTGTTCAGCTGCGTGCGATCTCTGAGTGTTCTGTTCAGCTGCATGCGATCTCTGAGTGTTCTGTTCTGCTGCGCGTGCGATCTCTGGGTGTTCTGTTCAGCTGCGTGCGATCTCTGAGTGTTCTGTTCTACTGCGCGTGGGATCTCTGAGTGTTCTGTTCAGCTGCGAGCGATCTCTGAGTGTTCTGTTCAGCTGCATGCGATCTCTGAGTGTTCTTTTCTACTGCGCATGCTTTCTCTGAGTGTTCTGTTCAGCTGCGTGCGATCTCTGAGTGTTCTGTTCACCTGCGCGCACAATCTCTGAGTGTTCTGTTCAGCTGCGAGCGATCTCTGAGTGTTCTGTTCAGCTGCGCGCGATCTCTGAGTGTTCTGTTCAGCTGCGCACGATCTCTGAGTGTTCTGTTCAGCTGCTCGTGCGATCTCTGAGTGTTCTGTTCAGCTGCGTGCGATCTCTGAGTGTTCTGTTCAGCTGCGTGCGATCTCTGAGTGTTCTGTTCTGCTGCGCGTGCGATCTCTGGGTGTTCTGTTCAGCTGCGTGCGATCTCTGAGTGTTCTGTTCAGCTGAGCACGATCTCTGTGTGTTCTGTTCAGCTGCGCTCGCGATCTGAGTGTTCTGTTCAGCCGCGGGCGCGATCTCTGAGTGTTCTGTTCAGCTGCGCACGCGATCTCTGAGTGTCCTGTTCAGCTGCGCGCGCGATCTCTGAGTGTTCTGTTCAGCTGCGCGCAATCTCTGTGTGTTCTGTTCAGCTGCGCACGCGATCTCTGAGTGTTCTGTTCAGCCGCGCGCGATGTCTGAGTGTTCTGTTCAGCTGCGAGCGATCTCTTGGTGTTCTGTTCAGCTGCGCGTGCGATTTCTGAGTTTCCTGTTCAGCTGCGAGCGATCTCTGAGTGTTCTGTTCAGCTGCGAGCGATTTCTGAGTGTTCTGTTCAGCTGCGCGCGCGATCTCTGAGTGTTCTGTTCAGCTGCGCGCGATTTCTGAGTTTTCTGTTCAGCTGCCCGCGAGATCTCTGAGTGTTCTGTTCAGCTGCGAGCGATCTCTGAGTGTTCTGTTCAGCTGCGAGCGATCTCTGAGTTTTCTGTTCAGCTGCGCGCGCGATCTCTGAGTGTTCTGTTCTGCTGCGCGTGCGATCTCTGAGTGTTCTGTTCAGCTGCGCGCGCAATCTCTGAGTGTTCTGTTCAGCTGCGCACGATCTCTGAGTGTTCTGTTCAGCTGCGAGCGATCTCTGAGTTTTCTGTTCAGCTGCGAGCGATCTCTGAGTTTTCTGTTCAGCCGCGCGCGATCTCTGAGTTTTCTGTTCAGCTGCGCACGATCTCTGAGTGTTCTGTTAAGCTGCGAGCGATCTCTGAGTGTTCTGTTAAGCTGCGAGCGATCTCTGAGTGTTCTGTTCAGCTGCGCACGATCTCTGAGTGTTCTGTTCAGCTGCGCACGATCTCTGAGTGTTCTGTTAAGCTGCGCGCGATCTCTGAGTGTTCTGTTCAGCCGCGCGCGATCTCTGAGTGTTCTGTTCAGCTGCGCGCGATCTCTGAGTGTTCTGTTCTGCTGCGCGTGCGATCTCTGAGTGTTCTGTTCAGCCGCGGGCGCGATCTCTGAGTGTTCTGTTCAGCCGCGCGCGATCTCTGAGTGTTCTGTTCAGCTGCGCGCGATCTCTGAGTGTTCTTTTCAGCCGCGAGCAATCTCTGAGTTTTCTGTTCAGCCGCGCGCGCGATGTCTGAGTGTTCTGTTCAGCCGCGCGCGCGATCTCTGAGTGTTCTGTTCAGCTGCGAGCGATCTCTGAGTTTTCTGTTCAGCTGCGCGCGCGATCTCTGAGTGTTCTGTTCTGCTGCGCGTGCGATCTCTGAGTGTTATGTTCAGCCGCGGGCGCGATCTCTGAGTGTTCTGTTCAGCCGCGCGCGATCTCTGAGTGTTCTGTTCAGCTGCGAGCGATCTCTGAGTTTTCTGTTCAGCTGCGAGCGATCTCTGAGTTTTCTGTTCAGCTGCGCGCGCGATCTCTGAGTGTTCTGTTCAGCTGCGCGCGCAATCTCTGAGTGTTCTGTTCAGCTGCGCACGATCTCTGAGTGTTCTGTTCAGCTGCGAGCGATCTCTGAGTTTTCTGTTCAGCTGCGAGCGATCTCTGAGTTTTCTGTTCAGCCGCGCGCGATCTCTGAGTTTTCTGTTCAGCTGCGCACGATCTCTGAGTGTTCTGTTAAGCTGCGAGCGATCTCTGAGTGTTCTGTTAAGCTGCGAGCGATCTCTGAGTGTTCTGTTCAGCTGCGCACGATCTCTGGGTTTTCTGTTCAGCTGCGTGCGATCTCTGAGTGTTCTGTTCAGCTGCATGCGATCTCTGAGTGTTCTGTTCTGCTGCGCGTGCGATCTCTGGGTGTTCTGTTCAGCTGCGTGCGATCTCTGAGTGTTCTGTTCTACTGCGCGTGGGATCTCTGAGTGTTCTGTTCAGCTGCGAGCGATCTCTGAGTGTTCTGTTCAGCTGCATGCGATCTCTGAGTGTTCTTTTCTACTGCGCATGCTTTCTCTGAGTGTTCTGTTCAGCTGCGTGCGATCTCTGAGTGTTCTGTTCACCTGCGCGCACAATCTCTGAGTGTTCTGTTCAGCTGCGAGCGATCTCTGAGTGTTCTGTTCAGCTGCGCGCGATCTCTGAGTGTTCTGTTCAGCTGCGCACGATCTCTGAGTGTTCTGTTCAGCTGCTCGTGCGATCTCTGAGTGTTCTGTTCAGCTGCGTGCGATCTCTGAGTGTTCTGTTCAGCTGCGTGCGATCTCTGAGTGTTCTGTTCTGCTGCGCGTGCGATCTCTGGGTGTTCTGTTCAGCTGCGTGCGATCTCTGAGTGTTCTGTTCAGCTGCGCACGATCTCTGTGTGTTCTGTTCAGCTGCGCTCGCGATCTGAGTGTTCTGTTCAGCCGCGGGCGCGATCTCTGAGTGTTCTGTTCAGCTGCGCGCGCGATCTCTGAGTGTTCTGTTCAGCTGCGCACGCGATCTCTGAGTGTCCTGTTCAGCTGCGCGCGCGATCTCTGAGTGTTCTGTTCAGCTGCGCGCAATCTCTGTGTGTTCTGTTCAGCTGCGCACGCGATCTCTGAGTGTTCTGTTCAGCCGCGCGCGATGTCTGAGTGTTCTGTTCAGCTGCGAGTGCGATTTCTGAGTTTCCTGTTCAGCTGCGAGCGATCTCTGAGTGTTCTGTTCAGCTGCAAACGATTTCTGAGTGTTCTGTTCAGCTGCGCGCGCGATCTCTGAGTGTTCTGTTCAGCTGCGCGCGATTTCTGAGTTTTCTGTTCAGCTGCCCGCGAGATCTCTGAGTGTTCTGTTCAGCTGCGAGCGATCTCTGAGTTTTCTGTTCAGCTGCGAGCGATCTCTGAGTTTTCTGTTCAGCTGCGCGCGCGATCTCTGAGTGTTCTGTTCTGCTGCGCGTGCGATCTCTGAGTGTTCTGTTCAGCTGCGCGCGCAATCTCTGAGTGTTCTGTTCAGCTGCGCACGATCTCTGAGTGTTCTGTTCAGCTGCGAGCGATCTCTGAGTGTTCTGTTCAGCTGCGAGCGATCTCTGAGTTTTCTGTTCAGCTGCGAGCGATCTCTGAGTTTTCTGTTCAGCCGCGCGCGATCTCTGAGTTTTCTGTTCAGCTGCGCACGATCTCTGAGTGTTCTGTTAAGCTGCGAGCAATCTCTGAGTGTTCTGTTAAGCTGCGAGCGATCTCTGAGTGTTCTGTTCAGCTGCGCACGATCTCTGAGTGTTCTGTTCAGCTGCGCACGATCTCTGAGTGTTCTGTTAAGCTGCGCGCGATCTCTGAGTGTTCTGTTCAGCCGCGCGCGATCTCTGAGTGTTCTGTTCAGCTGCGCGCGATCTCTGAGTGTTCTGTTCTGCTGCGCGTGCGATCTCTGAGTGTTCTGTTCAGCCGCGGGCGCGATCTCTGAGTGTTCTGTTCAGCCGCGCGCGATCTCTGAGTGTTCTGTTCAGCTGCGCGTGATCTCTGAGTGTTCTTTTCAGCCGCGAGCAATCTCTGAGTTTTCTGTTCAGCCGCGCGCGGGATCTCTGAGTGTTCTGTTCAGCTGCGAGCGATCTCTGAGTTTTCTGTTCAGCTGCGCGCGCGATCTCTGAGTGTTCTGTTCTGCTGCGCGTGCGATCTCTGAGTGTTATGTTCAGCCGCGGGCGCGATCTCTGAGTGTTCTGTTCAGCCGCGCGCGATCTCTGAGTGTTCTGTTCAGCTGCGAGCGATCTCTGAGTTTTCTGTTCAGCTGCGAGCGATCTCTGAGTTTTCTGTTCAGCCGCGCGCGATCTCTGAGTGTTCTGTTCAGCTGCGCACGATCTCTGAGTGTTCTGTTAAGCTGCGAGCGATCTCTGAGTGTTCTGTTCAGCTGCGAGCGATCTCTGAGTGTTCTGTTCAGCTGCGCGTGCGATCTCTGAGTGTTCTGTTCAGCTGCGAGCGATCTCTGAGTGTTCTGTTCAGCTGCGAGCGATCTCTGAGTGTTCTGTTCTGCTGCGCGTGCGATCTCTGAGTGTTCTGTTCAGCTGCGAGCGATCTCTGAGTGTTCTGTTCAGCTGCGCGCGATCTCTGACTGTTCTGTTCAGGCCCGCGCACGATCTCTGAGTGTTCTGTTCAGCTGCGAGCGATCTCTGAGTTTTCTCTTCAGCTGCGCGTGCGATCTCTGAGTGTTCTGTTCAGCCGCGCGCGCGATCTCTGAGTGTTCTGTTCAGCTGCGAGCGATTTCTGAGTTTTCTGTTCAGCTGCGCGTGATGTCTGAGTGTTCTGTTAAGCTGCGAGCGATCTCTGAGTGTTCTGTTCAGCTGCGAGCGATCTCTGAGTGTTCTGTTCAGCTGCGCGTGCGATCTCTTGGTGTTCTGTTCAGCTGCGCGTGCGATCTCTGAGTGTTCTGTTCAGCTGCGAGCGATCTCTGAGTGTTCTGTTCAGCTGCGCGTGCGATTTCTGAGTGTTCTGTTCAGCTGCGAGCGATCTCTGAGTATTCTGTTCAGCTGCGCGCGCGATCTCTGAGTGTTCTGTTCAGCCGCGAGCGATCTCTTGGTGTTCTGTTCAGCTGCGCGTGCGATCTCTGAGTGTTCTGTTCAGCTGCGCGTGCGATTTCTGAGTTTCCTGTTCAGCTGCGAGCGATCTCTGAGTGTTCTGTTCAGCTGCGAGTGATTTCTGAGTGTTCTGTTCAGCTGCGCGCGCGATCTCTGAGTGTTCTGTTCAGCTGCCCGCGCGATCTCTGAGTGTTCTGTTCAGGCGCGCGCGCGCGATCTCTGAGTGTTCTGTTCAGCTGCGCGCGCGATCTCTGAGTGTTCTGTTCAGCCGCGCGCGCGATCTCTGAGTGTTCTGTTCAGCTGCGAGCGATTTCTGAGTGTTCTGTTCAGCTGCGAGCGATCTCTGAGTTTTCTGTTCAGCTGCGAGCGATTTCTGAGTGTTCTGTTCAGCTGCGAGCGATTTCTGAGTGTTCTGTTCAGCTGCGAGCGATGTCTGAGTGTTCTGTTCAGCTGCCCGCGCGATCTCTGAGTGTTCTGTTCAGCTGCGAGCGATCTCTGAGTGTTCTGTTCAGCTGCGAGCGATCTCTGAGTTTTCTGTTCAGCTGCGCGCGCAATCTCTGAGTGTTCTGTTCAGCTGCGAGCGATCTCTTGGTGTTCTGTTCAGCTGCGCGTGCGATCTCTGAGTGTTCTGTTCAGCTGCGCGTGCGATTTCTGAGTTTCCTGTTCAGCTGCGAGCGATCTCTGAGTGTTCTGTTCAGCTGCGAGCGATTTCTGAGTGTTCTGTTCAGCTGCCCGCGCGATCTCTGAGTGTTCTGTTCAGGCGCGCGCGCGATCTCTGAGTGTTCTGTTCAGCTGCGCGCGCGATCTCTGAGTGTTCTGTTCAGCCGCGCGCGCGATCTCTGAGTGTTCTGTTCAGCTGCGAGCGATCTCTGAGTGTTCTGTTCAGCTGCGAGCGATTTCTGAATTTTCTGTTCAGCTGCCCGCGCGATCTCTGAGTGTTCTGTTCAGCTGCGAGCGATCTCTGAGTTTTCTGTTCAGCTGCGCGCGCAATCTCTGAGTGTTCTGTTCAGCCGCACGCGCGATCTCTGAGTGTTCTGTTCAGCTGCGCGCGATCTCTGAGTGTTCTGTTCAGCTGCGCGCGATCTCTGAGTGTTCTTTTCAGCCGCGAGCGATCTCTGAGTTTTCTGTTCAGCTGCGCGCGCGATGTCTGAGTGTTCTGTTCAGCCGCGCGCGCGATGTCTGAGTGTTCTGTTCAGCCGCGCGCGCGATCTCTGAGTTTTCTGTTCAGCTGCGCGCGATCTCTGAGTTTTCTGTTCAGCTGCGCGCGCGATCTCTGAGTGTTCTGTTCAGCTGCGAGCGATCTCTGAGTTTTCTGTTCAGCTGCGCGCGCGATCTCTGAGTGTTCTGTTCTGCTGCGCGTGCGATCTCTGAGTGTTCTGTTCAGCCGCGGGCGCGATGTCTGAGTGTTCTGTTCAGCCGCGCGCGATCTCTGAGTGTTCTGTTCAGCTGCGAGCGATCTCTGAGTTTTCTGTTCAGCTGCGAGCGATCTCTGAGTTTTCTGTTCAGCTGCGCGCGCGATCTCTGAGTGTTCTGTTCAGCCGCGCGCGCGATCTCTGAGTGTTCTGTTCAGCTGCGAGCGATCTCTGAGTGTTCTGTTCAGCTGCGCGTGCGATCTCTTGGTGTTCTGTTCAGCTGCGCGTGCGATCTCTGAGTGTTCTGTTCAGCTGCGAGCGATCTCTGAGTGTTCTGTTCAGCTGCGCGTGCGATTTCTGAGTGTTCTGTTCAGCTGCGAGCGATCTCTGAGTATTCTGTTCAGCTGCGCGCGCGATCTCTGAGTGTTCTGTTCAGCCGCGCGCGCGATCTCTGAGTGTTCTGTTCAGCTGCGCGCGCGATCTCTGAGTGTTCTGTTCAGCCGCGCGCGCGATCTCTGAGTGTTCTGTTCAGCTGCGAGCGATCTCTGAGTGTTCTGTTCAGCTGCGAGCGATTTCTGAATTTTCTGATCAGCTGCCCGCGCGATCTCTGAGTGTTCTGTTCAGCTGCGAGCGATCTCTGAGTTTTCTGTTCAGCTGCGCGCGCAATCTCTGAGTGTTCTGTTCAGCCGCACGCGCGATCTCTGAGTGTTCTGTTCAGCTGCGCGCGATCTCTGAGTGTTCTGTTCAGCCGCGCGCGCGATCTCTGAGTGTTCTTTTCAGCCGCGAGCGATCTCTGAGTTTTCTGTTCAGCTGCGCGCGCGATGTCTGAGTGTTCTGTTCAGCCGCGCGCGCGATGTCTGAGTGTTCTGTTCAGCCGCGCGCGCGATGTCTGAGTGTTCTGTTCAGCCGCGCGCGCGATCTCTGAGTGTTCTGTTCAGCTGCGAGCGATCTCTGAGTTTTCTGTTCAGCTGCGCGCGCGATCTCTGAGTGTTCTGTTCTGCTGCGCGTGCGATCTCTGAGTGTTCTGTTCAGCCGCGGGCGCGATGTCTGAGTGTTCTGTTCAGCCGCGCGCGATCTCTGAGTGTTCTGTTCAGCTGCGAGCGATCTCTGAGTTTTCTGTTCAGCTGCGAGCGATCTCTGAGTTTTCTGTTCAGCTGCGCGCGCGATCTCTGAGTGTTCTGTTCTGCTGCGCGTGCGATCTCTGAGTGTTCTGTTCAGCTGTGAGCGATCTCTGAGTTTTCTGTTCAGCTGCGCGCGCAATCTCTGAGTGTTCTGTTCAGCTGCGCACGATCTCTGAGTGTTCTGTTCAGCTGCGAGCGATCTCTGAGTTTTCTGTTCAGCTGCGAGCGATCTCTGAGTTTTCTGTTCAGCTGCGAGCGATCTCTGAGTTTTCTGTTCAGCCGCGCGCGATCTCTGAGTTTTCTGTTCAGCTGCGCGTGATGTCTGAGTGTTCTGTTCAGCTGAGAGCGATCTCTGAGTGTTCTGTTCAGCTGCGCGTGAGATCTCTGAGTGTTCTGTTCAGCTGCGAGCGATCTCTGAGTGTTCTGTTCAGCCGCGCGCGCGATCTCTGAGTGTTCTGTTCAGCTGCGAGCGATCTCTGAGTGTTCTGTTCTGCTGCGCGTGCGATCTCTGAGTGTTCTGTTCTGCTGCGCGTGCGATCTCTGAGTGTTCTGTTCAGCTGCGAGCGATCTCTGAGTTTTCTGTTCAGCTGCGAGCGATCTCTGAGTTTTCTGTTCAGCCGCGCGCGATCTCTGAGTTTTCTGTTCAGCTGCGCGTGATGTCTGAGTGTTCTGTTCAGCTGAGAGCGATCTCTGAGTGTTCTGTTCAGCTGCGCGTGAGATCTCTGAGTGTTCTGTTCAGCTGCGAGCGATCTCTGAGTGTTCTGTTCAGCCGCGCGCGCGATCTCTGAGTGTTCTGTTCAGCTGCGAGCGATCTCTGAGTGTTCTGTTCTGCTGCGCGTGCGATCTCTGAGTGTTCTGTTCAGCTGCGCGTGCGATCTCTGAGTGTTCTGTTCAGCTGCGCGTGCGATCTCTGAGTGTTCTGTTCAGCTGCGCGCGCGATCTCTGGGTGTTCTGTTCAGCTGCGTGCGATCTCTGGGTGTTCTGTTCAACTGCGCACGCGATCTCTGAGTGTTCTGTTCAGCTGCGTGCGATCTCTGGGTGTTCTGTTCAGCTGCGCGCGATCTCTGGGTGTTCTGTTCAACTGCGAGCGATCTCTGTGTGTTCTGTTCAGCTGCGCGTGCGATCTCTGAGTGTTCTGTTCTGCTGCGCGTGCGATCTCTGGGTGTTCTGTTCAGCTGCGTGCGATCTCTGGGTGTTCTGTTCAACTGCGAGCGATCTCTGTGTGTTCTGTTCAGCTGCGCGTGCGATCTCTGGGTGTTCTGTTCAGCTGCGTGCGATCTCTGGGTGTTCTGTTCAACTGCGAGCGATCTCTGTGTGTTCTGTTCAGCTGCGCGTGCGATCTCTGAGTGTTCTGTTCTGCTGCGCGTGCGATCTCTGTGTGTTCTGATCAGCTGCGCGTGCGATCTCTGAGTGTTCTGTTCAGCTGCGCGCGCGATCTCTGGGTGTTCTGTTCAGCTGCGTGTGATCTCTGGGTGTTCTGTTCAACTGCGAGCGATCTCTGTGTGTTCTGTTCAGCTGCGCGTGCGATCTCTGAGTGTTCTGTTCTGCTGCGCGTGCGATCTCTGTGTGTTCTGTTCAGCCGCGCGTGCGATCTCTGAGTGTTCTGTTCAGCTGCGCGCGATCTCTGAGTGTTCTGTTCAGCTGCGCGCGCGATCTCTGAGTGTTCTGTTCTGCTGCGCGTGCGATCTCTGAGTGTTCTGTTCTGCTGCGCGTGCGATCTCTGTGTGTTCTGTTCAGCTGCGCGTGCGATCTCTGTGTGTTCTGTTAAGCCGCGCGCGCTATCTGAGTGTTCTGTTCAGCCGCGGGCGCGATCTCTGAGTGTTCTGTTCAGCTGCGAGCGATCTCTGAGTGTTCTGTTCAGCCGCGCGTGCGATCTCTGTGTGTTCTGTTCAGCCGCGCGTGCGATCTCTGTGTGTTCTGTTCAGCCGCGCGTGCGATCTCTGAGTGTTCTGTTCAGCTGCGCGCGATCTCTGAGTGTTCTGTTCAGCTGCGCGCGCGATCTCTGAGTGTTCTGTTCTGCTGCGCGTGCGATCTCTGAGTGTTCTGTTCTGCTGCGCGTGCGATCTCTGAGTGTTCTGTTCAGCTGCGCGTGCGATCTCTGTGTGTTCTGTTCAGCCGCGCGCGCTATCTGAGTGTTCTGTTCAGCCGCGGGCGCGATCTCTGAGTGTTCTGTTCAGCTGCGCGTGCGATCTCTGAGTGTTCTGTTCAGCCGCGGGCGCGATCTCTGTGTGTTCTGTTCAGCCGCGGGCGCGATCTCTGAGTGTTCTGTTCAGCTGCGCGTGCCATCTCTGAGTGTTCTGTTCAGCTGCGCGCGCGATCTCTGGGTGTTCTGTTCAGCTGCGCGCAATCTCTGTGTGTTCTGTTCAGCCGCGCGCGCGATCTCTGAGTGTTCTGTTCAGCTGCGCTCGCGATCTGAGTGTTCTGTTCAGCCGCGGGCACGATCTCTGAGTGTTCTGTTCAGCTGCGCGCGCGATCTCTGAGTGTCCTGTTCAGGTGCGCGCGCGATCTCTGAGTGTTCTGTTCAGTTGCGCGTGCGATCTCTGAGTGTTCTCTTCAGCTGCGCCCGATCTGAGTGTTCTGTTCAGCCGCGCGCGCGATCTCTGGGTGTTCTGTTCAGCTGCGCGTGCGATCTCTGAGTGTTCTGTTCAGCTGAGCGCGCGATGTCTGAGTGTTCTGTTCAGCTGCGCGTGCGATCTCTGAGTGTTCTGTTCAGCTGCGCGTGCGATCTCTGAGTGTTCTGTTCAGCTGAGCGCGCGATGTCTGAGTGTTCTGTTCAGCTGCGCGTGCGATCTCTGAGTGTTCTGTTCAGCTGCGCGTGCGATCTCTGAGTGTTCTCTTTAGCTTCGCGCGCGATCTGAGTGTTCTGTTCTGCTGCGCGTGCGATCTCTGGGTGTTCTGTTCAGCTGCGTGCGATCTCTGAGTGTTCTGTTCAGCTGCGCGCGATCTCTGAGTGTTCTGTTCAGCTGCGAGCGATCTCTGAGTGTTCTGTTCAGCTGCGCGCGCGATCTCTGAGTGTTCTGTTCAGCTGCGCGTGCGATCTCTGAGTGTTCTGTTCAGCTGCGCGCAATCTCTGTGTGTTCTGTTCAGCCGCGCGCGCGATCTCTGAGTGTTCTGTTCAGCTGCGCTCGCGATCTGAGTGTTCTGTTCAGCCGCGGGCGCGATCTCTGAGTGTTCTGTTCAGCTGCGCGCGCGATCTCTGGGTGTTCTGTTCAGCTGCGCGCGCGATCTCTGAGTGTTCTGTTCAGCTGCGAGTGATCTCTGAGTGTTCTGTTCTGCTGCGCGTGCGATCTCTGGGTGTTCTGTTCTGCTGCGCGTGCGATCTCTGGGTGTTCTGTTCAGCTGCGCGCGCGATCTCTGAGTGTTCTGTTCAGCTGCGAGCGATCTCTGAGTGTTCTGTTCTGCTGCGCGTGCGATCTCTGGGTGTTCTGTTCTGCTGCGCGTGCGATCTCTTGGTGTTCTGTTCAGCTGCGCGTGCGATCTCTGAGTGTTCTGTTCAGCTGCGCGCGCGATCTCTGGGTGTTCTGTTCAGCTGCGTGCGATCTCTGGGTGTTCTGTTCAACTGCGCACGCGATCTCTGAGTGTTCTGTTCAGCTGCGCGTGCGATCTCTGAGTGTTCTGTTCAGCTGCGCGCGATCTCTGAGTGTTCTGTTCAACTGCGCGCGCGATCTCTGAGTGTTCTGTTCTGCTGCGCGTGCGATCTCTGGGTGTTCTGTTCAGCTGCGTGCGATCTCTGTGTGTTCTGTTCAGCTGCGCGTGCGATCTCTGTGTGTTCTGTTCAGCTGCGAGCGATCTCTGAGTGTTCTGTTCAGCTGCGCGCGATCTCTGAGTGTTCTGTTCAGCTGCGCACGATCTCTGAGTGTTCTGTTCAGCTGCTCGTGCGATCTCTGAGTGTTCTGTTCAGCTGCGTGCGATCTCTGAGTGTTCTGTTCAGCTGCGTGCGATCTCTGAGTGTTCTGTTCAGCTGCGCACGCGATCTCTGTGTGTTCTGTTCAGCTGCGCACGCGATCTCTGAGTGTCCTGTTCAGCTGCGCGCGCGATCTCTGAGTGTTCTGTTCAGCTGCGCGCAATCTCTGTGTGTTCTGTTCAGCCGCGCGCGCGATCTCTGAGTGTTCTGTTCAGCTGCGCTCGCGATCTGAGTGTTCTGTTCAGCTGCGCGCGCGATCTCTGAGTGTCCTGTTCAGCTGCGCGTGCGATCTCTGAGTGTTCTGTTCAGCTGCGCGTGCGATCTCTGAGTGTTCTCTTTAGCTTCGCGCGCGATCTGAGTGTTCTGTTCTGCTGCGCGTGCGATCTCTGGGTGTTCTGTTCAGCTGCGTGCGATCTCTGAGTGTTCTGTTCAGCTGCGCGCGATCTCTGAGTGTTCTGTTCAGCTGCGAGCGATCTCTGAGTGTTCTGTTCAGCTGCGCGCGCGATCTCTGAGTGTTCTGTTCAGCTGCGCGTGCGATCTCTGAGTGTTCTGTTCAGCTGCGCGCAATCTCTGTGTGTTCTGTTCAGCCGCGCGCGCGATCTCTGAGTGTTCTGTTCAGCTGCGCTCGCGATCTGAGTGTTCTGTTCAGCCGCGGGCGCGATCTCTGGGTGTTCTGTTCAGCTGCGCGCGCGATCTCTGAGTGTTCTGTTCAGCTGCGAGCGATCTCTGAGTGTTCTGTTCTGCTGCGCGTGCGATCTCTGGGTGTTCTGTTCAGCTGCGCGCGCGATCTCTGGGTGTTCTGTTCAGCTGCGCGCGCGATCTCTGAGTGTTCTGTTCAGCTGCGAGCGATCTCTGAGTGTTCTGTTCTGCTGCGCGTGCGATCTCTGGGTGTTCTGTTCTGCTGCGCGTGCGATCTCTTGGTGTTCTGTTCAGCTGCGCGTGCGATCTCTGAGTGTTCTGTTCAGCTGCGCGCGCGATCTCTGGGTGTTCTGTTCAGCTGCGTGCGATCTCTGGGTGTTCTGTTCAACTGCGCACGCGATCTCTGAGTGTTCTGTTCAGCTGCGCGTGCGATCTCTGAGTGTTCTGTTCAGCTGCGCGCGATCTCTGAGTGTTCTGTTCAACTGCGCGCGCGATCTCTGAGTGTTCTGTTCTGCTGCGCGTGCGATCTCTGGGTGTTCTGTTCAGCTGCGTGCGATCTCTGTGTGTTCTGTTCAGCTGCGCGTGCGATCTCTGTGTGTTCTGTTCAGCTGCGAGCGATCTCTGAGTGTTCTGTTCAGCTGCGCGCGATCTCTGAGTGTTCTGTTCAGCTGCGCACGATCTCTGAGTGTTCTGTTCAGCTGCTCGTGCGATCTCTGAGTGTTCTGTTCAGCTGCGTGCGATCTCTGAGTGTTCTGTTCAGCTGCGTGCGATCTCTGAGTGTTCTGTTCAGCTGCGCACGCGATCTCTGTGTGTTCTGTTCAGCTGCGCACGCGATCTCTGAGTGTCCTGTTCAGCTGCGCGCGCGATCTCTGAGTGTTCTGTTCAGCTGCGCGCAATCTCTGTGTGTTCTGTTCAGCCGCGCGCGCGATCTCTGAGTGTTCTGTTCAGCTGCGCTCGCGATCTGAGTGTTCTGTTCAGCTGCGCGCGCGATCTCTGAGTGTCCTGTTCAGCTGCGCACGCGATCTCTGAGTGTTCTGTTCAGCTGCGCGCAATCTCTGTGTGTTCTGTTCAGCTGCGCACGCGATCTCTGAGTGTTCTGTTCAGCTTCGCGCGCGATCTCTGAGTGTTCTGTTCAGCTGCGCGTGCGATCTCTGAGTGTTCTGTTCAGCTGCGCGCGCGATCTCTGAGTGTTCTGTTCAGCTGCGCGTGCGATCTCTGAGTGTTCTGTTCAGCTGCGCGCGCGATCTCTGAGTGTTCTGTTCAGCTGCGCGCGCGATCTCTGGGTGTTCTGTTCAGCTGCGTGCGATCTCTGGGTGTTCTGTTCAACTGCGCGCGCGATCTCTGAGTGTTCTGTTCAGCTGCGCGTGCGATCTCTGAGTGTTCTGTTCAGCTGCGCGCGATCTCTGAGTGTTCTGTTCAACTGCGCGCGCGATCTCTGAGTGTTCTGTTCTGCTGCGCGTGCGATCTCTGGGTGTTCTGTTCAGCTGCGTGCGATCTCTGTGTGTTCTGTTCAGCTGCGCGTGCGATCTCTGTGTGTTCTGTTCAGCTGCGAGCGATCTCTGAGTGTTCTGTTCAGCTGCGCGCGATCTCTGAGTGTTCTGTTCAGCTGCGCACGATCTCTGAGTGTTCTGTTCAGCTGCTCGTGCGATCTCTGAGTGTTCTGTTCAGCTGCGTGCGATCTCTGAGTGTTCTGTTCAGCTGCGTGCGATCTCTGAGTGTTCTGTTCTGCTGCGCGTGCGATCTCTGGGTGTTCTGTTCAGCTGCGTGCGATCTCTGAGTGTTCTGTTCAGCTGCGCACGATCTCTGTGTGTTCTGTTCAGCTGCGCTCGCGATCTGAGTGTTCTGTTCAGCCGCGGGCGCGATCTCTGAGTGTTCTGTTCAGCTGCGCGCGCGATCTCTGAGTGTTCTGTTCAGCTGCGCACGCGATCTCTGAGTGTCCTGTTCAGCTGCGCGCGCGATCTCTGAGTGTTCTGTTCAGCTGCGCGCAATCTCTGTGTGTTCTGTTCAGCTGCGCACGCGATCTCTGAGTGTCCTGTTCAGCTGCGCGCGCGATCTCTGAGTGTTCTGTTCAGCTGCGCGCAATCTCTGTGTGTTCTGTTCAGCTGCGCACGCGATCTCTGAGTGTTCTGTTCAGCTGCGCACGCGATCTCTGTGTGTTCTGTTCAGCTGCGCACGCGATCTCTGAGTGTCCTGTTCAGCTGCGCGCGCGATCTCTGAGTGTTCTGTTCAGCTGCGCGCAATCTCTGTGTGTTCTGTTCAGCCGCGCGCGCGATCTCTGAGTGTTCTGTTCAGCTGCGCTCGCGATCTGAGTGTTCTGTTCAGCTGCGCGCGCGATCTCTGAGTGTTCTGTTCAGCTGCGCGCAATCTCTGTGTGTTCTGTTCAGCCGCGCGCGCGATCTCTGAGTGTTCTGTTCAGCTGCGCTCGCGATCTGAGTGTTCTGTTCAGCTGCGCACGCGATCTCTGAGTGTTCTGTTCAGCTGCGCGCAATCTCTGTGTGTTCTGTTCAGCCGCGCGCGCGATCTCTGAGTGTTCTGTTCAGCTTCGCGCGCGATCTCTGAGTGTTCTGTTCAGCTGCGCGTGCGATCTCTGAGTGTTCTGTTCAGCTGCGCGCGCGATCTCTGAGTGTTCTGTTCAGCTGCGCGTGCGATCTCTGAGTGTTCTGTTCAGCTGCGCGCGCGATCTCTGGGTGTTCTGTTCAGCTGCGTGCGATCTCTGGGTGTTCTGTTCAAATGCGCACGCGATCTCTGAGTGTTCTGTTCTGCTGCGCGTGCGATCTCTGGGTTTTCTGTTCAGCTGCGTGCGATCTCTGGGTGTTCTGTTCAACTGCGAGCGATCTCTGTGTGTTCTGTTCAGCTGCGCGTGCGATCTCTGGGTGTTCTGTTCAACTGCGAGCGATCTCTGTGTGTTCTGTTCAGCTGCGCGTGCGATCTCTGAGTGTTCTGTTCTGCTGCGCGTGCAATCTCTGTGTGTTCTGTTCAGCTGCGCGTGCGATCTCTGGGTGTTCTGTTCAGCTGCGTGCGCGATCTCTGAGTGTTCTGATCAGCTGCGTGCGATCTCTGTGTGTTCTGTTCAACTGCGAGCGATCTCTGTGTGTTCTGTTCAGCTGCGCGTGCGATCTCTGAGTGTTCTGTTCAGCTGCGCGCGCGATCTCTGAGTGTTCTGATCAGCTGCGCGTGCGATCTCTGAGTGTTCTGTTCAGCTGCGCGCGCGATCTCTGGGTGTTCTGTTCAGCTGCGTGCGATCTCTGTGTGTTCTGTTCAGCTGCGTGCGATCTCTGTGTGTTCTGTTCAGCTGCGCGTGCGATCTCTGAGTGTTCTGTTCAGCTGCGCGCGATCTCTGAGTGTTCTGTTCAGCTGCGCGCGCGATCTGAGTGTTCTGTTCAGCCGCGGGCGCGATCTCTGAGTGTTCTGTTCAGCTTCGCGCGCGATCTCTGAGTGTTCTGTTCAGCTGCGCGTGCGATCTCTGAGTGTTCTGTTCAGCTGCGCGCGCGATCTCTGAGTGTTCTGTTCAGCTGCGCGTGCGATCTCTGAGTGTTCTGTTCAGCTGCGCGCGCGATCTCTGGGTGTTCTGTTCAGCTGCGTGCGATCTCTGGGTGTTCTGTTCAGCTGCGCACGCGATCTCTGAGTGTTCTGTTCTGCTGCGCGTGCGATCTCTGGGTGTTCTGTTCAGCTGCGTGCGATCTCTGGGTGTTCTGTTCAACTGCGAGCGATCTCTGTGTGTTCTGTTCAGCTGCGCGTGCGATCTCTGAGTGTTCTGTTCTGCTGCGCGTGCGATTTCTGTGTGTTCTGATCAGCTGCGCGTGCGATCTCTGAGTGTTCTGTTCAGCTGCGCGCGCGATCTCTGGGTGTTCTGTTCAGCTGCGTGCGATCTCTGGGTGTTCTGTTCAACTGCGAGCGATCTCTGTGTGTTCTGTTCAGCTGCGCGTGCGATCTCTGAGTGTTCTGTTCAGCTGCGCGCGCGATCTCTGAGTGTTCTGTTCAGCTGCGCGTGCGATCTCTGAGTGTTCTGTTCAGCTGCGCGCGATCTCTGAGTGATCTGTTCAGCTGCGCGCGCGATCTGAGTGTTCTGTTCAGCCGCGGGCGCGATCTCTGAGTGTTCTGTTCTGTTGCGCGTGCGATCTCTGAGTGTTCTGTTCTGCTGCGCGTGCGATCTCTGTGTGTTCTGTTCAGCTGCGCGTGCGATCTCTGAGTGTTCTGTTCAGCCCCGTGCGCAATCTCTGTGTGTTCTGTTCAGCCGCGCGCGCGATCTGAGTGTTCTGTTCAGCCGCGGGCGCGATCTTTGTGTGTTCTGTTCAGCCGCGCGCGCAATCTGAGTGTTCTGTTCAGCCGCGGGCGCGATCTCTGAGTGTTCTGTTCAGCTGCGCGTGCGATCTCTGAGTGTTCTGTTCAGCTTCGCGCGCGATCTCTGAGTGTTCTGTTCAGCTGCGCGTGCGATCTCTGAGTGTTCTCTTTAGCTGCGCGCGATCTGAGTGTTCTGTTCAGCTGCGAGCAATCTCTGAGTGTTCTGTTCAGCTGCGCGCGCGATCTCTGGGTGTTCTGTTCAGCTGCGTGCGATCTCTGAGTGTTCTGTTCAGCTGCGCACGATCTCTGAGTGTTCTGTTCAGCTGCGCGCGCGATCTCTGAGTGTTCTGCTCAGCTGCGCGTGCGATCTCTGAGTGTTCTGTTCAGCTGCGCGCAATCTCTGTGTGTTCTGTTCAGCCGTGCGCGCGATCTCTGAGTGTTCTGTTCAGCTGCGCTCGCGATCTGAGTGTTCTGTTCAGCCGCGGGCGCGATCTCTGAGTGTTCTGTTCAGCTGCGCGCGATCTCTGAGTGTTCTGTTCAGCTGCGCGCGCGATCTCTGAGTGTCCTGTTCAGGTGCGCGCGCGATCTCTGAGTGTTCTCTTCAGCTGCGCCCGATCTGAGTGTTCTGTTCAGCCGCGCGCGCGATCTCTGGGTGTTCTGTTCAGCTGCGCGTGCGATCTCTGAGTGTTCTCTTTAGCTTCGCGCGATCTGAGTGTTCGGTTCAGCTGCGAGCGATCTCTGAGTGTTCTGTTCAGCTGCGCGTGCGATCTCTGAGTGTTCTCTTTAGCTTCGCGCGATCTGAGTGTTCGGTTCAGCTGCGAGCGATCTCTGAGTGTTCTGTTGAGCTGCGCGCGCGATCTGAGTGTTCTGTTCTGCTGCGCGTGCGATCTCTGGGTGTTCTGTTCGGTTGCGCGTGCGATCTCTGAGTGTTCTCTTCAGCTGCGCCCGATCTGAGTGTTCTGTTCAGCCGCGCGCGCGATCTCTGGGTGTTCTGTTCAGCTGAGCGCGCGATGTCTGAGTGTTCTGTTCAGCTGCGCGTGCGATCTCTGAGTGTTCTGTTCAGCTGCGCGTGCGATCTCTGAGTGTTCTCTTTAGCTTCGCGCGATCTGAGTGTTCTGTTCAGCTGCGAGCGATCTCTGAGTGTTCTGTTCAGCTGCGCGCGCGATCTGAGTGTTCTGTTCTGCTGCGCGTGCGATCTCTGGGTGTTCTGTTCAGCTGCGTGCGATCTCTGAGTGTTCTGTTCAGCTGCGCGCGATCTCTGAGTGTTCTGTTCAGCTGCGCGCGCGATCTCTGAGTGTTCTGTTCAGCTGCGCGTGCGATCTCTGAGTGTTCTGTTCAGCTGCGCGCAATCTCTGTGTGTTCTGTTCAGCCGCGCGCGCGATCTCTGAGTGTTCTGTTCAGCTGCGCGTGCGATCTCTGAGTGTTCTGTTCAGCTGCGCGTGCGATCTCTGAGTGTTCTGTTCAGCTGCGCGCGCGATCTCTGGGTGTTCTGTTCAGCTGCGTGCGATCTCTGGGTGTTCTGTTCAACTGCGCACGCGATCTCTGAGTGTTCTGTTCAGCTGCGTGCGATCTCTGGGTGTTCTGTTCAACTGCGCACGCGATGTCTGAGTGTTCTGTTCAGCTGCGCGTGCGATCTCTGAGTGTTCTGTTCAGCTGCGCGCGCGATCTCTGAGTGTTCTGTTCAGCTGCGCGTGCGATCTCTGAGTGTTCTGTTCAGCTGCGCGCGCGATCTCTGGGTGTTCTGTTCAGCTGCGTGCGATCTCTGGGTGTTCTGTTCAACTGCGAGCGATCTCTGTGTGTTCTGTTCAGCTGCGCGTGCGATTTCTGAGTGTTCTGTTCTGCTGCGCGTGCGATCTCTGGGTGTTCTGTTCAGCTGCGTGCGATCTCTGGGTGTTCTGTTCAACTGCGAGCGATCTCTGTGTGTTCTGTTCAGCTGCGCGTGCGATCTCTGAGTGTTCTGTTCTGCTGCGCGTGCGATCTCTGTGTGTTCTGATCAGCTGCGCGTGCGATCTCTGAGTGTTCTGTTCAGCTGCGCGCGCGATCTCTGGGTGTTCAGTTCAGCTGCGTGCGATCTCTGGGTGTTCTGTTCAACTGCGAGCGATCTCTGTGTGTTCTGTTCAGCTGCGCGTGCGATCTCTGAGTGTTCTGTTCTGCTGCGCGTGCGATCTCTGTGTGTTCTGTTCAGCCGCGCGTGCGATCTCTGAGTGTTCTGTTCAGCTGCGCGCGATCTCTGAGTGTTCTGTTCAGCTGCGCGCGCGATCTCTGAGTGTTCTGTTCTGCTGCGCGTGCGATCTCTGAGTGTTCTGTTCTGCTGCGCGTGCGATCTCTGTGTGTTCTGTTCAGCCGCGCGCGCTATCTGAGTGTTCTGTTCAGCCGCGGGCGCGATCTCTGAGTGTTCTGTTCAGCTGCGAGCGATCTCTGAGTGTTCTGTTCAGCCGCGGGCGCGATCTCTGTGTGTTCTGTTCAGCCGCGCGCGCTCTCTGAGTGTTCTGTTCAGCCGCGGGCGCGATCTCTGAGTGTTCTGTTCAGCTGCGAGCGATCTCTGAGTGTTCTGTTCAGCCGCGGGCGCGATCTCTGTGTGTTCTGTTCAGCTGCGCGCGCAATCTGAGTGTTCTGTTCAGCCGCGGGCGCGATCTCTGAGTGTTCTGTTCAGCTGCGCGTGCCATCTCTGAGTGTTCTGTTCAGCTGCGCGTGCGATCTCTGGGTGTTCTGTTCAGGTGCGCGCGCGATCTCTGAGTGTTCTCTTCAGCTGCGCCCGATCTGAGTGTTCTGTTCAGCCGCGCGCGCGATCTCTGGGTGTTCTGTTCAGCTGCGCGTGCGATCTCTGAGTGTTCTCTTTAGCTTCGCGCGATCTGAGTGTTCGGTTCAGCTGCGAGCGATCTCTGAGTGTTCTGTTCAGCTGCGCGTGCGATCTCTGAGTGTTCTCTTTAGCTTCGCGCGATCTGAGTGTTCGGTTCAGCTGCGAGCGATCTCTGAGTGTTCTGTTGAGCTGCGCGCGCGATCTGAGTGTTCTGTTCTGCTGCGCGTGCGATCTCTGGGTGTTCTGTTCGGTTGCGCGTGCGATCTCTGAGTGTTCTCTTCAGCTGCGTGCGATCTCTGAGTGTTCTCTTTAGCTTCGCGCGATCTGAGTGTTCTGTTCAGCTGCGAGCGATCTCTGAGTGTTCTGTTCAGCTGCGCGCGCGATCTGAGTGTTCTGTTCTGCTGCGCGTGCGATCTCTGGGTGTTCTGTTCAGCTGCGTGCGATGTCTGAGTGTTCTGTTCAGCTGCGCGCGATCTCTGAGTGTTCTGTTCAGCTGCGCGCGCGATCTCTGAGTGTTCTGTTCAGCTGCGCGTGCGATCTCTGAGTGTTCTGTTCAGCTGCGCGCAATCTCTGTGTGTTCTGTTCAGCCGCGCGCGCGATCTCTGAGTGTTCTGTTCAGCTGCGCGTGCGATCTCTGAGTGTTCTGTTCAGCTGCGCGTGCGATCTCTGAGTGTTCTGTTCAGCTGCGCGCGCGATCTCTGAGTGTTCTGTTCAGCTGCGCGCGATCTCTGAGTGTTCTGTTCAACTGCGCGTGCGATCTCTGAGTGTTCTGTTCAGCTGCGCGCGCGATCTCTGGGTGTTCTGTTCAGCTGCGTGCGATCTCTGGGTGTTCTGTTCAACTGCGAGCGATCTCTGTGTGTTCTGTTCAGCTGCGCGTGCGATCTCTGAGTGTTCTGTTCTGCTGCGCGTGCGATCTCTGGGTGTTCTGTTCAGCTGCGTGCGATCTCTGGGTGTTCTGTTCAACTGCGAGCGATCTCTGTGTGTTCTGTTCAGCTGCGCGTGCGATCTCTGAGTGTTCTGTTCTGCTGCGCGTGCGATCTCTGTGTGTTCTGATCAGCTGCGCGTGCGATCTCTGAGTGTTCTGTTCAGCTGCGCGCGCGATCTCTGGGTGTTCTGTTCAGCTGCGTGCGATCTCTGGGTGTTCTGTTCAACTGCGAGCGATCTCTGTGTGTTCTGTTCAGCTGCGCGTGCGATCTCTGAGTGTTCTGTTCAGCTGCGCGTGCGATCTCTGTGTGTTCTGTTCAGCCGCGCGTGCGATCTCTGAGTGTTCTGTTCAGCTGCGCGCGATCTCTGAGTGTTCTGTTCAGCTGCGCGCGCGATCTCTGAGTGTTCTGTTCTGCTGCGCGTGCGATCTCTGAGTGTTCTGTTCTGCTGCGCGTGCGATCTCTGTGTGTTCTGTTCAGCCGCACGCGCTATCTGAGTGTTCTGTTCAGCCGCGGGCGCGATCTCTGAGTGTTCTGTTCAGCTGCGAGCGATCTCTGAGTGTTCTGTTCAGCCGCGGGCGCGATCTCTGTGTGTTCTGTTCAGCCGCGCGCGCAATCTGAGTGTTCTGTTCAGCCGCGGGCGCGATCTCTGAGTGTTCTGTTCAGCTGCGCGTGCGATCTCTGTGTGTTCTGTTCAGCCGCGCGCGCTATCTGAGTGTTCTGTTCAGCCGCGGGCGCGATCTCTGAGTGTTCTGTTCAGCTGCGAGCGATCTCTGAGTGTTCTGTTCAGCCGCGGGCGCGATCTCTGTGTGTTCTGTTCAGCCGCGCGCGCAATCTGAGTGTTCTGTTCAGCCGCGGGCGCGATCTCTGAGTGTTCTGTTCAGCTGCGCGTGCCATCTCTGAGTGTTCTGTTCAGCTGCGCGCGCGATCTCTGGGTGTTCTGTTCAGCTGCGTGCGATCTCTGAGTGTTCTGTTCAGCTGCGCACGATCTCTGAGTGTTCTGTTCAGCTGCGCGCGCGATCTCTGAGTGTTCTGCTCAGCTGCGCGTGCGATCTCTGAGTGTTCTGTTCAGCTGCGCGCAATCTCTGTGTGTTCTGTTCAGCTGCGCGTGCGATCTCTGAGTGTTCTGTTCAGCTGAGCGCGCGATCTCTGAGTGTTCTGTTCAGCTGCGCGTGCGATCTCTGAGTGTTCTGTTCAGCTGCGCGTGCGATCTCTGAGTGTTCTCTTTAGCTTCGCGCGCGATCTGAGTGTTCTGTTCTGCTGCGCGTGCGATCTCTGGGTGTTCTGTTCAGCTGCGTGCGATCTCTGAGTGTTCTGTTCAGCTGCGCGCGATCTCTGAGTGTTCTGTTCAGCTGCGCGCGCGATCTCTGAGTGTTCTGTTCAGCTGCGCGTGCGATCTCTGAGTGTTCTGTTCAGCTGCGCGTGCGATCTCTGAGTGTTCTGTTCAGCTGCGCGCGATCTCTGAGTGTTCTGTTCAGCTGCGCTCGCGATCTGAGTGTTCTGTTCAGCCGCGGGCGCGATCTCTGAGTGTTCTGTTCAGCTGCGCGCGCGATCTCTGAGTGTCCTGTTCAGCTGCGCGCGCGATCTCTGAGTGTTCTGTTCAGCTGCGCGTGCGATCTCTGAGTGTTCTCTTCAGCTGCGCCCGATCTGAGTGTTCTGTTCAGCCGCGCGTGCGATCTCTGAGTGTTCTGTTCAGCTGCGAGCGATCTCTGAGTGTTCTGTTCAGCTGCGAGCGCGATCTCTGAGTGTCCTGTTCAGCTGCGAGCGATCTCTGAGTGTTCTGTTCTGCTGCGCGTGCGATCTCTGGGTGTTCTGTTCTGCTGCGCGTGCGATCTCTTGGTGTTCTGTTCAGCTGCGCGTGCGATCTCTGAGTGTTCTGTTCAGCTGCGCGCGCGATCTCTGGGTGTTCTGTTCAGCTGCGTGCGATCTCTGGGTGTTCTGTTCAACTGCGCACGCGATCTCTGAGTGTTCTGTTCAGCTGCGCGTGCGATCTCTGAGTGTTCTGTTCAGCTGCGCGCAATCTCTGAGTGTTCTGTTCAACTGCGCGCGCGATCTCTGAGTGTTCAGTTCAGCCGCGGGCGCGATCTCTGAGTGTTCTGTTCTGCTGCGCGTGCGATCTCTGGGTGTTCTGTTCAGCTGCGTGCGATCTCTGGGTGTTCTGTTCAACTGCGAGCGATCTCTGTGTGTTCTGTTCAGCTGCGCGTGCGATCTCTGTGTGTTCTGTTCAGCTGCGCGTGCGATCTCTGAGTGTTCTGTTCAGCTGCGCGCGATCTCTGAGTGTTCTGTTCAACTGCGAGGGATCTCTGAGTGTTCTGGTCAGCTGCGCGCGCGACCTCTGAGTTTTCTGTTCTGCTGCGCGTGCGATCTCTGGGTGTTCTGTTCAACTGCGCGCGCGATCTCTGAGTGTTCTGTTCAGCTGCGCGTGCGATCTCTGAGTGTTCTGTTCAGCTGCGCGCGATCTCTGAGTGTTCTGTTCAACTGCGAGGGATCTCTGAGTGTTCTGGTCAGCTGCGCGCGCGACCTCTGAGTTTTCTGTTCTGCTGCGCGCGCGATCTCTGTGTGTTCTGTTCAGCTGCGCGCGCGATCTCTGAGTGTTCTGTTCAGCTGCGCGCGCAATCTCTGTGTGTTCTGTTCTGCTGCGCGTGCGATCTCTGTGTGTTCTGTTCAGCTGCGCGTGCGATCTCTGAGTGGTCTGTTCAGCCCCGTGCGCAATCTCTTTGTGTTCTGTTCAGCTGCGCGCGATCTGAGTGTTCTGTTCAGCTGCGAGCGATCTCTGAGTGTTCTGTTCAGCTGCGCGCGCGATCTCTGGGTGTTCTGTTCAGCTGCGTGCGATCTCTGGGTGTTCTGTTCAACTGCGAGCGATCTCTGTGTGTTCTGTTCAGCTGCGCGTGCGATCTCTGTGTGTTCTGTTCAGCTGCGCGTGCGATCTCTGAGTGTTCTGTTCAGCTGCGCGCGATCTCTGAGTGTTCTGTTCAGCTGCGCGCGCGATCTCTGAGTGTTCTGAGTGTTCTGTTCAGCTGCGCGTGCGATCTCTGAGTGTTCTGTTCAGCTGCGCGCGATCTCTGAGTGTTCTGTTCAGCCCCGTGCGCAATCTCTGAGTGTTCTGTTCAGCTGCGCGTGCGATCTCTGAGTGTTCTCTTCAGCTGCGCGCGATCTGAGTGTTCTGTTCAGCCGCGCGGGCGATCTCTGGGTGTTCTGTTCAGCTGAGCGCGCGATGTCTGAGTGTTCTGTTCAGCTGCGAGCGATCTCTGAGTGTTCTGTTCAGCTTTGCGCGCGATCTCTGAGTGTTCTGTTCTGCTGCGCGTGCGATCTCTGGGTGTTCTGTTCAGCTGCGTGCGATCTCTTGGTGTTCTGTTCAACTGCGAGCGATCTCTGTGTGTTCTGTTCAGCTGCGCGCGCGATCTCTGAGTGTTCTGTTCAGCTGCGCGCGATCTCTGAGTGTTCTGTTCAACTGCGCGCGCGATCTGAGTGTTCTGTTCAGCCGCGGGCGCGATCTCTGAGTGTTCTGTTCTGCTGCGCGTGCGATCTCTGGGTGTTCTGTTCAGCTGCGTGTGATCTCTGGGTGTTCTGTTCAACTGCGAGCGATCTCTGAGTGTTCTGGTCAGCTGCGCGCGCGACCTCTGAGTGTTCTGTTCTGCTGCGCGTGCGATCTCTGGGTGTTCTGTTCAGCTGCGTGCGATCTCTGGGTGTTCTGTTCAACTGCGAGCGATCTCTGTGTGTTCTGTTCAGCTGTGCGCGCAATCTCTGTGTGTTCTGTTCTGCTGCGCGTGCGATCTCTGTGTGTTCTGTTCAGCTGCGCGTGCGATCTCTGAGTGTTCTGTTCAGCCCCGTGCGCAATCTCTGTGTGTTCTGTTCAGCTGCGCGCGATCTCTGAGTGTTCTGTTCAGCTGCGCTCGCGATCTCTGAGTGTTCTGTTCTGCTGCGCGTGCGATCTCTGAGTGTTCAGTTCAGCCGCGGGCGCGATCTCTGAGTGTTCTGTTCTGCTGCGCGTGCGATCTCTGAGTGTTCTGTTCAACTGCGAGGGATCTCTGAGTGTTCTGGTCAGCTGCGCGCGCGACCTCTGAGTGTTCTGTTCAGCTGCGAGCGATCTCTGAGTGTTCTGTTCAGCTGCGAGCGCGATCTCTGAGTGTCCTGTTCAGCTGCGAGCGATCTCTGAGTGTTCTGTTCTGCTGCGCGTGCGATCTCTGGGTGTTCTGTTCTGCTGCGCGTGCGATCTCTTGGTGTTCTGTTCAGCTGCGCGTGCGATCTCTGAGTGTTCTGTTCAGCTGCGCGCGCGATCTCTGGGTGTTCTGTTCAGCTGCGTGCGATCTCTGGGTGTTCTGTTCAACTGCGCACGCGATCTCTGAGTGTTCTGTTCAGCTGCGCGTGCGATCTCTGAGTGTTCTGTTCAGCTGCGCGCAATCTCTGAGTGTTCTGTTCAACTGCGCGCGCGATCTCTGAGTGTTCAGTTCAGCCGCGGGCGCGATCTCTGAGTGTTCTGTTCTGCTGCGCGTGCGATCTCTGGGTGTTCTGTTCAGCTGCGTGCGATCTCTGGGTGTTCTGTTCAACTGCGAGCGATCTCTGTGTGTTCTGTTCAGCTGCGCGTGCGATCTCTGTGTGTTCTGTTCAGCTGCGCGTGCGATCTCTGAGTGTTCTGTTCAGCTGCGCGCGATCTCTGAGTGTTCTGTTCAACTGCGAGGGATCTCTGAGTGTTCTGGTCAGCTGCGCGCGCGACCTCTGAGTTTTCTGTTCTGCTGCGCGTGCGATCTCTGGGTGTTCTGTTCAACTGCGCGCGCGATCTCTGAGTGTTCTGTTCAGCTGCGCGTGCGATCTCTGAGTGTTCTGTTCAGCTGCGCGCGATCTCTGAGTGTTCTGTTCAACTGCGAGGGATCTCTGAGTGTTCTGGTCAGCTGCGCGCGCGACCTCTGAGTTTTCTGTTCTGCTGCGCGCGCGATCTCTGTGTGTTCTGTTCAGCTGCGCGCGCGATCTCTGAGTGTTCTGTTCAGCTGCGCGCGCAATCTCTGTGTGTTCTGTTCTGCTGCGCGTGCGATCTCTGTGTGTTCTGTTCAGCTGCGCGTGCGATCTCTGAGTGGTCTGTTCAGCCCCGTGCGCAATCTCTTTGTGTTCTGTTCAGCTGCGCGCGATCTGAGTGTTCTGTTCAGCTGCGAGCGATCTCTGAGTGTTCTGTTCAGCTGCGCGCGCGATCTCTGGGTGTTCTGTTCAGCTGCGTGCGATCTCTGGGTGTTCTGTTCAACTGCGAGCGATCTCTGTGTGTTCTGTTCAGCTGCGCGTGCGATCTCTGTGTGTTCTGTTCAGCTGCGCGTGCGATCTCTGAGTGTTCTGTTCAGCTGCGCGCGATCTCTGAGTGTTCTGTTCAGCTGCGCGCGCGATCTCTGAGTGTTCTGAGTGTTCTGTTCAGCTGCGCGTGCGATCTCTGAGTGTTCTGTTCAGCTGCGCGCGATCTCTGAGTGTTCTGTTCAGCCCCGTGCGCAATCTCTGAGTGTTCTGTTCAGCTGCGCGTGCGATCTCTGAGTGTTCTCTTCAGCTGCGCGCGATCTGAGTGTTCTGTTCAGCCGCGCGGGCGATCTCTGGGTGTTCTGTTCAGCTGAGCGCGCGATGTCTGAGTGTTCTGTTCAGCTGCGAGCGATCTCTGAGTGTTCTGTTCAGCTTTGCGCGCGATCTCTGAGTGTTCTGTTCTGCTGCGCGTGCGATCTCTGGGTGTTCTGTTCAGCTGCGTGCGATCTCTTGGTGTTCTGTTCAACTGCGAGCGATCTCTGTGTGTTCTGTTCAGCTGCGCGCGCGATCTCTGAGTGTTCTGTTCAGCTGCGCGCGATCTCTGAGTGTTCTGTTCAACTGCGCGCGCGATCTGAGTGTTCTGTTCAGCCGCGGGCGCGATCTCTGAGTGTTCTGTTCTGCTGCGCGTGCGATCTCTGGGTGTTCTGTTCAGCTGCGTGTGATCTCTGGGTGTTCTGTTCAACTGCGAGCGATCTCTGAGTGTTCTGGTCAGCTGCGCGCGCGACCTCTGAGTGTTCTGTTCTGCTGCGCGTGCGATCTCTGGGTGTTCTGTTCAGCTGCGTGCGATCTCTGGGTGTTCTGTTCAACTGCGAGCGATCTCTGTGTGTTCTGTTCAGCTGTGCGCGCAATCTCTGTGTGTTCTGTTCTGCTGCGCGTGCGATCTCTGTGTGTTCTGTTCAGCTGCGCGTGCGATCTCTGAGTGTTCTGTTCAGCCCCGTGCGCAATCTCTGTGTGTTCTGTTCAGCTGCGCGCGATCTCTGAGTGTTCTGTTCAGCTGCGCTCGCGATCTCTGAGTGTTCTGTTCTGCTGCGCGTGCGATCTCTGAGTGTTCAGTTCAGCCGCGGGCGCGATCTCTGAGTGTTCTGTTCTGCTGCGCGTGCGATCTCTGAGTGTTCTGTTCAACTGCGAGGGATCTCTGAGTGTTCTGGTCAGCTGCGCGCGCGACCTCTGAGTTTTCTGTTCTGCTGCGCGTGCGATCTCTGGGTGTTCTGTTCAACTGCGCGCGCGATCTCTGAGTGTTCTGTTCAGCTGCGCGTGCGATCTCTGAGTGTTCTGTTCAGCTGCGCGCGATCTCTGAGTGTTCTGTTCAACTGCGAGGGATCTCTGAGTGTTCTGGTCAGCTGCGCGCGCGACCTCTGAGTTTTCTGTTCTGCTGCGCGCGCGATCTCTGTGTGTTCTGTTCAGCTGCGCGCGCGATCTCTGAGTGTTCTGTTCAGCTGCGCGCGCAATCTCTGTGTGTTCTGTTCTGCTGCGCGTGCGATCTCTGTGTGTTCTGTTCAGCTGCGCGTGCAATCTCTGAGTGGTCTGTTCAGCCCCGTGCGCAATCTCTTTGTGTTCTGTTCAGCTGCGCGCGATCTGAGTGTTCTGTTCAGCTGCGAGCGATCTCTGAGTGTTCTGTTCAGCTGCGCGCGCGATCTCTGAGTGTTCTGTTCTGCTGCGCGTGCGATCTCTGGGTGTTCTGTTCAGCTGCGTGCGATCTCTGGGTGTTCTGTTCAACTGCGAGTGATCTCTGTGTGTTCTGTTCAGCTGCGCGTGCGATCTCTGTGTGTTCTGTTCAGCTGCGCGTGCGATCTCTGAGTGTTCTGTTCAGCTGCGCGCGATCTCTGAGTGTTCTGTTCAGCTGCGCGCGCGATCTCTGAGTGTTCTGTTCAGCTGCGCGCGATCTCTGAGTGTTCTGTTCAGCCCCGTGCGCAATCTCTGAGTGTTCTGTTCAGCTGCGCGTGCGATCTCTGAGTGTTCTCTTCAGCTGCGCGCGATCTGAGTGTTCTGTTCAGCCGCGCGGGCGATCTCTGGGTGTTCTGTTCAGCTGAGCGCGCGATGTCTGAGTGTTCTGTTCAGCTGCGAGCGATCTCTGAGTGTTCTGTTCAGCTTTGCGCGCGATCTCTGAGTGTTCTGTTCTGCTGCGCGTGCGATCTCTGGGTGTTCTGTTCAGCTGCGTGCGATCTCTTGGTGTTCTGTTCAAGTGCGAGCGATCTCTGTGTGTTCTGTTCAGCTGCGGGTGCGATCTCTGAGTGTTTTGTTCAGCTGCGCGCGATCTCTGGGTGTTCTGTTCAGCTGCGTGCGATCTCTGTGTGTTCTGTTCGTGCGATCTCTGGGTGTTCTGTTCAGCTGCGTGCGATCTCTTGGTGTTCTGTTCAACTGCGAGCGATCTCTGTGTGTTCTGTTCAGCTGCGCGCGCGACCTCTGAGTGTTCTGTTCTGCTGCGCGTGCGATCTCTGGGTGTTCTGTTCAGCTGCGTGCGATCTCTGGGTGTTCTGTTCAACTGCGAGCGATCTCTGTGTGTTCTGTTCAGCTGCGCGCGCGATCTCTGAGTGTTCTGTTCAGCTGTGCGCGCAATCTCTGTGTGTTCTGTTCTGCTGCGCGTGCGATCTCTGTGTGTTCTGTTCAGCTGCGCGTGCGATCTCTGAGTGTTCTGTTCAGCCCCGTGCGCAATCTCTGTGTGTTCTGTTCAGCTGCGCGCGATCTCTGAGTGTTCTGTTCAGCTGCGCGCGCGATCTCTGAGTGTTCTGTTCTGCTGCGCGTGCGATCTCTGTGTGTTCTGATCAGCTGCGCGTGCGATCTCTGAGTGTTCTGTTCAGCTGCGCGCGCGATCTCTGGGTGTTCTGTTCAGCTGCGTGCGATCTCTGGGTGTTCTGTTCAACTGCGAGCGATCTCTGTGTGTTCTGTTCAGCCGCTCGCGATCTCTGAGTGTTCTGTTCAGCTGCGTGCGATCTCTGTGTGTTCTGTTCAGCTGCGCGTGAGATCTCTGAGTGTTCTGTTCAGCCCCGTGCGCAATCTCTGTGTGTTCTGATCAGCTGCGCGTGCGATCTCTGAGTGTTCTGTTCAGCTGCGCGCGATCTCTGGGTGTTCTGTTCAACTGCGAGCGATCTCTGTGTGTTCTGTTCAGCTGCGCGCGCGATCTCTGAGTGTTCTGTTCAGCTGCGCGCGATCTCTGAGTGTTCTGTTCAGCTGCGCGTGCGATCTCTGGGTGTTCTGTTCAGCTGCGTGCGATCTCTGGGTGTTCTGTTCAGCCGCGGGCGCGATCTCTGAGTGTTCTGTTCTGCTGCGCGTGCGATCTCTGTGTGTTCTGTTCAGCTGCGCGTGCGATCTCTGAGTGTTCTGTTCAGCCCCGTGCGCAATCTTTGTGTGTTCTGTTCAGCCGCGGGCGCGATCTCTGAGTGTTCTGTTCAGCCGCGGGCGCGATCTCTGAGTGTTCTGTTCAGCCGCGGGCGCGATCTCTGAGTGTTCTGTTCAGCTGCGCGCGCGATCTCTGAGTGTTCTGTTCAGCTGCGCGCGCGATCTCTGAGTGTTCTGTTCAGCTGCGCGCGCGATCTGAGTGTTCTGTTCAGCCGCGGGCGCGATCTCTGAGTGTTCTGTTCTGCTGCGCGTGCGATCTCTGGGTGTTCTGTTCAGCTGCGTGCGATCTCTGAGTGTTCTGTTCTGCTGCGCGTGCGATCTCTGAGTGTTCTGTTCAGCTGCGTGCGATCTCTGGGTGTTCTGTTCAACTGCGAGCGATCTCTGAGTGTTCTGTTCAGCTGCGCGCGCGATCTCTGAGTGTTCTGTTCAGCTGCGTGTGATCTCTGAGTGTTCTGTTCAGCTGCGTGCGATCTCTGAGTGTTCTGTTCAGCTGCGCGTGCGATCTCTGTGTGTTCTGTTCAGCTGCATGTGCGATCTCTGAGTGTTCTGTTCAGCGGCTCCCGGGATCTGAGTGTTCTGTTCAGCTGCGTGTGATCTCTGAGTGTTCTGTTCAGCTGCGTGCGATCTCTGAGAGTTCTTTTCGACCTGCACGCGCCATCTGTGTGTGTTCTTTTCGTGCTGTCCGCTCCATCTCTGAGTGTTCTGTTCAGCTGCACGCGCAATCTCTGAGTGTTCTGTTCAGCTGCGCGCGCCATCTCTGAGTGTTCTTTTCGAGCTGCGCGCACCATCTCTGAGTGTTCTGTTCAGCTGCACGCGCAATCTCTGAGTGGTCTGTTCAGCTGCGTGCGATCTCTGAGAGTTATTTTCGAGCTGCGCGCTCCATCCTTGAGTGTTCTGTTCAGCTGTGGGGGCGATCTCTGCGTGTTCTTTTCGAGTTGTGCGCCATCTCTTAGCGCGCGCAGCTGAACAGAACACTATCTCTGAGTGTTCTGTTCAGCTGCGTGCGATCTCTGAGTGTTCTGTTCAGCTGCGCACGTGATCTCTGAGTGTTCTTTTCGTACTGCGCGCGCCATCTCTAAGTGTTCTGTACAGCTGCTTGCGCGATCTCTGAGTGTTCTGTTCAGATGCGCGCGATCTCTGAGTGTTCTTTTCGAGCTGCGTGTGCCATCTGAGTGTTCTGTTCAGCTGCGTGCGCGATCTCTGAGTGTTCTTTTCGTGCTGCACGCGGCATCTCTGAGTGTTCTTTTCATGCTGCTCGTGGCATCTGAGTGTTCTTTTCGAGCTGCGCGCGCCATCTCTGAGTGTTCTGTCAGCAGGAGCTGTAGCCGAGATGTTACTGTGCTGTACCCTTTTTTCCCGTCACAGTAATACCGGAAGTATGTCACAGCGGCTACTGTGCCGGTACAGCCAGCAGCACAGCAGCTACTGTGCCGGTACACAAAGCCGAACAGCGGGTAATTAAATTAAATGTTGGATGTGTTTGTGTGTTAAAGTGTTGTGATTTTTATTGTACATGGCGTGACCAATTACCACGAACATCATCCATGGTCCAAATTATCCAATGTTCAACACACTATATTCCTGTAGTCATGAAAAGTGCATTTTCTATAAAAAAATGTACTAGGTAACATTTTTCTATTTTAATTTCAATATTTTGTCTTCTCTTTTTTACTTATTGGAATAGCCTACACATCAGAGAAAATATTTTGGCAGGTAAATTTCAAAATATTGATTACAGCAAAAATAGCAAGCCTAGACAAAAAAAAAAAAACAAAAAAAACATTAATCTACATTAATGCTCTGTGCCAAAACCTTTAGATGGTTATCTGTTATACAGAAATATCCTTTGCTGCAGTGAAGGGAAAGACTAAATTTTCTTACATTTTTCCAGATGGGAAAATTGTGAGTGCTGGAATTCTGGTTATAAATATAGATAGTTTTAATAGAACATGCTGTGTTGGTCCCAAATATATTTTAAAGAAAATTTTGGTACTGAATATATTTATAACTTATAGATTTTTTATGTTTGAGATTTTGTTTTTGTAAATTGTTGTCACACTGATCTGCCCCAGTAGACTAATGTTGATACGGTGTCAGCGAGAGCTGTTTTAATTACATTTTAGAATACACAGTCATATGATAATATTATGACCACAATATTTCTGTCCATTCTCTCAACTTCACTGACCATACAGCAGCACTTTGTTCTACAGTTACAGACTGCAGTCCATATGATGCTTTGGAAACTTTTTTGACCCCTTTCATCCTTCAATGGGCAGATCCCTACCAGGTGTTGTTGCAATAGTACAGAGCCTGTAGTAGCAACGTCACAGTGTTTTTGAAGGTGCAATTTAAGAAAAAATCCCTAATGTTGCTTTAATTTAATTTATGATTTAATTACCATTAATGGTATTTTTCCTCCTTATCCATATCAATCCTCCACATATATAGTGATTTAAATGTTGCATGAGGCGGGTTGTGTATTTTCTTTTGAATGTTTCCCACACGGAGTTTACTGTGCACCACCTTTCCATATCAGAGACGCCACTCGTGATCATGTAAGGTAAGTTAGGCCGTGTCCACATGTACTGTTAGGCAATGTTATTTTTACTTTTTGTTTCAGTAATTAGCTATACTGACTATGTTTATCAGGAAAACAGGCAAAAGTACAGAATTTGCGTCAGTGACAGAACTCAAAGAAAAAGCAAACGATTCACAATGTCCATACTGCACGAAGACGACGCCATGCTCAGATCGACATCTCTCTTCCAAACATTTGAAATTTGCCATATATTACACACATAATAATGAAGGTAAGCATTTGCTATTGTATACTTTGCTATGAGAGTTCAGAGATAATCACCACAAATGTAAATAAAAGGTTTTGTATCGTTGTGTAAATCTCATTAGCTATTGTGTTATTACATTAAGGTTACATTTAAGTTTGTGTTGTCCTTTATGGATGAACTAAACACTCCATACACGCATTTTTACGTGTCAGCAGCATGTCAACTTTCAGGTATATTCAGTATAACTATTTTATTATTAATTATTAAATATGAATTATCGCATTGATAAATATAAGACCATAGCTCTACTATTGTATCAATGAATCATTATTTAATGATAGAACAAGCATTATTTTCAGATTTTATAAAAATTCTAAACGAATGCTAGTTAATGCTAGTTCTTGTTTCATGTATTATACTTAATGATTAATTGTTACATTACCTAACCATTTAGTATGGCTTATTAAGTATTGTAAATTAATGTACCCTTATTGTAAATTGTTCATGAGATTTTTAGTAACACAAAAAATAATAAAATTTGTTATAAGTAATCTACAGAGTTCAACTGTCCACATTATATGGAGGGTTAAATTATATAGGATAACACTGGGGTTCCAAAACAAACTTTGTAATGTTACACGGAAAATCAGTGCTACCTTAATGAATAACAGTGACGTACACAAAACCAGAGGCAGTAGGGGGAAAATGTTCAAAATATATCACCTAAGAAGACTCATAGCACATATGTAAATTTATTTGATGTTCAGACATTCATCAAACATATGTGTTGAGTAAAAAAAGAACACTGTTCGCTTTATATGGATGGTTAAAGTGTATATCTGATGTTAACCTGAGAATTTACTGAACATGAAACAGGTATAATACAGTTATAGACATGATTCTGACACCATTCTGTACCTGGAGTTTAACTGGATTAGTTTTTGAATAAGGCAAGTGTTAGGATTAGAGCCAGGTGTGTGGTAGGGTCACAAATATGTTTTGGGTTCAGGTTAAGTTTAAGGTAAGGTAGGGGTTTTCTTTATAGAAGTACCATATTTATAAAATATTTCATATAACATATTTACAATAAATTTACTTAATATGTCAGGATATTTATTTCAGTGTATTCAATGTATTGCTTTTGTCAATCCTGCTACCTCACTGATATGTTTTAACGTGGTACTAATCTGTGAAGAGTTTATCATTCATAACAACCACTCAAAATCAGAGGTTATTGTACTGTTAGATATGCAAGTCAATGTTTGTATTTGTGAAAGACTATGAGATACCCTTTAGGTATCAAGCTTTGCACACTCACTAACACTGAATATTTTACACTCTCATAAACATTACGAAACCTCTTATACACTACCAAAACTGTTACACTGATATATGTATGTATACACTGAGTCAGTTTGATATTGGGCGTAAGAGGATTCATAGTGTGAGTAAGTGTTTTGGTGTATAATATGTTCGATAATGTTTGTGATTGTATATAATACTCAGTGTGAGACAGTGTGTTAGTGAGTGTAAGAGGATAGGATAATGTATGTGAGACTGAAATTTGAATATTGGCCTAAAGGGCCTCTCATATTATATTCTGACATATGACTTCCTTTCAGAGAAATTTACAATACCATGCTTGTGTGCAGAGGTGAAGGATTCCATAAGAAGCCATTGGCATTGCCCCTGGTGTGGGAAAATTATTCTTAAACATGTAAATTTTCAAGTTCATTTAAATTCTTATGGTAAGAATTCCTTATAAAACACATTTTTCATTGCTGACCTAAAAATGATTTAATAATTAATTATTACATTACGTACCACCAACTAAACCTTTCATACAAATTGCAGCCTGTTCAACTAAAAAGGCAGAAGAAGCAGGTAAGTTTTCTTTTCTACATGTTAAAACATATGTTTAAGTACTGCGCTTGCAAATCAAGAAAAATGTTGGTCTTAAATACTAATGTTGGCAGAAGAAATGTAAGATAGCAAGTCATACACTAAATGTTAAAGCTACTACAGTTTAAGAAATCAGTTTAACACTGAATCCTTGTAATAAATGGCCACATGTTAAGTTTTATAGAGGCTTTACCTTATGTCAGAATGTATAATATGTAATCTATGATGTATAAACTTCCAAAATTATTTTTGAAGAATGTCGGCTTTATTATTTAAGGGTTTTTGTAGAGAACAAAAAGTTTTGAATGCAGTATTTGAAATTACTTTGTAAGTTCAACATTAGTTCACAATTATAAATTCATTTTATAGGCCTTGTTGATTCTGTGTTTTCATAGTAAGAAGTAATCCTGTTTCATTAAAACACTTGAGCAGTTAGCTCTGATTTAGATCTAAAAGATTACCACAGATGTCATCATCATAATCATCATCATATTCTTCTTTGCCGCTTAATCCATTTCAGGGTGTCTATGAGCACAGATGTGATTGGGTTTAATATTTTTGAATGTTTTAGGAAATAAAATATTAACTTTTGTGAGAAAAACTCAAGATTGCCAAAACAAATTTGTAAGAAGAAAATCTGCACATAGCACATATGTAATTTTTTGATTTTCAGACATTCATCAAACATAAATATTTGTTGAGTAAAATCCCTATACATTACTTTTAGTTATGAAGCAGTTTGGAATCATTTTATCTAATATTTTTGATAAATTGATAATACAGTCCTGAAACATATGAACACTACATAAATGTTGCTAAAATAACTAAAATAATAATAATAATAACAACAATAATAATGTTATGGAAAGATTACATTTAATAGATTAAATATTTTACATCCTTGATAAAACAAGCCTTTTGTGAAAATGTGTTAATATGAAATGATTATAAACAAATTACTCTTACTGTGAGTACATTTACTCAGCTTTTTAATCTGTTTAGTCATTCTAAAAACGAATGTTTTTTTTTTCAAATTCATTAATTATTTTACTTTTTGCTTTAAGTTGTTCATGGGAAACTGACATAACCAGACAAGTCCTAAGTCAGCTGGTGTGGAATGATCCTGAAGTCTTTGAGCTTCGTTGACAAAAAAAAACATATCATTTTAAGTGTGACATTATGCGTAAAAAGTCACTTACAAAAAGTTTCAGACAATTAGTCCCAAGAAAGTTTTGAAACCTGCTGTGAACATAACACCCTTCAAGTATATGGGATTATTCCACCAATGCCTTTTAAGCATATGACTATGAATTTTTTAAACCCGGCAGTGGCAGAACAACTTAACCGAGAACTGGCCTCAAGTCTGTATTTTCTTTGTAATATGAAAGACAGGCATTTCATGTTTTCCTTAAGACTGATATTTCACCTGCATAACCAGAAATTCAAAGAGGACATGATGAGAATTTCATTGGACCAATTGGAAGTAGATAGCAGAAGTGGAAGACTTGGTATTTCTGAAAAAGGTTTGTACATTTTATTTGCTTTTTCATAATTTGAATCAGTAAAAGGTAAAGAAATAGTTTTAATTATAATTGGCAGCAAGTGCAGTCTAGAAAGAGGGGGTAAATGAAGGCATGGAAATGATAGAGTTGCCCTAAGAAGAAGAGAACAAAAAGAGCTGCCAGCACTTTTCAGTTGGTCTTTTTCAAATAGACCAATCAAAAGAGGTAAGTTAATTTTTTTGTTATATTAATAAAGTACGTTGTACAATACGTGCTTTTAGAAATGTTGTAATGTCTATAATGTTTAGGAAAAATTAGCAGTCCTTTTTGCTGAACAAAAGGAGGAGCATCTAACCTTAATAAGGTCAACCTTCATGATCTAAAGTGTTTGTGCCCCCCTGAAATAATGAATACCAAGAAGCAGTAATTAGGAAAAATCAGAATGCCTTGGCTGACGGATAACGTGAGCATTAATATCACAAGTGCTCTCTATACTTAACAGAAATCAACTCAAAAAATATTAATTGAGCTTGCTTTTCTCACAGGTAGTAGACACCAGACTTTCTCAGCTGGTTGAAGGAGCACAGAATATACATTTTTCTAACTTATATATTATTGTTGTGATTATGAATTTCTGCAGAATAAACAATAGAAGACCAGGACAAGGAATTGTTATGGTATATATTTTTTTCTTTCCACCTTACAAATAAAGCATAAACTTTTGTTTCTGGATCTTGTTTGTTGGATATTATTTGGTACTGCTTTTTAACTACTTAGTATCACTGAGTAGGCTACACAGTGGAAATATGGGTAGCCTCATTGTTCTTAAGCTTTAATATTAACTAAAGATTTATAAATCCCTGCTGTCAACAAACATTAAATGTACTCATTTAAACGTGAAGTTTGTTTATTCTAATGTTTACTCAAATTCATATGCTGCATCCACAACTAAGAGTTTTACTTTTATTATAATGGTCTTTATTCCCAGTAAGGCATTTCAGAACGTTTGGGACTTGAGCTCTTGGAGAATACAGAATCCAGGCCAATGGAATCAGTCAGATTCAGATAACTGTGGGGTATTTGTTTGCGCGGTAGGCACCTATCACGGATTGTTACATCATATGTACTATGTGAATATGCCACTCCAAATGTTTCCTTATGTTAAAATAGATGGCTGAATTGGAAGTGAGGAATATCAAAGCTGCAAATGAAACTGTTTCAGAAACAACTGCTTCACCTGCATAAATATCATGCAGCTTCATTAGCAGCAGAAGCTATTCTGCCTGTAAGTTGATGATTAGTTTATTTATATAACCAGTATCTTCAATTAAAATTCCATGCTCTGCCACCCAGTAATAATTTTTTAATCATTTTTTTTTATTACAGACACTTGCAACAGGTGACACAGTTTGCTTGGCTGGCAAAATGTATGCATGCACGTACCAGAGTATGTCTGGACAGAAAGGAGAGAGGTACATTCTACATACTCCTTAACACTTTATTTTAATTCAGATGTTTAGGTCAAATTTGTGTTTTGACTAATTTAATTTAATTGTGAACTTATTTAGATCCCTGTATCCAGATGTTTCTAAATTTACCTGGGTACAGTGTGACGTATGTGAAAACTGGCTTCATACAGACTGTGCAGATGTACAGCAAGAAAACCTTCAGGATACAAGTTTTAAATGTGGATGTGACATACCTTCGCCTTACCCATATACAAAGTATGTGACCAATCTATGTTATATTTTACAAATGACAAATTCTACAAACCAATTATACTGGCCAAAGCAGCCATTTAGTGAATTTACATATGTTTACTTCCAGTCTCCTCTCAGTCCTGAAAGAGAAGGGTTTGAGAGTCTTGATCAGTGATGAAGAAATCCAGGTAATTCTTCTTTGTTTTCTAATAAATATAATTTATTTTTCTTTTTTTTTTTATTTACTGCTGTGCCTTGGATGTACAGTTCTGTTGAGTTATGCTTGAGGAATATCTGAGTGCATAAAGAATTGCTCTGAGTGCAGGAGCAAAAATAAAATCATACCCAGTGTTCCTTTAATTCAGTTATTCCAAAATATGTTTTAAAAAGAAATATATTATGATAAGGTGCACTATATATGTGGATGTCCACTTTTAATTAGCAAATTCACCACATATTAACATTCACAGGTGTTCAGTTGTGTGCAGACAGCTTGTAAAATCTCCATAGAAGAGTGGATAGGATAGATTCAAGAAATAAATGCATATCAGAAATGTTCTTTTGCTAATCATACAATTATATTTTCAATAGGAGTTACATAGACAACTATTCAGTGGCAAAAAGAAGTCAGGGCAAATGTTCCTGTGGAGCCATCCCAACAAATGTATGAAGCTTCGGACCATACTTAGACCTAGACTATCTAAATTTAGTACAGAACGGGTGAGACATATTAGGTTTTCTTACTTTTGTTCTTCTCCATATTTCCAAAATAAATCTTGTACAATTTAAAGTACTGTTTGTACATATTTATGTGTATATTTTTTCCAGATTGATGAGATGTATAAAATAATCCACACTGCTTTAGGCTTGGACAAGAAGGACCTTGGAAGTGTTGACTTTATTCTAGATGTTATGCTGCCAGTGGTAGGGAATTCAATAATGCTATAGTATGATTCATTACAATAGTATTGGTACATTAACAACAATTGGATAAAATACTGCTAAATTTTATTATTAACGACTATTAATTTTATATTTACTACCACTGCAGGTGACTCTTAAAATATTGAACAAGCATGAAGGCTTCTATCGATACCAAAGAGAGGTGTCTCTTGCTACTCCAGGTGTCATTATTTGAATAAGAATGACAAAGGCTGCTTGATACATAAGCTTTATTGTAAAAGGTTATTCAAGTTTTATTTGTTACTTTTTGTTATATGTATATTGAGAGAAAATCCTAGTTTCGTGAGTTCTCATATCTAAGCTTTGGGATGAGATAGGCTGAAAATAATCACACCCCTGTGTAAGTCAGGGAATCCTTAATCAACAACGTTAGTTTGGAGGAGATCTGAGTTGGTCAAAAATTTTGTCTAAAAAAACACAAGGGTTATTAGTATTTTTTTGAGTTAAAATCATGACCTCTTCAGATCTTTTTCAAACCCACACAGTGTGTCAGGGAGGTTCTGGCGAAGGGTTATTTTCGCTCTACCACATCCCAAAGCTGAGATATGGGGATCTCTTCTACTCCATAAAATGTATAACTGCATATATCAAGATGGCATTCCTATTTCCAGTGAAGCTAGGTAAACACATGAGTAGAGGGGTGCAATCAGAAAAGCCTCCTCAATCCAATATGTCCTACATTGAATTTGTATTTGGTCAGGGGGTCTCAGTTCTAATAAAGTTTGGAGGAAATCTGACTCTGTGAAAAATTTAGTCTAAAAAAACACAAAGGAGTTTTTTTTAGACAAAATTTTTGACCGTCTCAGATTTCTTCCAAACTCACGATGTTGATTGAGCAGGTCCTGACTTACACAGGGGTGTAATTATTTTCAACCTATCTCATCCCAAAGCTGAGATATGAGGACTAACGTAACTGGGATTTTCTCTCAATAGGTTTATTGGTGTTGAATATATTGGAATTAAATTTATTAGCTTGTTGTATGTCCAATAAAACAAAATACAGATGCAATGCATCATATATTGGACTGACTAGGCTTTTCTGATCGCACCCTTCTACTCATGTGTTTACCTAGCTTCACTGGAAGTAAGAATCCCATCATGAAACTTACAGTTATACATTTTATGCAGCACAACATGTCCCTATATCTCAGCTTTGGGATGTGGTAGGCAACAATTACCACACCACTGTCTTCGTCAGGACCTCCCTGACACACGGTGTGGGTTTGAAGAAGATCTGAGGAGGTCACATTTTTCACCCAAAAAAAAACTACCCCTTTGTGTATTTTTAGCCAAAATTTTTGACCGTCTAAGACTTCTTCCAAACTCACGATGTTGATTGAGCAGGTCCTGACTTACACAGGGGTGTGATTATTTTCAGCCTATCTCATCCCAAAGCTGAGATATGAGGACTTACATAACTGGGATTTTCTCTCAATAGGTTTATTGGTGTTGAATATATTGGAATTAAATTTATGAGCTTGTTATACGTCCAATAAAACAAAATACAGATGCAGTGCATCATATATTGGACTGACTAGGCTTTTCTGATCGCACCCTTCTACTCATGTGTTTACCTAGCTTCACTGGAAGTAGGAATCCCATCATGAAATTTACAGTTATACATTTTATGCAGCACAGCATGTCCCTATATCTCAGCTTTGGGATGTGGTAGGGCAACAATTACCACACCACTGTCTTCGTCAGGACCTCCCTGACACACGGTGTGGGTCTGAAGAAGATCTGAGGAGGTCACATTTTTCACCGTCTCAGATTTCTTCCAAACTCACGATGTTGATTGAGCAGGTCCTGACTTACACAGGGGTGTGATTATTTTTAGCCTATCTCATCCCAAAGCTGAGATATGAGGACTAACGTAACTGGGATTTTCTCTCAATAGGTTTATTGGTGTTGAATATATTGGAATTAAATTTATAAGCTTGTTATACGTCCAATAAAGCAAAATACAGATGCAATGTAGGATATATTGGACTGACTAGGCTTTTCTGATCGCACCCTTCTACTCATGTGTTTACCTAGCTTCACTGGAAGTAAGAATCCCATCATGAAATTTACAGTTATACATTTTATGCAGCACAACATGTCCCTATATCTCAGCTTTGGGATGTGGTAGGGCAACAATTACCACACCACTGTCTTCGTCAGGACCTCCCTGACACACGGTGTGGGTTTGAAGAAGATCTGAGGAGGTCACATTTTTCACCTAAAAAAAAAACACTAAGGGGTACCCCTTTGTGTTTTTTTTAGACTAACTTTTTAACCGTGTCAGATTTCTTCCAAACTCACAATGTTGATTGAGCAGGTCCTGACTTACACAGGGGTGTGATTATTTTTAGCCTATCTCATCCCAAAGCTGAGATATGAGGACTAACGTAACTGGGATTTTCTCTCAATAGGTTTATTGGTGTTGAATATATTGGAATTAAATTTATAAGCTTGTTATACGTCCAATAAAACAAAATACAGATGCAGTGTAGAGTATATTGGACTGACTAGGATTTTCTTATCTCACCCTTTTACTCATGGGTTTACCTAGCTTCACTGGAAGTAGGAATCCCATCATGAAATTTACAGTTATACATTTTATGCAGCAAAACATGTCCCTATATCTCAGCTTTGGGATGTGATAGGGCAAAAATCGCAAAAGAAACCTCAGAGAGATCGCATAGCCTGCACAAAACACTCAGAGCGCGCAGTTTGCACAGAACACTCAGAGAGAGTGCGCAGTTTGCACAAAACACTCAGAGAGAGCACGCAGCACGCATAAAACACAGAGAGCGTGCAGCGCGCACAAAACACTCAGCGAGAGCGCGCAGCCTATACAAAACACTCAGCGAGAGCGCGCAGCGCGCACATAACACTCAGAGAGCGCGCAGTTTGCACAAAACACTCAGTGAGAGCGCGCAGTTTGCACAAAACACTCAGAGAGAGCGCGCAGCACACACAAAACACAGAGAGCGCGCAGCGCGCATAAAACACTCAGCGAGAGCGCGCAGCATGTACAAAACACTCAGCGAGAGCGCGCGGCATACACAAATTACTCAGAGAGCGCGCGGCTTATACAAAACACTCAGAGAGCACGCAGTTTGCACAAAACACTCAGTGAAAGCACGCAGTTTGCACAAAACACTCAGTGAGAGCGCGCAGTTTGCACAAAACACTCGGAGAGAGCGCGCAGTTTGCACAAAACACTCGGAGAGAGAGCGCAGTTTGCACAAAACACTCAGAGAGAGCGCGCAGTTTGCACAAAACACTCAGAGAGAGCGGGCAGCATGTACAAAACACTCAGAGAGAGAGCGCAGCACGCACAAAACACAGAGAGCGCGCAGTGCGCACAAAACACTCAGCGAGAGCGCGCAGCATGTACAAAACACTCAGCGAGAGCGCGCAGCGCGCACAAAACACTCAGAGAGAGCGCGCAGTTTGCACAAAACACTCAGAGAGAGCGCGCAGCACGCACAAAACACTCAGAGAGAGCTCGCAGCACCCACAAAACGCTCAGAGATTCTCATTCTATTTGATGACAGGAATAAATTGGAAGCGGGATAGTAAGATTGGGTCCCAATTTGTCAATATAGGCCCCAATTTTGGCCCCAAAATCAAAGTTTTCGAAATTGGATCCCACTTCCAATTTATTTTACTATATTGGAATATATTGGAAGTGGTATTCCATTTCCTGTTTATTTGACTTGGCTGAAATAGACTGGAATTGGGATCCCACTTCCAATTCATTTCAGCCAAGTCATGTACATGTTTCATGGGATCCCACTTCCAATTTATTTCACTTGAATGAAATCAATTGGAAATGGGATAGTGAGATTGCGTCCAAAATTGGTCCCAATTTGTCAAAATTGACCCCAATTTGACTTGGTTAGAATAGATTGGAAGTGGGATCCCACTTCCAATTTATTTGACTTGGTTAGAATAGATTGAAAGTGGGATCCCACTTCCAATTTATTTTAAAATTCAAATAAATAAATCCAGGTCTCCCAGTGGGCAAAATACGTGTGTCCCACTTCCAATTTATTTGATTTGACTGGAATAAATTGGAAGTGGGATCCAGGTCCCACTTGTAATTTATTTGACTTGGTTAGAATAGATTGGAAGTGGGATAGTGAGATATCCCACTTCCAATTTATTTGACTTGAATGAAATAAATTGGAAGTGGGCAAACAAAGGAAAACATTTTTCATGAATACATTTGCTGAAAATAACATACTAAGCAAGATCCCAGTGACCCCATCTTCTGATATGTTGTTTGGGGGACCCAGACGATTCAGTACTCGACGCCGTGAAGTCGGTAGACCTCCCCAAGCACAGTTTCTGGACATCCCACTCCCAATTTATTCCCATTCAAATTTCATACATGGGTTTTGGACACCCCTTAAAAGGATCCGAAAAAGGTTACATTGGGAGTCGGATCGGTCAGTTCCGAGTCCGACGTCCCACTTCCTATCTATTGCATTCAATTCAAATACATTGGGAGTCGGATCGGTCACTTCCGAGTCTGCCGTCCCACTTCCAATCTATTGCATTCAATTAAAATACATTGGGAGTCGGATCGGTCAGTTCCGAGTCCGACGTCCCACTTCCAATCTATTGCATTCAATTCAAATACATTGGGAATGGGATCAGTCAGTTCCGTGTCCGACGTCCCACTTCCAATCTATTGCATTCAATTCAAATACATTGGGAATGGGATGTCCGACGTCCCATTTTGTCCATTAAAATAAATTGGAAGAGGGATTTTCCCGTGGGATCGTGCCGTCCCAACCGCTTACAAGGGCCCTTGGAACAAAAAGCACACTCTGTTATCCCCATGAATTTATCCATAGCTCAGTAGCGCCCCTAGTGAATCCCTTGAACCAGGTATTGCCCGTGGGTACTAAATTGTTAAAGGGTAAACATTGATATATTGATCAATGTAAATTGATAGTTAATAGGTATACGCGGCGGCTCCCCGGGATGGCCATCTTTACTCCAGCTCCGAGCTGGGAGCGTCAGCATGGGCATGGGTAGCCGAGGTCGTCTTCCCCTCTACCGCAGCCAGTCTTCACCTCTACTAACCGGTTTGAGGTGCTCAGCTCCTGGCCCTCACCTGCACCGGAACCGGCACCGAGAGCTAAACAGGGTGGTGTTCTTATTATCGGCGACTCTATAGTCAGACATTTAAAAGTCTCAGGCACTAAAAGTAACGCTACTGTGTCCTGTCTTCCAGGTGCTCGTGTCCTGGATGTTGCCAGGCGACTTCCCTCGGCGCTGCGGCAGTGTGAGGACCTCGGCACCGTCGTTCTCCACGTGGGGACGAATGACACTTTCGCCCACCATAGCGAGGTCCTAAAGGAGCCCTACCGTTCGCTTCTGGAGACCGCTCGGAAGAAGACGGACACCAGGATCGTCGTCTCTGGCCCCCTACCCACCTACAGATGAGGATGTGAGGCGTACAGCAGGCTCTTTGCACTCCACTCCTGGCTCCGGGTTTGGTGTGGCACTGTCGGCATGGACTACGTCAACCACTGGGAGTGTTTTCGGGAATGTCCTGCCCTCTACTGCTGGGATGGGCTTCACCCTAGTTGTCTAGGTTCTCCAGTTCTCTCTGGGAACATCGAGGATGTTCTATGCCAGACTTGACTAAAGTCTGGCCTACTCAATATAAGAGCACTTAATTCTAAAGCAGTCATTATACATGAAATAATAATGGATCAGAAATTTGAAGTTTTATGCCTTAGTGAAACTTGGGTCAGAAATGATGAATATTTAGCACTAAATCAAGCCACTCCTATAGGCTATAAATATGTACACAGTCCCAGACTGACGGGCAAAGGGGGTGGATTATGTATAATTTACAAAAATAATTTAATTATTAACCAAAAACATGGTTACAACTTTACTTCCTTTGAAATTATGTACATTAACATAATTAACCCCGCCACAAATAAGAACACAATCTCCTTATTAATCATTTATAGACCACCAGGGCCCTATTCAGAATTTATAAAAGAATTTGGTGAACTAGCTGCTAATTTGGCAGTGTCCTGTGATACGTTAATAATTGTAGGAGACTTTAACATTCATTTTGAGAAAAGTGATGATTCCCTAAAAAAGAACATTCACATCAATCATAGATTGGTTTCACACAAAATGTATCAGGTCTTACTCATTATTGTAATCACACACTAGACTTGGTGAAAAAACCTAAATATTCTCCCTCAGTCTTCCACAGTCTCAGACCACTACCTAATTTCATATGAATTGAGTTTAGATATTTAAAAAAATGTACATTCCCACATTACTATATAAAGCGCTCACTAACCCCATCTACATCCCCTAAATTTACTGAAAACATCACTGATTTATTGACCTCAGTCAGTAGTCCAGCGGACCCACTGGAGCTGGACAGACTAACGGACTACTTAGATAACACACTTCGATCAACTTTAGATAGTGTAGCACCACTTAAGCGTAAAAAGCTACGACAGAAAAAACTCGCTCCCTGGTATAATGAAGAAACACTCACCTTAAAACAAACCGTAAGGAAATTAGAGCGGAAATGGCGGTCGACTAAACTGGAAGTATTTCACTGTGCCTGGAAAAACAGCCTTATCGAATTTAGAAGGGTGCTCGTCAATGCACGTTCAGCACATCTGTCCTCACTGATTGAAAATAATAAAAACAATCCTAGAGCACTCTTTAATGTAATCTCTAAACTTACAAACAATCGGGCAGCTACTGATCCACAGATCCCAGCTGTTCACACCAGCAATGCTTTTATGGACTTTATTAACAATAAGATTGAACATATTAGACAAACAATAAATACCATATTACTAAATCCAGCCTGTCTGTCATCTGGTGTGGATGATATAGAACAAAACATAGAAGAACGACTAGAGGACTTTGACCCACTACCACAGCTAGAACTGGAGAAAATGATCTACTCGTCAAATTGTATGACCTGCACACTTGATGCAATACCAACAAAACTATTTAAAGAAGTATTACCAGTCATAATCAATCCCCTTTTAACAATCATAAATTCGTCCCTTATACTGGATCACGTACACAAAGCATTTAAACTAGCAGTTATTAAACCCCTGATCAAGAAACCGAATCTTGATCCTAGTGTACTATCCAATTACAGACCTTCTCTTCATATTTAAGATCTTAGAAAAAGTTGTGGCCCAACAACTTCCCTCATACTTGCATAAGAATAACATATAAAAAAAAAATTCAATCTGGTTTTAGGCCACACCATAGCACCGAAACGGCTTTAGTTAAGGTAGCAAACAACCTTCTTCTCACCTCTGATCGAGGCTGCGTATCCATGCTAGTTCTACTCGACCTCAGTGCAGCTTTTTATACAAGTGATCATACTATTCTGCTAGAAAGATTAAAAAACATGGTTGGAATAACAGGAACGGCCCTATCATGGTTTAAGTCTTATCTCACAGATCGCTACCAGTTTGTAAAAGTAAATAATGTTTCTTCTATGCAAAAAAAATGAGATCTGGAATTCCCCAAGGCTCCATCCTAGGACCTTTACTATTCATATTATACATGCTGCCACTGGGCAGAGTTATTAGCAGGCATGGCATTACCTTCCACAGTTATGCAGATGACACACAGTTATACATATCAGCCAAACCAGATGACAAACCTACACTAAAGAAAATGGAGGACTGTGTTAAAGAAGTGAAGCATTGGATGTCATACACTTTCCTTCTGCTAAACAGCAACAAAACCGAGGTTCTCCTTCTAGGTCCAAAACCTGCTATAAATAAGGTATCAGACTTAATATATAATTTTGACTTCCCTGTTCTCCCTAGCTCATCAGCTAAAAATCTGGGTGTCATAATTGATTCAGATCTATCATTTGATCAGCATATAGGTAAAATTAGAAAAACAGTTTTCCTACATCTTCGGAACCTCGCTAAGTTAAGAAATTCCTTATCCCTCCCAGATGCAGAAAAATTTGTTCACGCTTTTATTACATCAAGATTAGATTATTGCAATGCACTTTTATCAGAATGCTCCAGCAGAAACTTGAGTAAACTCCAGCTAATTCAAAATGCTGCAGCCAGGGTCCTCACTAAAACTAGAAAATTTGATCATATCAGCCCAGTCTTATCAGCCCTTCACTGGCTTCCAGTTAAATTCCGTATTGATTACAACATTTTTTTACTCACGTATAAATCCCTACATGGTCTCGCCCCTGAATACTTGCGAGACCTCATCACGCACAATGAACCACCAAGATTACTCAGATATCAGGGCGCCGGCCTCTTACTATTACCCAGAATTCATAAGACTTCAGCGGGGGGGGGGCTCCTACAAAGCCCCTCAGCTCTGGAACAATCTTCCAGCTAGTGTTCGGGACGCAGACACAGTCACTATGTTTAAGTCTAGGCTCAAAACACACTTGTTCAGTTTAGCCTTTGGCAACTAACCTCTGTCTAGTTTAAGGTTGTCGTTTCAGGAACTCATGGACATGGGGAATCAGGGTAAACGCGGATGATGTGCTCACAATTTCTCTTGTTTGGAGCTGAAGGATGTCCTTGCATGAGCTCCTTCTGGTTTCCCTCCTCCCAGTCTGTTACAGTCAGATCCGTCACATGCTCTTTTTTTCTGCTGCACTCAACTAAACTAACTGCTTCCCTTTACTGTTTTCTGAGAAAATGGTGGCCCACTGATGGAAGATTGTTTGCTGGATTCTCCTGGTCCCAGACCAGACCAGCTGCTCACCTCCATCTACTGCTGCCAGCCTCTGACCACTCACCCTGATCAACTACACTGGAGTAGAAATGGACTCTGACTGAAAAGCAACACTGACTGATTCTTCCAATCTGATGCACTATTATTATGCCCCAAGATTGATGTCACTATTATGATTATTATCATTATTATTATGTAGCATAATGACACTTCATTGGTGATAATTTAAAATTCAATCTATAGTTTCATCAGAGGAGGATGGGTCCCCTTTGTGAGTCTTGGTTCCTCCCAAGGTTTCTTCCTCCAGCCTTGAGGGAGTTTTTCCTTGCCACTGTCGCCTTCCGCTTGCTCGCATTGGGCTTTGTTTTAAATGTTCTGTTCTGAAACTGTGAAGCTGCTTTGCGATAACGTCAGTTGTAAAAGGCGCTATACAAATAAAGTTGATTTGATTAAAAACCAGTCTGAAGCATTAAATTCTTAAAGGAACCTACTGTACTCGTCTTTTCAAAGTTTATGTTTGGATGTCTTTTCAACTTTAATGTAGTGTTTATTGAATGACATTTATGTACGTGATTTCCACATTGAAATAACGGCTTTAAAAGGACGTTTTTAATGTGACTTTTTTAGTCGTCTTTTCAACTTTCATTTTCAACCTTAAAAAAATGCTGATTGAATGACATTTAGGTACGTGATTTCAACGTTGAAATAACGGCTTTAAAAGGACGTCTTTAATGTGACTTTTTTAGTCGTCTTTTCAACTTCTGTTTCATTTTCACTTTCAACCTTAAAAAAACGTTGATTAGACCACAGTCAAGTACGTTATTTCAACATTGAATCAACGGCTAAATGTTTACTGGGATTGCAGTTAGCACACTACACTGATCAGAGCATTTTATTAAACACATATGGAAACATTCAGTGTCGTGCTGAAGGGAGGAGATTGTTATTTAAGTTTAAGTGAAGATGACTGGACTGGAACGACAGCTCTAAAATGAATGAACTCTGAGTGAGAAACCGGAAGGTGGCAGAAGAGAACCGATGTAAAAACACAGAAGAAGAAGACGATGAAGATACGCACTCTTCAGCCTCAGGGAACAGCTTCATCCCATAAATATGTCAATTTAACCTTCTATATGTATTCTGGTATCGCCCAAATGTAGTCAACATCGTTAATGTTATGTACATTATTCTATCAACTGCTATATGGTACATACGTAATATTGAACCGTTTTTTTTTTTGTTTGTTTTTTGTTTTTTTTCCAAATGACAAACTTTAGCTAACCTGTTTAACTCTAGCTAGCTCTTTTTTCCCCTCTGACATAGAAAACATTTAAATGACATGACAATCGCTCATACATGAGTATTTTAATTTGAGTAATTATGTGGTTTGATGGCGTATTTTACAAGACGATGTGAGCATTTTTTATGTCACAGAACCGCTTCCCTCAGTATAAGAAATAAAATAAGAAATAAAACTGCTTAAACACATTAAGAAGACATAAAGTAGTAGCTAAATACATTCTCAATCTCAGTGCTGGTTTTTTGGTGTAATGTAATATTTTGAATATATAATTTCACATACACTAATTTTTTGTTAGTGAGTAGCAGTGAGTTTTGGCTGGTGATTAATGGGTTGCAGAAGGTTATATGAAAGCTATAGAAGCTTATTTACTGAGAGAAAAAATAAACAAAAGCATGCGAAGTAGTTTATTTTTGGAGCTGTGAAGTTAGTACATTTTTTTCAAAATTAACTATGAACATGAACTAATTCATTTTCTTTATGTAATTATGTAAAGATGGACTGTAGTAAAAAAATGAATAGGGCAGTGAAAAATGGTGGGCAGGGAGAAAAGCAAATAGGAGGTTAATTTAAGTTATTTAGACGAGATCTTTAGCATCAGTTGTAGCATGATCGTTTGTACTATAACCTCATAATCTTTTACATTTGAAGTTCTGTAGTTAATGAATTTGCATGCATAAGCAGTTTACAGTTACTCAGGAACGAGGCGTACAAAACTCAAAGAGCACGCACAGAACTCAGAGAGCATGCGCTGAACTCAGCGCTCACGCACAAAGTCATGGAGCACAAACGTCAGAGCTGGATTTTTTGTTTGCAAGTTATAAGTTTTACATTTGAGATGATTTTTTTGTGCATTCTTTATGGCACAAATCAGATTCCATACAGGATTTATTAAAAATAATCAACAAGCTTGCGTCATCATTTGGAACGATGCGGATGCTTTGAGAATTAAGAATAGGCTCGCGCAGCATTTTGGAAGGTTCCGGATGCGCTAAAAAAAAAAAAAAAAAAAAAACCCATCTAGCAAGGTAGAGGTGGGCCCATTCTGGCTCAGGCACGTCACTGTCGGCTGGCTGCCGTCTCGGCGTGAATGCGGCACGCCGTGTCTGGCCCAATTCTGCAGCAACAGCCCTTAATGTGTCCCAAAACCTGTACATTTTGTGGTTGTTTGGACATATAATGAGCCCATTGGTTTAATTCCAATATGTTCAACACTGGGCGGCACGGTGGCGCAGCAGGTAGTGTCACAATTTCACAGCTCCAGGGACCTGGAGATTGTGCATTCAAGTCCTTGTCTGTGAGGAGTTTGGTGTGTTCTTTCAGTGTCCGCATGGGTTTCCTCTGTGCTCCAATGGGCCAAAAAGTGCAGCATCACCTCTATTCCGTCCCAAAACCAGTAAATTTTGTGCTTTATTGGGTGTATAACAGGCCCATATGTTTAATTCCAATATATTCAACACTATTAACTCTATTGAGAGAAAATCCCAGTTACATCAGTTCTAATATCTCAGCTTTGGGATGAGATAGGCTGAAAATAATCACACCCCTGTGTAAGTCGAGGCCTCCTTAAACAACAATGTGAGTTTGGAGGAAATCTGAGATGGTCAAACATTTAGTGTAAAAAAACAACAACAAAAAAAAAAAAAAAACACAAATGTGACCTCCTCAGATCTTCTTGAAACCCACACAGTGTGTCAGGGAAGTCCTGACGAAGACAGTGGTATGGTTATTTTTGCCCTAACACATCCCAAAGCTGAGATATGGGGACTATACATAAAATATATAGCCTTTTGACAGTACCTGACAGGCTCAGGCTGTAAGAAGAGATTAATGTAGAATTTTTTATTAATATCCTGACTACGTCATCATTTGGAACGCTCCGTTTTCTACAAGAATTAAGAACAGGTTTTGCAGCTTTTTGGAATCTTCAGGATGCGCTAAAAATAAACAGCAGGCTCACGCCACCCTTTTTAACGCTCCGGTTGCTACGATAATTAAGAATTGGCTCGCGCAGCATTTTGGAATGTTACAGATGCGCTAAAAAAATAAAGATTAGGCTCGCGCCTCTTTTGTAAATGCTCCATGTGCTGAGTGAAGTATAGAATAGGCTCGCGCAGCTGATTATGGAATCAGATTTGTGCCAAAAATGAATCGCTCCATGGCTTTAGTGTGTGAGTTCTGAGTTCTGCGTGTGCTCTCTGAGTTTTGTGCACCAGCAGCACGAGTTCTGTGCACGAGCTCTCTGAGTTTTGTACACTGGATCCTTGAGTTTTGCAAGCAGTTTTGGCAAAAAGCTCTCGTGTGGGCGGGTTTTCTCAGGGGTGCCTTCCCATTGGCTAATGAGTTTTTGAGTGACAACTCAGTGCCAAAGGCATTTTGGACTGCACATGCGTACACCTCTTTGCAGCTCAGCAGCGGAGAGACAGGAAAGATTTTAACATTAAAGAGTGAACAACTTTACACACACACACAAATTCTCTTTGTACTTTATTGTTTTAAAACGATGAAATACCTGCAAACTTCGACAATCAATGCAGATATTGAGGTAATGTTCTGTCTAAAACAAAGCATTAAAGATTTTACTGTGAGTACAAACCTGTTTGTCCCTCATTACCAGATACTGATCTGAGGTAAATGCACATCGATGTCTGTTTACTCAGGATGAAACAGAATAAATGAGCGCTTATTTGTTTATTTGTAAATTATTATTCATGAGTGCTTGAGCCCCTGTTCAGAAACCGATCGTGTACTAACATAGTGGTTCTTCGCTTTTCCATAATCGCTGTTAGATGATTTAAATGCCCAAATTTTATTTTGAAGATCACAGTTTTGAACAAATGCCATATGTGCATTTTGTTACAGGAGGTCTCAGAGAACAGAGAAACATCACAGACAAGAGTGTTCCTGCTCCTTTAATGAATACAAATTTGCTTAATATCTAGCTCACACATTACTTCCTGGAAAACACCAGATGTAAAGTTTGAACCACGATCTGATTGAATCTCACGAGGCAGCCCAAACCGAGAAAAGAACTGAAACAAACACTCAATTATAGTTCTTGCCTTAATGTTTCTCAAGGGTACAGCCTCCGGAAATCTAGTACACACATCCAATATAGTGAACAGATACTCATAACCCCTTTTTGTCTTGTGCAAATGTCCAACACAATCTATCGTCACTCGCAAAAATGGAGAGTACACAATGGTGCACAAGGCACTTTCTGATTTGGCTTTCCGGCTAGCTGACAAGCATGACATGTCCGACAGTAGGACACTACATCTCGATGCATCTTTGGCCAATAAAAATAACGCAAGACTCTCTCTTGGGTTTTACGAATACCCACATGCCCTGCCATGGGTGCTTCATGTGCCAAGCGCAACACTTCAAACCTAAAACTATTCAGCAACACAATCTGCTCCACAACACTCTGAGGCCAACTCAGGGTCCTCCTTGAGCTCCTTGATTAAGGTTTCCCTATTAAACTGAGCTGCATCCGATTAACCTAGTTTTCCAAAGAAGGTATCTCCAAGCTCAAATGCTGCCTCCTCCAGCCCTCTCTGTGGAACCACCCCCTTGGGGCGAGACTGGACACGGGTAACGACACAGGCTGAAAACACCTCAGGATACTCGCTGGCCAAAGCCTCTGTTTCTGGTACCTCACATGGCATGTGACTAATTAAAGGGGTTACCGACACTTGAACCCCAGCAAGATCATTCCCCAATAGCATAGAAACTCCAGGGACTGGTAATGATGGCACTACTGCTACATTAACATAGCCATTTACCAAGTTAGAGGGTAGGTACACTTTATGCAATGGCATGGCCCCAAACAAACTTCCCACACCCTGAATCAACACTGAAGAGTCATTGAAACTGGCTAATCACGAACCCCTTGTAACAACAAGGACTGAACTGCACCAGTGTCCCTCAAAATTTTAATTTTGGTTTCTGGCTCCCCAGAACCAATGGACACTGTACCCCAGGAGACAAACCCATCATACAGAGAGGGGGTTATTTCAGACTCAGGATCCACACAACTAATAGTCCTCTCTGAACCAACTACCAATGGCACAGATTTTGAAGAATCAGTATAAGACCCACGACTGCGCTTCTGCAGAACTGGACAACCTGATTTTATATGGCCAGGTTTTCTACAATAATGGCAGATTATTTCTCCCGAGGGAGTAGAATTTACAGGTTTTTGAAGTTGACTATGAGGTTTAGAGCCAGATGGCCCTTCCCTATGACTTTTAGTCTCTGCTGATTTAACCTCTATATTAGCCTTTCTCCAACCACCAACCACTGATCTCTCTTTCACTCTCGACTCCTTATGGGTAAATTCGTAAGTATCTGCCATCATAGCAGCCTTTTTAACTTCAGTCGCCCCATGCTCCTGAATGTACACTTCCTAAAGAACAGGTAGACTATTTTTGAACTGTTCCATAAGAACAAGCTGTTTTAAATCTGCAAAAGTATAAACTTTACATGCTTTCATTCAAACACTGCCTCCTGCTGCCTAGCTACATCCAAATAGGTTTCCGCTAGCTTACGTCTAAGAAAACGGAATTTGTGCCTGTAAGTTTCTGCCTCCCAAGCTTTCCCCTACAGGACACTCTGAACCAAAATGGTCCAATAATTCTCCAGCCAAGCTAATTCCATGGCTATATTCTCAAAGGCATCAAAAAACACATCTACCTCGTCTTCCTGAAATTTTGGCATTAGATGTAGACATTTGGATACATCAAACCGAGTCTCATGTCTGCACTGTTGTTGACTCTCCATCTGCGAGAGTTTAACCTTCTCCAACTCAATCTTAGCTAACTCCAGCTCCCTCAAACTATCCTTCTCCTTCTCTCGCCTACCCCTCTCTGCTTGTTCCCTAGCCAATCTTGCCTCAATGACGGAGTCACTCAAACCTAGGGACTGAGCAAGGATCTACTATCTTAATTTTATTCAACTCTGAATCTACCTCAATCTCATAATATTCAGCAAGCTGGAGCAACTGAGGCTTCTTTAATTTTATCCAGTCCGTTGTCTGCAGATGGGCTTGGATAAAACTTTCCGGATCAAACTGAGACATTTTTGGGAAAAAATTTAAAAAATACCAAAAGCCCCCCAGCCGAAATGAGGACAGACCAGAGACCCCTAACTCTAAGGCTACTAAAATTCAAACACCAAGAGGTAACCTATTGTCCCCTATTGGCCTAAAATCCCTAAGTACCACCAAAGTATGACTACAAAACTAAAAGTACTTGACAATTTTGGCCACCTTACCTCAAGTCCTCTCATAGGACTTCTGAAAGAACACATACAACTCAAGAAGCCCCAAGTAGGCCACAATTTCCAACAGGTATTTTTGAGTCAAATCAACACCACCAAATCAGATTTCCTGAGAACTCAACCAAACATACCCAATTACCAAAGGTCTAGACTGTATACAATCAAGCAACTCTGCAATCCAATACCCACCTTAGCAAACAGCTAAGACAAGTTTGTTATAAAATTATGGAAAGCTTTAGAGCATGTTATGAATGAAGTTATATAATAATATGCATGTTTACAAATTTTAAGGTACTAAACACCAGTTTTTTTATTGTGAAACATAAACTTCCAGTTGCTATGGGGATCAGCTTACTAATATTGCTGTCTTCACACTGCTCATGTAGGGCTCAACGTAGCCACAGGTCAGTGCTTAGCTCACTATGTTATGAATAATTCAGATGAAACGTAGGGACTACGTTCACAAAGGATTTATGTTTCGTGTCAGCTACAGGGTGTGACGTAAATCCTATCATGAATATGTAAGTACGCCCGGATTTGAGGCCTCCCATTGGCAAAAACCTTAAGAAGCGTGTAAACGTGTCAATTTTGGTCACGTTATCGCGACAAAATTTTACGTGTCAACACGCAAATTTTTAATAACTTCTATAAGAGACCAACCCCATTCCATACACCTGGACCCCCATGACTGCTGACGAAGTGACACTGAGCCTGCTGTGGGCCAGCGCTGTTTTCTGACTCTGACTCTGAGTGTAGTCAATTCACAAAAAAACATTATAAGAACACAGTACCAAAGCATGTCTCAATGTTGCATGTAGGTATTTTAGTATTGAATTCCTCTGTTTTTTTTTTTTTTTTTTAATTGTTTTAAATTATGCTTCAAAGGAATACATCTACAAATGAGTATGTGCAAGTGTGTAAAGCTCTGATATTTAAGTACCCTTTTCTGAAGGAAAATGAGTAAGATCCAAACTCAGATATTTCTGTAATGGTAATTTTTATATGTCTCTGTTGAAAGAACTTGTCTGCTTGTTTGTCTGTATGTTAATTTCTAATCATCAACAGAACTCACAAACTAAGTGTATGTCAGGTCAGCTCGAGGTCAATGCTTTATTAGAACAAACCACATCTTGTATATCAAACTGAGATGTCTCTAAGGAAACTAAGCTTGCAGAAACATCGAGTGATTATCTTATGGTTATGACGTATAAACTACCTATATAAATATCTCTGTGAAAACATCTTCTTTGTCCACATTCACATAGTACTCTCTGCTATTGTATGTTGACCACCTTAAGGTTAAATAAACTACTTTCTGATTCCAAATGCTCTGTTAGATTTAAATTCTTAATACTTGTCCTTATTTTCTCCATCACAATTTCAAAAAATACATATCAAATTCAAATGTGTACACAGTACACATTTTAAAATGCTTGTGACAATGATACATGTGTACGTTGAACGTTTTCAAATCTATGCCTTCTTTTTTTGTACAAGACTCTGTGTATAATCAGTAATGTTGGAATTAAAATGTCCAAAATTGGAATAATCTGAAATATTTAACATGGAAAAGGTTAAGTACTAGCTGCCCGAGTACCATTTTCAAATGACCAATCATATGTTGCATTAACTTAATAAAAAATAAATAAAAACTACACTGACATACTCCCATCTGGCCACAAATGGGAGTATGTGTCCACAATTCCATTTAGACCTAACAGGTGGTGGTGGGGTCTTAGTTCCGAAAGGCCATTTAATCGAGAAAATAGCATTTGCTTACCTCTTCGTAGTACCACACCATCCCAATCCACATATATGATACGCCGCTTGGTGGACCTTATCGGCCTAGCGCGCGGCGCACCCTAGACGATTTTTTTTGCAGAGCCCGGGGTCGAGTCCTGGGCACACGTGGTGGGAGCTAAAAATCCTCAAAGTTTCGGCCTTTTACCCGCAATTTTGCATCAATCCACCAGGTGGCTCCCGGAACGTCCCGATTCCAATATATTCCATTACATTCCATTACAGGCAAATATATTGGGATTGGGATGGCGTATAAATATATATCATTCGTTGAAGTGTTTTGTAATGTTTTTAATACTTTTAACATGCCCAACATCCATAGACATTAACATTTTAAAGTGTTGGCTACTTTGATAAGGCAACACAAAAGTCCTTTCACAAAGTTTCCAACTATCTTTGATATATTTATAATGCCAGTAAACCAACAAACACGTAACCACAGTGAGCCAGCCTGCCCTTCTGAAACTCTTGTCCGAACGCCTTACTTTAAGATTTTCAAGTTAGCTAATGTTACTGCTGCATTACTTAAGGTGGAAGCGAAAAATTTAAAAGCTTCTGAGCGAACACCAGTCAGAATCCGAATGTTAAACAATACATCTGCATATAGTCAGCACAAAAAGATTGCTCACACATTAAAATCATGCCCAAGATAATGGAACGACGATGTTCAGAAGTAAGTTATAATCCAGCGTCAGGTAATTTAATGTGGAAGCGAAGAGTTGCAATACAACATTGAGCTTCTGGGCAACCTCAATGTTAAGAATCAGTAGTTTAAATTATACAAGCACATACAGGTGCTGGTCATAAAATTTGAATGTATGCAAGACATGGGTTTCATCTGTCATATTCCTTATGCCAAGCCACTCTTGAACAAGAGACAGCGTCAGGAAAAAGGACTGGACTGCTCCTGAGTGGTCCAAAGTTATGTTCCCTGATTAAAGTAAATTAGATTAGATTAGATTCAACTTCATTGTCATTGTGCAGAGTACAATACAGGGCCAATGAAATGTAGTTAGCATCTAACCAGAAGTGCAATATATAACATTATTTACATAATTTACATAAAGTGCAGTAGTGATATGACATTGTGATTATGGAAGTTAAAGTAACCATATATACATATTGAAATATAAAACATGTAAGCAAAGTAACGTTGTGTAGGTGATGCATTATGTACTGAAGGATGAATGAAATACAGCTTTACAGAAGGTGCAGTGAAATGATTGTGCAATATTTATTTAAAGTGCCCGAATAGTGTTCATCCGGATAACAGCCTCAGGAAAAAAAAACTTTTACGAAACCTGTTAGTGCGGGAACAGACTGAAAAGTCCATGATTTGGGTGTGTGACGTCCTTGACGATATTTCTTGCCCTGCCCAGGCAGCGTTTATGGTAGATGTCCTCGAAGGAACTTGAAACTGGACACCTGATCCACTGCAGTTCCGTTGATGTAAATGGGGGCGTGAGCTTGGTTCCTAGTCCGTCTGAAGTCCATGATGATCTTCTTTGTTTTGAGCGTGTTTAGTACCAGGTTATTGTTTTGGCACCACAAGGAGAGATGCTGTACTTCATCCCGGTAGGGCGTTTCATTATTGTCTGTAATCAAGCCTATCACCATGGTGTCATCTGCAAATTTGACTACGGTGTTTGAACCATAGGCAGGTACACAGTCATGGGTGAAGAGAGAGTACAGAATCGGGCTAAGAACACAACCTTGTGGAACGCCAGTGTTCAAGGTGATGGTTGATGAATGAAGGTTGCCTAATCTAACAGATTGGGGTCTGTTAGACAGGATGTCTAAAATCCAGTGGCAGAGTGATGTGCTGATACTCAGATGGTGGAGTTTGGATATCAGCATAGACGGAATCACTGTGTTGAATGCAGAACTAAAATCGAGGAACAGCATTCTCACCTATGAGTTTTGACAGTCCAGGTGGGTTAGTGCAGTGCTGTTGAGATAGCGTCCTCGGTGGATCTGTAGCTACGATAAGCAAACTGGTGTGGGTCCAGCGTAGCAGGCAGGCAGGATTTCAAGTGAGAAAGAACTAGTCTTTTAAAGCACTTGGAAATTATTGGGGTGAGTGCTACAGGTTGAAAGTCATTAAAGTCTGAAGCAGTAGAATGCTTAGGCACAGGCACAATAATGGCTGACTTAAAGATAGATGGTACAGCTGCCTGGGCAAGCGAAACATTAAAGATGTGAGCAAAGACACCCGCAAGTTCCACAGCACAAGCTCTTAGCACACGGCCAGGTACACCATCAGGGCCAGCTGCCTTCCGTGCATTCACTCTGCTCAGCATGCGACTGACGTCCGAAGTGGAAAGTACAAGTGGGTTGTCGTGGGTGGAGGATCGCTTATGGAAGATATCAATATCATCTGGTCGAAACGAGCGTAAAACTTGTTCGGCTCATCAGGGAGTGAAGCACTGTTGGTAGATGGAACAAAGCCAGTTGGTTTATAGTCAGTCAGGGCGTGTATTCCCTGCCACATACGCCGAGGGTCAGAGGAGGTAAAGTGCTCCTCAATCCGGCGTTTGTAGCAGAGCTTGGCTATAGCTATTAGTCTCTTCATATTGCCAGGAACTCCAGTGGGCGGTACAAAGGACGCTCGTACCCTGAGCGCTTAAGTGCTGAGGAATGCCATGCCAAGAAATCTCGGACCACCAGTTTTGTTTTGTGCCCTTCTTTTGTACGCATTAGGTTTTTCCATTTATGTGCATCTGCTTTTCTTTATTTTGTGAATCAGGACCGGCGTTTGTAGCAGTGCTTGGCTATAGCTATTCCTCTCCTCAGGTTAGCTCTGGCCAAGCTGTATGCTTCCCGGCGTCCTGATCTGAAGGCAGCATCTCTGGCTTTGAGCAGATTGCGAACCTCTCTGTTCATCCAGGGCTTCTGATTAGGGAATGTTAATTATTATGGCAAACTTAAAATTAATGATTAAGTATCACCAGGAAGGAAGATCGGCGCTCAAAGAATTCTTTGAGGAGAAGAGAGGAATAAGACAGACAGTCAAAGATTGCGCGAATCCGGTGTTTGTGCAGTGAATGTTAATTTCCAAAAGTGTCTGTCTGTCGTAACTGTAGTTCGCAAGAGTTATTTGCGCAAGAAAACTGGAGATAGCTAAGTACAGAAGTATAACATCACTAAAACTGGTAAGACGCTGAGCCTCGCAGTGTGATCGCGACGCCATCTTGGTCCTGGGAGACCAAGGACCATTTCCTATGGAAATCAAGGTCCCAGAATCTGGAGGAAGAGAGGAGAGGCACAGAATCCACGTTGCTCGAGGTACCCTGTAAAATTTCCACAGTCAGTGGCGGTTTGGGGTCCCATGTCATCTGCTGGTGTGGGTCCACTTTATTTTCTGAGGTCCAAGGTTAACGCAGCTGCCTACCAGGGAGATTTAGATTATTTTATGCTTCCAAGCGAGGTGGGTAAGTGCAGTGTGTAGTGCTGTTGAGAGCGAAGACACCCGCAAGTTCCACAGCACAAGCTCTTAGCACACGGCCAGGTACACCATCAGGGCCAGCTGCCTTCCGTGCATTCACTCTGTTCAGCAATCGACTGACGTCCGAAGTGGAAAGTACAAGTGGGTTGTCGTCGGTGGAGGATTGCTTATTGAAGACATCAATATCATCTGGTCGAAACAAGCGTAGAAGTTGTTCAGCTCATCAGGGAGTGAAGCACTGTTGGTAGATGGAACAAAGCTAGTTGGTTTATAGTCAGTCAGGGCGTGTATTCCCTGCCACATACGCCGAGGGTCAGAGGAGGTAAAGTGCTCCTCAATCCGGCGTTTGTAGCAGTGCTTGGCTATAGCTATTAGTCTCTTCATATTGCCAGGAACTCCAGTGGGCAGTACAAAGGGCGCTCGTACGCTGAGCGCTTGTTGATGTGTTTCGGAACAGAGTTAGTGTAGGTGTCCAAGTGGATGTCTGAGCCTGTGGTGGCTCGGGCAGCATACTCACTCCAGTCGGTGTGCTGGAACTGTTGCTGAAGGAAGGAGTCAGCCCCACCCATCCAGATCTTTACAGTTCTGGTTGAAGGCTTAATCCTCTGCATGACTGCAGTGTATTTGGGAAGCAGGAAAGTACAAGTGGGTTGTCGTCGGTGGAGGATCGTTTATTGAATATATCAATATCATCTGGTCGAAACGAGCGTAGAAGTTGTTCAGCTCATCAGGGAGTGAAGCACTGTTGGTAGATGGAACAAAGCTAGTTGGTTTATAGTCAGTCAGGGCGTGTATTCCCTGCCACATACGCCGAGGGTCAGAGGAGGTAAAGTGCTCCTCAATCCGGCGTTTGTAGCAGTGCTTGGCTATAGCTATTAGTCTCTTCATATTGCCAGGAACTCCAGTGGGCGGTACAAAGGACGCTCGTACCCTGAGCGCTTAAATGCTGAGGAATGTCATGCCAAGAAATCTCGGACCACCAGTCTTGTTTTTTGCCCTTCTTTTGTACGCATTAGGTTTTTCCATTTATGTGCATCTGCTTTTCTTTTTTCTGTGAATCAGGACCGGCGTTTGTAGCAGTGCTTGGCTATAGCTATTCCTCCCCTCAGGTTAGCTCTGGCCAAGCTGTATGCTTCCAGGCATCCTGATCTGAAGGCAGCATCTCTGGCTTTGAGCAGAGTGCGAACCTCTCTGTTCATCCAGGGCTTCTGATTAGGGAATGTTATATGTTATGGCAAACTTAAAATTAATGATTAAGTATCACCAGGAAGGAAGATCGATGCTCAAAGAATTCTTTGAGGAGAAGAGAGGAATAAGACAGACAGTCAAAGATTGCGTGAATCCGGTGTTTGTGGAGTGAATGTTAATTTCCAAAAGTGTCTGTCTGTCGTAGCTGTAGTTCACAAGAGTTATTTGCGCAAGAAAACTGGAGATAGCTAAGTACAGAAGTATAGTGTTTCAGAACAGAGTTAGTGTAGGTGTCCAAGTGGATGTCTGAGCCTGTGGTGGCTCGGGCAGCATACTCACTCCAGTCGGTGTGCTGGAACTGTTGCTGAAGGAAGGAGTCAGCCCCACCCATCCAGATCTTTACAGTTCTGGTTGAAGGCTTAATCCTCTGCATGACTGCAGTGTATTTGGGAAGCAGGAAAGTACAAGTGGGTTGTCGTCGGTGGAGGATCGTTTATTGAATATATCAATATCATCTGGTCGAAACGAGCGTAGAAGTTGTTCAGCTCATCAGGGAGTGAAGCACTGTTGGTAGATGGAACAAAGCTAGTTGGTTTATAGTCAGTCAGGGCGTGTATTCCCTGCCACATACGCCGAGGGTCAGAGGAGGTAAAGTGCTCCTCAATCCGGCGTTTGTAGCAGTGCTTGGCTATAGCTATTAGTCTCTTCATATTGCCAGGAACTCCAGTGGGCGGTACAAAGGACGCTCGTACCCTGAGCGCTTAAATGCTGAGGAATGTCATGCCAAGAAATCTCGGACCACCAGTCTTGTTTTTTGCCCTTCTTTTGTACGCATTAGGTTTTTCCATTTATGTGCATCTGCTTTTCTTTTTTCTGTGAATCAGGACCGGCGTTTGTAGCAGTGCTTGGCTATAGCTATTCCTCCCCTCAGGTTAGCTCTGGCCAAGCTGTATGCTTGCAGACATCCTGATCTGAAGGCAGCATCTCTGGCTTTGAGCAGAGTGCGAACCTCTCTGTTCATCCAGGGCTTCTGATTAGGGAATGTTATATGTTATGGCAAACTTAAAATTAATGATTAAGTATCACCAGGAAGGAAGATCGATGCTCAAAGAATTCTTTGAGGAGAAGAGAGGAATAAGACAGACAGTCAAAGATTGCGTGAATCCGGTGTTTGTGGAGTGAATGTTAATTTCCAAAAGTGTCTGTCTGTCGTAGCTGTAGTTCACAAGAGTTATTTGCGCAAGAAAACTGGAGATAGCTAAGTACAGAAGTATAACATCACTAAAACTGGTAAGACGCTGAGCCTCGCAGTGTGATCGCGACGCCATCTTGGTCCTGGGAGACCAAGGACCATTTCCTATGGAAATCAAGGTCCCAGAATCTGGAGGAAGAGAGGAGAGGCACGGAATCCACATTGCTCGAGGTACCCTGAAAAGTTTCCACAGTCAGTGGCGGTTTGGGGTCCCATGTCATCTGATGGTGTGGGTCCACTGTATTTTCTGAGGTCCAAGGTCAACGCAGCCGCCTACCAGGGAGATTTAGATTACTTTATGCTTCCAAGCGAGGTGGGTTAGTGCAGTGTGTAGTGCTGTTGAGATAGCGTCCTTGGTGGATCTGTTGCTACGATAAGCAAACTGGTGTGGGTCCAGCGTAGCAGGCAGGCAGGATTTCAAGTGAGAAAAACTAGTCTTTTAAAGCACTTGGAAATTATTGGGGTGAGTGCTACAGGTCGAAAGTCATTAAAGTCTGAAGCAGTAGAATGCTCAGGCACAGGCACAATAATGGCTGACTTAAAGATAGATGGTACAACTGCCTGGGCAAGCGAAACATTAAAGATGTGAGCGAAGACACCCGCAAGTTCCACAGCACAAGCTCTTAGCACACGGCCAGGTACACCATCAGGGCCAGCTGCCTTCCGTGCATTCACTCTGCTCAGCATGCGACTGACGTCCGAAGTGGAAAGTACAAGTGGGTTGTCGTGGGTGGAGGATCGCTTATGGAAGATATCAATATCATCTGGTCGAAATGAGCGTAAAACTTGTTCAGCTCATCAGGGAGTGAAGCACTGTTGGTAGATGGAACAAAGCTAGTTGGTTTATAGTCAGTCAGGGCGTGTATTCCCTGCCACATACGCCAAGGGTCAGAGGAGGTAAAGTGCTTCTCAATCCGGCGTTTGTAGCAGTGCTTGGCTATAGCTATTAGTCTCTTTATATTGCCAGGAACTCCAGTGGGCGGTACAAAGGACGCTCGTACCCTGAGCGCTTAAATGCTGAGGAATGTCATGCCAAGAAATCTCGGACCACCAGTCTTGTTTTTTGCCCTTCTTTTGTACACATTAGGTTTTTCCATTTATGTGCATCTGCTTTTCTTTTTTCTGTGAATCAGGACCGGCGTTTGTAGCAGTGCTTGGCTATAGCTATTCCTCCCCTCAGGTTAGCTCTGGCCAAGCTGTATGCTTCCAGGCATCCTGATCTGAAGGCAGCATCTCTGGCTTTGAGCAGAGTGCGAACCTCTCTGTTCATCCAGGGCTTCTGATTAGGGAATGTTATATGTTATGGCAAACTTAAAATTAATGATTAAGTATCACCAGGAAGGAAGATCGATGCTCAAAGAATTCTTTGAGGAGAAGAGAGGAATAAGACAGACAGTCAAAGATTGCGTGAATCCGGTGTTTGTGCAGTGAATGTTAATTTCCAAAAGTGTCTGTCTGTCGTAGCTATAGTTCGCAAGAGTTATTTGTGCAAGAAAACTGGAGATAGCTAAGTACAGAAGTATAACATCACTAAAACTGGTAAGACGCTGAGCCTCGCAGTGTGATCGCGACGCCATCTTGGTCCTGGGAGACCAAGGACCATTTCCTATGGAAATCAAGGTCCCAGAATCTGGAGGAAGAGAGGAGAGGCACGGAATCCACATTGCTCGAGGTACCCTGAAAAGTTTCCACAGTCAGTGGCGGTTTGGGGTCCCATGTCATCTGATGGTGTGGGTCCACTGTATTTTCTGAGGTCCAAGGTCAACGCAGCTGCCTACCAGGGAGATTTAGATTACTTTATGCTTCCAAGCGAGGTGGGTTAGTGCAGTGTGTAGTGCTGTTGAGATAGCGTCCTCGGTGGATCTGTTGCTACGATAAGCAAACTGGTGTGGGTCCAGCGTAGCAGGCAGGCAGGATTTCAAGTGAGAAAGAACTAGTCTTTTAAAGCACTTGGAAATTATTGGGGTGAGTGCTACAGGTCGAAAGTCATTAAAGTCTGAAGCAGTAGAATGCTCAGGCACAGGCACAATAACGGCTGACTTAAAGATAGATGGTACAGCTGCCTGGGCAAGCGAAACATTAAAGATGTGAGCGAAGACACCCGCAAGTTCCACAGCACAAGCTCTTAGCACATGGCCAGGTACACCATCAGGGCCAGCTGCCTTCCGTGCATTCACTCTGCTCAGCAATCGACTGACGTCCGAAGTGGAAAGTACAAGTGGGTTGTCGTCGGTGGAGGATCGTTTATTGAATATATCAATATCATCTGGTCGAAACGAGCGTAGAAGTTGTTCAGCTCATCAGGGAGTGAAGCACTGTTGATAGATGGAACAAAGCTAGTTGGTTTATAGTCAGTCAGGGCGTGTATTCCCTGCCACATACGCCGAGGGTCAGAGGAGGTAAAGTGCTCCTCAATCCGGCGTTTGTAGCAGTGCTTGGCTATAGCTATTAGTCTCTTCATATTGCCAGGAACTCCAGTGGGCGGTACAAAGGACTCTTGTACCCTGAGCGCTTGTTGATGTGTTTCAGAACAGAGTTAGTGTAGGTGTCCAAGTGGATGTGTGAGCCTGTGGTGGCTCGGGCAGCATACTCACTCCAGTCGGTGTGCTGGAACTGTTGCTGAAGGAAGGAGTCAGCCCCATCCATCCAGATCTTTACAGTTCTGGTTGAAGGCTTAATCCTCTGCATGACTGCAGTGTATTTGGGAAGCAGGAACAAAGAAAGATGATCGGAAGGTCCAAGATGGGGGAGGGGTGTTGTTTTGAAGCTGGTTAAAGTCGAACCGATGCTGAATTCGGTGTTTGTGCGGTGAATGTTAATTTCCAAAAGTGTCTGTCTGTCGTAACTGTAGTTCGCAAGAGTTATTTGCGCAAGAAAACTGGAGATAGCTAAGTACAGAAGTATAACATCACTAAAACTGGTAAGACGCTGAGCCTCGCAGTGTGATCGCGACGCCATCTTGGTCCTGGGAGACCAAGGACCATTTCCTATGGAAATCAAGGTCCCAGAATCTGGAGGAAGAGAGGAGAGGCACAGAATCCACGTTGCTCGAGGTACCCTGTAAAATTTCCACAGTCAGTGGCGGTTTGGGGTCCCATGTCATCTGCTGGTGTGGGTCCACTTTATTTTCTGAGGTCCAAGGTTAACGCAGCTGCCTACCAGGGAGATTTAGATTATTTTATGCTTCCAAGCGAGGTGGGTAAGTGCAGTGTGTAGTGCTGTTGAGAGCGAAGACACCCGCAAGTTCCACAGCACAAGCTCTTAGCACACGGCCAGGTACACCATCAGGGCCAGCTGCCTTCCGTGCATTCACTCTGTTCAGCAATCGACTGACGTCCGAAGTGGAAAGTACAAGTGGGTTGTCGTCGGTGGAGGATTGCTTATTGAAGACATCAATATCATCTGGTCGAAACAAGCGTAGAAGTTGTTCAGCTCATCAGGGAGTGAAGCACTGTTGGTAGATGGAACAAAGCTAGTTGGTTTATAGTCAGTCAGGGCGTGTATTCCCTGCCACATACGCCGAGGGTCAGAGGAGGTAAAGTGCTCCTCAATCCGGCGTTTGTAGCAGTGCTTGGCTATAGCTATTAGTCTCTTCATATTGCCAGGAACTCCAGTGGGCAGTACAAAGGGCGCTCGTACGCTGAGCGCTTGTTGATGTGTTTCAGAACAGAGTTAGTGTAGGTGTCCAAGTGGATGTCTGAGCCTGTGGTGGCTCGGGCAGCATACTCACTCCAGTCGGTGTGCTGGAACTGTTGCTGAAGGAAGGAGTCAGCCCCACCCATCCAGATCTTTACAGTTCTGGTTGAAGGCTTAATCCTCTGCATGACTGCAGTGTATTTGGGAAGCAGGAAAGTACAAGTGGGTTGTCGTCGGTGGAGGATCGTTTATTGAATATATCAATATCATCTGGTCGAAACGAGCGTAGAAGTTGTTCAGCTCATCAGGGAGTGAAGCACTGTTGGTAGATGGAACAAAGCTAGTTGGTTTATAGTCAGTCAGGGCGTGTATTCCCTGCCACATACGCCGAGGGTCAGAGGAGGTAAAGTGCTCCTCAATCCGGCGTTTGTAGCAGTGCTTGGCTATAGCTATTAGTCTCTTCATATTGCCAGGAACTCCAGTGGGCGGTACAAAGGACGCTCGTACCCTGAGCGCTTAAATGCTGAGGAATGTCATGCCAAGAAATCTCGGACCACCAGTCTTGTTTTTTGCCCTTCTTTTGTACGCATTAGGTTTTTCCATTTATGTGCATCTGCTTTTCTTTTTTCTGTGAATCAGGACCGGCGTTTGTAGCAGTGCTTGGCTATAGCTATTCCTCCCCTCAGGTTAGCTCTGGCCAAGCTGTATGCTTCCAGGCATCCTGATCTGAAGGCAGCATCTCTGGCTTTGAGCAGAGTGCGAACCTCTCTGTTCATCCAGGGCTTCTGATTAGGGAATGTTATATGTTATGGCAAACTTAAAATTAATGATTAAGTATCACCAGGAAGGAAGATCGATGCTCAAAGAATTCTTTGAGGAGAAGAGAGGAATAAGACAGACAGTCAAAGATTGCGTGAATCCGGTGTTTGTGCAGTGAATGTTAATTTCCAAAAGTGTCTGTCTGTCGTAGCTATAGTTCGCAAGAGTTATTTGTGCAAGAAAACTGGAGATAGCTAAGTACAGAAGTATAACATCACTAAAACTGGTAAGACGCTGAGCCTCGCAGTGTGATCGCGACGCCATCTTGGTCCTGGGAGACCAAGGACCATTTCCTATGGAAATCAAGGTCCCAGAATCTGGAGGAAGAGAGGAGAGGCACGGAATCCACATTGCTCGAGGTACCCTGAAAAGTTTCCACAGTCAGTGGCGGTTTGGGGTCCCATGTCATCTGATGGTGTGGGTCCACTGTATTTTCTGAGGTCCAAGGTCAACGCAGCTGCCTACCAGGGAGATTTAGATTACTTTATGCTTCCAAGCGAGGTGGGTTAGTGCAGTGTGTAGTGCTGTTGAGATAGCGTCCTCGGTGGATCTGTTGCTACGATAAGCAAACTGGTGTGGGTCCAGCGTAGCAGGCAGGCAGGATTTCAAGTGAGAAAGAACTAGTCTTTTAAAGCACTTGGAAATTATTGGGGTGAGTGCTACAGGTCGAAAGTCATTAAAGTCTGAAGCAGTAGAATGCTCAGGCACAGGCACAATAACGGCTGACTTAAAGATAGATGGTACAGCTGCCTGGGCAAGCGAAACATTAAAGATGTGAGCGAAGACACCCGCAAGTTCCACAGCACAAGCTCTTAGCACATGGCCAGGTACACCATCAGGGCCAGCTGCCTTCCGTGCATTCACTCTGCTCAGCAATCGACTGACGTCCGAAGTGGAAAGTACAAGTGGGTTGTCGTCGGTGGAGGATCGTTTATTGAATATATCAATATCATCTGGTCGAAACGAGCGTAGAAGTTGTTCAGCTCATCAGGGAGTGAAGCACTGTTGATAGATGGAACAAAGCTAGTTGGTTTATAGTCAGTCAGGGCGTGTATTCCCTGCCACATACGCCGAGGGTCAGAGGAGGTAAAGTGCTCCTCAATCCGGCGTTTGTAGCAGTGCTTGGCTATAGCTATTAGTCTCTTCATATTGCCAGGAACTCCAGTGGGCGGTACAAAGGACTCTTGTACCCTGAGCGCTTGTTGATGTGTTTCAGAACAGAGTTAGTGTAGGTGTCCAAGTGGATGTGTGAGCCTGTGGTGGCTCGGGCAGCATACTCACTCCAGTCGGTGTGCTGGAACTGTTGCTGAAGGAAGGAGTCAGCCCCATCCATCCAGATCTTTACAGTTCTGGTTGAAGGCTTAATCCTCTGCATGACTGCAGTGTATTTGGGAAGCAGGAACAAAGAAAGATGATCGGAAGGTCCAAGATGGGGGAGGGGTGTTGTTTTGAAGCTGGTTAAAGTCGAACCGATGCTGAATTCGGTGTTTGTGCGGTGAATGTTAATTTCCAAAAGTGTCTGTCTGTCGTAACTGTAGTTCGCAAGAGTTATTTGCGCAAGAAAACTGGAGATAGCTAAGTACAGAAGTATAACATCACTAAAACTGGTAAGACGCTGAGCCTCGCAGTGTGATCGCGACGCCATCTTGGTCCTGGGAGACCAAGGACCATTTCCTATGGAAATCAAGGTCCCAGAATCTGGAGGAAGAGAGGAGAGGCACAGAATCCACGTTGCTCGAGGTACCCTGTAAAATTTCCACAGTCAGTGGCGGTTTGGGGTCCCATGTCATCTGCTGGTGTGGGTCCACTTTATTTTCTGAGGTCCAAGGTTAACGCAGCTGCCTACCAGGGAGATTTAGATTATTTTATGCTTCCAAGCGTGGTGGGTAAGTGCAGTGTGTAGTGCTGTTGAGAGCGAAGACACCCGCAAGTTCCACAGCACAAGCTCTTAGCACACGGCCAGGTACACCATCAGGGCCAGCTGCCTTCCGTGCATTCACTCTGCTCAGCAATCGACTTACGTCCGAAGTGGAAAGTACAAGTGGGTTGTCGTCGGTGGAGGATCGTTTATTGAATATATCAATATCATCTGGTCGAAACGAGCGTAGAAGTTGTTCAGCTCATCAGGGAGTGAAGCACTGTTGGTAGATGGAACAAAGCTAGTTGGTTTATAGTCAGTCAGGGCGTGTATTCCCTGCCACATACGCCGAGGGTCAGAGGAGGTAAAGTGCTCCTCAATCCGGCGTTTGTAGCAGTGCTTGGCTATAGCTATTAGTCTCTTCATATTGCCAGGAACTCCAGTGGGCGGTACAAAGGACTCTTGTACCCTGAGCGCTTGTTGATGTGTTTCAGAACAGAGTTAGTGTAGGTGTCCAAGTGGATGTGTGAGCCTGTGGTGGCTCGGGCAGCATACTCACTCCAGTCGGTGTGCTGGAACTGTTGCTGAACTGTTGCCGGCTACTGGCATGGAGGGCGGGCACCCACTACGGCCAGGTGACCGTTAATGATCCTTTCGCAGGTTCCCCTACGAAAACCTTGTTACGACTTTTACTCCCTCTAGATGCCCAGGTTCGATCAACTTCCCACCTCAACGAGGCAACCCCCCGGTAAAGGGGCACCTCGGGGACGTTCCGAGGACCTCACCAGGCCATCCAATCGGTAGTAGCGACGGGCGGTGTGTACAAAGGGCAGGGACTTAATCGACGCGGGCTGGTGACCCGCGACTACTTGGAATACCTCGTTCAAGGGGAAAAGTTACAATCCCCTATCCCCAGCGGGGAAGGCGTTCATAGGATTGCCCAGGCCTTTCGGCATAGGATGGATGCACACGCTGAACCAGCCAGTGTAACTCACGTGCGGCCCAGGGCGCCTAAGGGCATCACAGACCTGTTATTGCCCCGAATCTCATATGGCTTTGCCTCGCCCCGGATCGCTCTAAGAATTTCGGCCACCGACCGCTGACCCCTCGGGCCGCCTGCCCCCACAGGGACCCAGGGAGGGCCATGTAACTTTTTAAGGCACAGGGTCTCGTCCGTTATCGGATTTAACCAGACAAATCGCTCCACGAACTACCAACGGCCATGCACCACCACCCACAGAATCAAGAAAGAGCCATCAATCTGTCAATCCTTACCGTGTCCGGGCCGGGTGAGTTTCCCCGTGTTGAGTCAAATTAAGCCGCAAGTTCCACTCCTTGTGGTTCCCTTCCGTCAATTCCTTTAAGTTTCAGCTTTGCAACCATACTCCCCCCAGAGCCCCCCAGAGGGTCGGCATAGTTTACGGTCGGAACTACGATGGTACCTGATCGTCTTCGCTCCCCAGACTTTCGTTCTTGATTAATGAAAACATTCTTGGCAAATGCCTTCGCTTTCGTCCGTCCCACACCGGTCAACGAATTTCACCTCTGTCGGTGTGGTACGAATGCCCCCGGCCGTCCCTCTAAATCATTGTCCTCGGTCCTTAAAACCCACGAAATAGGACCGTGAAAGCCCCTGAGCCCCACTCCGGAACGACCAGCCGTACCGAAAGAGAGACCCCGACGCCCTGCGGAGGGCCCTATTCCATTATTCCTAGCTCAGTCAGTCATGGCACGTGTCGGCCTGCTTTGAGCACTCTGCTTTGTTCAAAGTAAACGGGCTTCTCCACGGCCGGCGAGCAGAGGACACCGGTGGTAGGGACCAGGTCTCACAACTGCAGCAATCTCAGCATACGCTATTGGAGCTGGAATTACCGCGGCTGCTGGCACCAGACTTGCCCTCCAATGGGTTCTCACTCACGGATGTAGATTATGCTCCACAGGATCATAGGACCCGCATCAATATTTTTCGTCACTACCTCCCCGTGTCGGGAATGGGTAATTTGCGCGCCTGCTGCCTTCCTTGGATGTGGTAGTCGTTTCTCAGGCTCCCTCTCCGGAATCGAACCCAGATTCCCCGTTACCCGTGGTCACCACGGTAGGCCCGTAGCCTACCATCGCCGACCCCCAGAACCCTTCCAACGCTTCGTTTGCATGTTTTAGCTCTGGAATTACCACAGTTATACCAAGTAACGTGTGGAGCGATCAAAGGAACCATAACTGATTTAATGAGCCATTCGCAGTTTCACTGTACTAAACCGTGTGTACTTAGACTTGCATGGCTTAATCTTTGAGACAAGCATATGATACTGGCAGGATCACCCAGACCGATCCCCCTGGATCTCAAACCCTGGCTGAGGAAAGAGAGGGGGCGCATGGTGACAGTGAGAATAATCTCAAGGGAAACCAGCGAAGAGGATCGAATGCGACCCCGCTGTGGGGGTCTGCAATCGGCTCCGCAACTTGGAAAACGTATGATTCTCACCTGGACGGTGCAGGCTAGGGGATGGGTCCTTCCCTCAAACGGATCCCGACTCTAAGGCACCACCGGCGCGGACGTTGAACGGACCTACTGTTGGATCGACCGACCGACTAAGTCCCCCTCGGAACAATTCTGGACAAGCGGACGCCTCTTACGGGCATCCACGAGCCATGGAGGCTGGGAGCACAAGGCGGGTAGGATCGTTCGGCGACGGTATTTCGGCTTAGAAGCCTGCCCCTGGTGCTCCGCGTACACCGAGCTCAAACGGTCGTAAAGGACGGCCGTTAAGGGAAGAGAATGGAAGAGAATCCTGGCCCCCTTAAAGAGCGAGGAGGTCGGCATAGGTTTACGGTTTGCCCCCGGAGCCTACAGAAGTCTGCGTTTAAGAAGACTAAGGGTCGATCCGTAGGCTGACCCTGCGAACTTCCAGCCGCGGTCTGTGGAAGACCGATCCGTGTCACCTCTAATGCGCTCTTTGCCTCCGACCGTTTCAAGTGGTGCAAGATGGTCAGTGGCCTATAGACCCACAAGCCGTCCCAATACCACCGTGATACGAGATCCGGGGTTGGGACTCGACCTTAAAGGTACCCGGTCGAGGCGGACCGAGTGGAAACCACTCGGATTTATGACAGTGACCCCACTGACAGGCCCCACGGACCTTGGGGACCACTCCCCATCGCTCTGCCCGGCACCTGGGTTGGAAACCGGGACTAATTTCGTCAGTAATACGCTATCGTCTCAATGATCTTACTGGTCCATAAGCCCGGACGGGTGACATCGAACGCGACCGAGAAAGAGAAATGCCCCATAATTTTTTACCACTTAGTGTTTTTTTGGGTGAAAAATGTGACCTCCTCAGATCTTCTTCAAACCCACACCGTGTGTCAGGGAGGTCCTGACGAAGAGAGTGGTGTGGTAATTTTTGCCCTACCACATCCCAAAGCTGAGATATAGGGACATGTTGTGCTGCATAAAATTTATAACTGTAAATTTCATGATGGGATTCCTACTTCCAGTGAAGCTAGGTAAACACATGAGTAGAAGGGTGCGATCAGAAAAGCCTAGTCAGTCCAATATATCCTACATTGCATCTGTATTTTGCTTTATTGGACGTATAACAAGCTCATAAATTTATTTCCATCCATCCATCCATTATCTGTAACCGCTTATCCAATTTAGGGTCGCGGGGGGTCCAGAGCCTACCTGGAATCATCGGCCGCAAGGCGGGAATACACCCTGGAGGGGACGCCAGTCCTTCACAGGGCAACACAGACACACACACATTCACTCACACACTCACACCTACGGACACTTTCGAGTCGCCAATCCACCTGCAACGTGTGTTTTTTGGACTGTGGGAGGAAACCGGAGCATCCGGAGGAAACCCACGTGGACACGGGGAGAACACACCAACAGTCACCTGGAGCGGGAATCGAACACCAATAAACCTATTGAGAGAAAATCCCAGTAACGTTAGTCCTCATATCTCAGCTTTGGGATGAGATAAGCTGAAAATAATCACACCCCTGTGTAAGTCAGGACCTGCTTAATCAACATCGTGAGTTTGAAAGAAATCTGAGATGGTCAAAAATTTAGTCTAAATAAACTTCCAGTTGCTATGGGGATCAGCTTACTAGTATTGCTGTCTTCACACTGCTCACGTAGGGCTCAACGTAGCCATAGGTCAGTGCTTCGCTCACTATGTTATGAATAATTCAGATGACTACGTTCACAAAGGATTTATGTTGCGTGTCAGCTACAGTGTGTGATGTAAATCCTATCATGAATATGTAAGTAGGCCCGTATGGATTAGTTAAATGCTTTTTTAACTACAGTAACTGAAAAATATCACTGGTGAACGAGACAAAATACATATTCAAATATAACTGATATCACAACAAAAATATAGAATTAGAAACCATACATAAAAACCCAACCAAAGTGTAGTGTAGCGAAACTGGTGGACTCTCTCTTTGTGTGGGGACTAAAACTTGTTTACAGACTCACATTTTTAGTTATACAAATACACGCGTTTTTTTGTGTGTACGATTGTTTACATGTGTAAGGAAGAGACGTTATAAAAAAATAACTAAATACTCTATAAAGGACTTAAATCCAGGATAATAAGTCTGAATTAATGAAGACACGGCCCCTGTGCATAACTCGTGCAGGAGCTGGCAACGCCAGCCATGGAGCTTTCCCATTGGAGCCAGTTTGTAACGGTCTCTTTTAAATATCATTTCATTAGAATACAACATTTTACATGTGTTTAATGAATATATTTTTTGTTAAATATTGGTTTTAATCATAACATAAATGTGTCGCTTTGTCAGTTAGCAAAGTTACATCAGCCAGTAATGTTAAGCTACAACCTGGTCTCACACCAACTCGTGATATAGTAGTCTGCAATACGTGACATATCGCATATTTTCAGCATGAATTGCAGTCTCCTATATATGTGACTATATCATGAGTAGGTGTGAGACCGGGTTGTAAGCTATCACTACCTCAGGATGTAAAGGTCTTCCATGTGTCTTAGCAAATTGCAAATAATTTAAATTAAATTTTTGAGCTTGTTATATGTCCAATAAAGCAAAATACAGATGCAATGTAGGATATATTGGACTGACTAGGCTTTTCTGATCGCACCCTTCTACTCATGTGTTTACCTAGCTTCACTGGAAGTAGGAATCCCATCATGAAATATACAGTTATACATTTTATGCAACACAACGTGTCCCTATATCTCAGCACTGGGATGTGGTAGGGCAAAAATTACCGCATCACTCTCTTCGTCAGGCCCTCCCTGACACACGGTGTGGGTTTGAAGAAGATATGAGGAGGTCACATTTTTCTCCCAAAAAAACACTAAGGGGTACCCCTTTGTGTTTTTTTAGACTAAATTTTTGACCGTCTCAGATTGTTTCCAAACTCACGATTAAGCAGGTCCTGACTTACACAGGGGTGTGATTATTTTCAGCTTATCTCATCCCAAAGCTGAGATATGAGGACTTACGTTACTGGGATTTTCTCTCAATAGGTTCATTGTTGTTGAATTTATTGGAATTAAATTTATGAGCTTGTTATACGTCCAATAAAGCAAAATACAGATGCAATGTAGGATATATTGGACTGACTAGGCTTTTCTGATCGCACCCTTCTACTCATGTGTTTACCTGGTTTCATTGGAAGTAGGAATCCCATCATGAAATTTACAGTTATACATTTTATGCAGCACAACATGTCCCTTTATCTCAGCTTTGGGATGTGGTGGGCAAAAATTACCACACCACTGTCTTCGTCAGGACCTCCCTGACACACGGTGTGGGTTTGAAGAAGATCTGAGGAGGTCACATTTTTCACCCAAAAAAACACTAAGGGGTACCCCTTTGTGTTTTTTTAAGCTAAATTTTTGACCGTCTCAGATTTCTTCCAAACTCACGATGTTGATTAAGCAGGTCCTGACTTACACAGGGGTGTGATTATTTTCAGCCTATATCATCCCAAAGCTGACATATGAGCACTTACGTAACTGGGATTTTCTCTCAATAGGTTTATTGTTGTTGAATATATTGGAATTAAATTTATAAGCTCACACAACACACTCAGAGAGAGTGCAGCAACCACAAAACACTCAGAGACAGAGCGCAGCTCCCACAACACACTCAGAGACAGAGCGCAGGTCCCACAAAACACTCAGAGACAGAGCGCAGCTCCCACAACACACTCAGAGACAGAGCGCAGGTCCCACAAAACACTCAGAGAGAGCGCGCAGATCGCACAAAACACTCAGAGAGAGCGCGCAGTTTGCACAAAACACTCAGAGAGCGCGCAGTTTGCAAAAAAGACTCAGAGAGAGCAAGCAGTTTGCAAAAAAGATTCAGAAAGAGCGCGCGCAGTTCGCACAAAACACTCAGAGAGAGCGCGCAGCACGCACAGAATACTCATAGAGAGTGTGCAGTTCGCACAAAACACTCAGAGAGAGCGCGCAGCACGCACAGAATACTCATAGAGAGTGTGCAGTTCGCACAAAACACTCAGAGAGAGCGCGCAGCACGCACAGAATGCTCAGAGAGAGCGCGCAGCGCGCACAAAACACTCAGAGAGAGAGCGCAGTTCGCACAAAAGACTCAGAGAAAGCGTGCAGCACGCACAAAACACTTAGTGAGAGCGCGCAGTTTGCACAAAAGACTCAGAGAAAGCACGCAGCATGCACAAAACACTCAGAGAGAGTGCGCAGCGCGCACAAAACACTCAGCGAGAGAGCGCAGTTCGCACAAAACACTTAGAGAGAGCGCGCAGCACGCACAGAATGCTCAGAGAGAGCGTGCAGTTCGCACAAAACACTCAGAGAAAGCGCGCAGTTCGCACAGAATGCTCAGAGAGCGAGCAGCTCGCACAAAACACTCAGAGAGAGCGAGCAGCTCGCACAAAACACTCAGAGAGAGCAAGCAGCTCGCACAAAACACTCAGAGAGAGAGAGCAGCTCCCACAACACACTCAGAGAGAGCGAGCAGCTCCCACAACACACTCAGAGAGAGAGAGCAGCTCGCACAAAACACTGAGAGAGGGCGAGCAGCACGCACAAAACACTCAGAGAGAGCATGCAGCTCGCAAAAAAAACCTCAGAAATACCGAGCAGCTCGCACAAAACACTCAGAGAGAGCGCGCAGCTCACACTAAACACTCAGAGAAAGCACGCAGTTCGCACAAAACACTCAGAGAGAGTGCGCAGTTTGCACAAAAGACTCAGGGAGAGCACGCATTTTGCACAAAAGACTCAGAGAGAGCACGCAGCACGCACAAAACATTCAGAGAAAGCACGCAGCACGCACAAAAAAAAAGTGAGAGCGAGCAGCACAAAACACTCAGAGAAAGCGCGCAGTTTTCACAAAACACTCAGAGAAAGCGCGCAGAACGCACAAAATACTTAGAGAGAACGCGGAGCACGCACAAAACACACAGATAAAGCGCGGAGTTTGCACAAAACACTCAGAGAGAGCGCGCAGTTTGCACAAAACACTCAGAGAGCGAGCAGCTCGCACAAAACACTCAGAGAGCCAGCAGCTCGCACAAAATACTCAGAGAGCGAGAAGCTCGCACAAAACACTCAGAGAGCGAGCAGCTAGCACAAAACACTCAGAGCGAGCAACTGGCACAAAACACTGAGAGCGAGCAGCTCACACAAAACACTCAGAGAGCGAGCAGCTCGCACAAAACACTCAGAGAGAGGGTGCAGCTCGCACAAAGCACGAAGAGAGAGCGCGCACCTCGCACAAAACACTCAGAGAGAGGGCGCAGCTCCCACAAAACACACTCAGAGAGAGTGCAGCAACCACAAAACACTCAGAGACAGAGCGCAGCTCCCACAACACACTCAGAGACAGAGCGCAGGTCCCACAAAACACTCAGAGAGAGCGCAGCTCCCACAACACACTCAGAGAGAGCGAGCAGCTTGCACAAAACATTCAGAGAGAGCAGCTCACACAAAACACTCAGAGAGCGAGCAGCTCGCACAAAACACTCAGAGAGCCAGCAGCTCGCACAAAATACTCAGAGAGCGAGAAGCTCGCACAAAACACTCAGAGAGCGAGCAGCTCGCACAAAACACTCAGAGAGCGAGAAGCTCGCACAAAACACTCAGAGAGCGAGAAGCTCGCACAAAACACTCAGAGCAAGCAGTTCGCACAAAACACTCAGAGCGAGCAGCTCGCACAACACACTCAGAGCGAGCAGCTCGCACAAAACACTCAGAGAGAGCGAGCAGCTCGCACAAAACACTCAGAGAGAGCGAGCAGCTCGCACAAAACACTCAGAGAGCCAGCAGCTCGCACAAAATACTCAGAGAGCGAGAAGCTCGCACAAAACACTCAGAGAGCGAGCAGCTCGCACAAAACACTCAGAGAGCGAGAAGCTCGCACAAAACACTCAGAGCGAGCAGTTCGCACAAAACACTCAGAGCGAGCAGCTCGCACAACACACTCAGAGCGAGCAGCTCGCACAAAACACTCAGAGCGAGCAGCTCGCACAAAACACTCAGAGCGAGCAGCTCGCACAAAACACTCAGAGCGAGCAGCTCGCACAAAACACTCAGAGAGCCAGCAGCTCGCACAAAATACTCAGAGAGCGAGAAGCTCGCACAAAACACTCAGAGAGCGAGCAGCTCGCACAAAACACTCAGAGAAAGCAGTTCGCACAAAACACTCAGAGCGAGCAGCTCGCACAACACACTCAGAGCGAGCAGCTCGCACAAAACACTCAGAGAGAGCGAGCAGCTCGCACAAAACACTCAGAGAGAGCGAGCAGCTCGCACAAAACACTCAGAGAGAGCGAGCAGCTCGCACAAAACACTCAGAGAGCCAGCAGCTCGCACAAAATACTCAGAGAGCGAGAAGCTCGCACAAAACACTCAGAGAGCGAGCAGCTCGCACAAAACACTCAGAGAGCGAGAAGCTCGCACAAAACACTCAGAGCGAGCAGTTCGCACAAAACACTCAGAGCGAGCAGCTCGCACAACACACTCAGAGCGAGCAGCTCGCACAAAACACTCAGAGCGAGCAGCTCGCACAAAACACTCAGAGCGAGCAGCTCGCACAAAACACTCAGAGAGAGCGAGCAGCTCGCACAAAACAGTCAGAGAGCGAGCAGCTCGCACAAAACACTCAGAGAGAGGGCGCAGCTCCCACAAAACACACTCAGAGACAGAGCGCAGCTCGCACAAAACACTCAGAGAAAGTGCAGCTCGCACAACACACTCAGAGAGAGTGCAGCAACCACAAAACACTCAGAGACAGAGCGCAGCTCCCACAACACACTCAGAGACAGAGCGCAGGTCCCACAAAACACTCAGAGAGAGCGCAGATCCCACAACACACTCAGAGAGAGCGAGCAGCTCGCACAAAACATTCAGAGAGAGCAGCTCACACAAAACACTCAGAGAGACAGCAGCTCGCACAAAACACTCAGAGAGAGCGAGCAGCTCGCACAAAACACTCAGAGAGCCAGCAGCTCGCACAAAATACTCAGAGAGCGAGAAGCTCGCACAAAACACTCAGAGAGCGAGCAGCTCGCACAAAACACTCAGAGAGCGAGAAGCTCGCACAAAACACTCAGAGCGAGCAGTTCGCACAAAACACTCAGAGCGAGCAGCTCGCACAACACACTCAGAGCGAGCAGCTCGCACAAAACACTCAGAGCGAGCAGCTCGCACAAAACACTGAGAGAGCGAGCAGCTCGCACAAAACACTCAGAGAGAGCGAGCAGCTCGCACAAAACACTCAGAGAGAGCGAGCAGCTCGCAAAACACACTCAGAGAGAGAGAGCAGCTCACACAAAACACTCAGAGAGAGCGCGTGCAATTCGCACAAAACACTCAGAGAAAGCGCGCAGCACGCACAAAACACTTAGAGAGAGCGCGCAGTTTGCACAAAACACTCAGAGAGAGCGCGCAGCATGCACAGAATGCTCAGAGAGAGAGAGCAGTTCGCACAAAACACTCAGAGAGAGGGCGCAGCTCGCACAAAACACTCAGAGAGAGCGCAGCTCCCACAACACACTCAGAGAGAGCGAGCAGCTCGCACAAAACATTCAGAGAGAGCAGCTCGCACAAAACACTCAGAGCGAGCAACTGGCACAAAACACAGAGAGCGAGCAGCTCGCACAAAACAGTCAGAGAGCGAGCAGCTCGCACAAAACACTCAGAGAGAGGGCACAGCTCGCACAAAGCACGAAGACAGAGCGCGCACCTCGCACAAAACACTCAGAGAGAGGGCGCAGCTCCCACAAAACACACTCAGAGACAGAGCGCAGCTCGCACAAAACACTCAGAGAAAGCGCAGCTCGCACAACACACTCAGAGAGAGTGCAGCAACCACAAAACACTCAGAGACAGAGCGCAGCTCCCACAACACACTCAGAGACAGAGCGCAGGTCCCACAAAACACTCAGAGAGAGCGCAGCTCCCACAACACACTCAGAGAGAGCGAGCAGCTCGCACAAAACATTCAGAGAGAGCAGCTCGCACAAAACACTCAGAGAGCGAGCAGCTCGCACAAAACACTCAGAGAGCCAGCAGCTCGCACAAAACACTCAGAGCGAGCAGCTCGCACAAAACACTCAGAGAGCCAGCAGCTCGCACAAAACACTCAGAGAGCGAGAAGCTCGCACAACACACTCAGAGCGAGCAGCTCGCACAAAACACTCAGAGAGAGCGAGCAGCTCGCACAAAACACTCAGAGAGAGCGAGCAGCTCGCAAAACACACTCAGAGAGAGCGAGCAGCTCGCACAAAACACTCAGAGAGAGAGAGCAGCTCACACAAAACACTCAGAGAGAGCGCGCAGTTTGCACAAAACACTCAGAGAGAGCGCGCAGCATGCACAGAATGCTCAGAGAGAGAGAGCAGTTCGCACAAAACACTCAGAGAGAGGACGCAGCTCGCACAAGCACGAAGAGAGAGCGCGCACCTCGCACAAAACACTCAGAGAGAGGGAGCAGCTCCCACAAAACACACTCAGAGACAGAGCGCAGCTCGCACAAAACACTCAGAGAAAGCGCAGCTCGCACAACACACTCAGAGAGAGCGAGCAGCTCACAAAAAACACTCAGAGAGAGCGAGCAGCTCGCACAAAACACTCAGAGAGCCAGCAGCTCGCACAAAATACTCAGAGAGCGAGCAGCTCGCACAAAACACTCAGAGAGCCAGAAGCTCGCACAAAACACTCAGAGAGCGAGAAGCTCGCACAAAACACTCAGAGAGCGAGAAGCTCGCACAAAACACTCAGAGCGAGCAGCTCGCACAACACACTCAGAGCGAGCAGCTCGCACAAAACACTCAGAGCGAGCAGCTTGCACAAAACACTCAGAGAGAGCGAGCAGCTCGCACAAAACACTCAGAGAGAGCGAGCAGCTCGCACAAAACACTGAGAGCGAGCAGCTCGCACAAAACACTCAGAGAGAGCGAGCAGCTCGCACAACACACTCAGAGAGAGCGCGCAGCTCGCACAACACACTCAGAGAGCGCGCAGCTCGCACAACACACTCAGAGAGCGAGCAGCTCGCACAAAACACTCAGAGCGCGAGATGCTCGCACGAAAAAATTTGAGAACTCGCGCACAAAACTCATGCAGCTCGCACAGAAAACTCAGAATTCGCACGCAGCTCGACATAACATTGGATTCATGTGTGTGTGAGTGTGTGTGAGAGAGAGAATGGGACAGGGATTGAGGTGGAACTGGCCCTTTTTTACACCAGAGGGCATCTGAACTCCAAAACTGAGTACAGCTGGTTCTACAGGTTGAGATCAATCTTTGAGACAGATCCCAGTGTTGCCATAGACCAGAACATAGCCCTTCAGAATCCAATAACATTGGATATTTATTTTTGTCTGCATGTGTGTGTGTGTGTGCGAGAGAGAATGGGACAGGGATTGAGATAGAATTGGCTCTTATTTTACACCAGAGGGCATCTGAACTCCAAAACTGGGTCCAGCTGGTTCTACAGGTTGGAATCCATCTTTGAGACAGATCCCAGTGTTGCCAATGACCAGAACATAGCCCTTCAGAATCCAATAACATTGGATTTGTGTGTGTGTGGGTGTGTGTGTGTGTGTGTGTGTGTGTGTGCGTGTTTGGGAATGGGATGGGGATTGGGATAGAATTTGCCCTTTTTTTACACCGGGGGCATCTGAACTCCAAAACCGGATATCTGTCTGGAACCGAAGGTTGTCCTACCTTTGCTCCATTTACCAAGCCAAGTTTGAGCCTCTCTGACAGTTACTTTTTTTTAATTGTTGGTGGTTTTTGTGTGTGTTCCACTTAGCTTCTGTTATTACTATATTTTACCCTAAGGCAGAAAGACGTATTCCAGTCAGAGTAAACACTCTGATTTGGACAGTCCTAGGCCATCAGTTGGTAGGAGAAGGGGCACATTGACACCCATACCATTTTCTGTTGATGGCTCCGTTAGTAATATTGTAATAATAATATCCACCTGATCTTTAAAAAGTGCCTGTGGCAGACAGTGAAGGTATACTTCCTGCATTTTACCAAATTGGTGTCTCTCAAACTTCACATCCTGTCACTGCATCTACGCCGGATTGCACACATGATCTATCTAGTTTGGTTGATCAAATGAGTAGCATAGTACAACAGATTAGCCAACAGTTAGCAGTTAGCATCTTATCTCACATTTCGTCATCCAGCCCTTTAGCTTCTCATGTAGCAAATACACAAGCTGACATTAGTCATAAGTCTCAGTCCAATGAACAGTCAAGTTGTCGATCCGTCACAGGTTTAGTTGGTCACACCAAGGAAAGTTAAAGAACTTCCAAACTTTAAAGGGGATGGCTCAGACACCGTCTCTATACATGAATGGGAGGAACTTATGAGAACTTTTAAAAAAAGGATGAATCTCAGATTTGAGGAGCAGGCTGAAGAGATCCTTGTGCATTTTCGAGGAAAAGCAAAAGATGTTGTGAGATTTGAAATTCGAAATAGTAATCTTGACATTCAGAACCACACTGACATAATTTATAGCCTTCTGAGGAAACACTTCAGCTGTACTAAGTATTCTTCTGTTCCCCTAGCTGACTTTTACACAACATTGCCTAAGGACAAGGACAATCCCTATGATTATTGGTTAAGACTTAACAAAGCTGCTGATACTGCTGCAGAATGTCTAAATGAACAGGGTAGGTCACTAGACAATCCTGCAATGGAAGTGACACTTATGCTCATTAGAAACTGCCCAAGCAAAGACCTGGCCCTTACACTTAGATCCAAGCCAATTGATAAGTGGTCAGTGAATGAGGTACAGGAAGTGTTGAGTGAGTATTATGCTGAAGCAAGCTTCACATCCTCTGCTCATGTGTACACTGAGAAAAAAAAGCGGAATCACTGTGAACAAAGCAGAGGTGTGACCTAGCCCAGTTGTTACTTCCAGCAGTCAAGTGGCGCCGCTACCGTCTAGCTCTGACCATAGTAGTTTAGCTCGTGTTGTGGAGATGCTGGAGAAAATGTTGCTGCGTGATGCTGGAGCAGTACAGTCTGGCTTTCGGAGGGGAACTTCTAATAAGCTGCCCAGAATTGAAGGCTTTGACAACACACCTTGCTCTATCTGCAATAACGTCGCTCATTCTGCTCTTTCTCACTGCCGTGAGAAGAAACTGTGTTTTCAGTGCCATTCAGCTGGTCACATGCCACAACTGCACTGAGAGGAAAAGTCTTTCCCCTGAGCACCAGGGAAACTAGCCAGTCTGCACTTTGGGGAGGGCAGCGCAGACGAGCATGGTGAGCCTCCCAACGAGAAAATAGGAGTTGATGACATTCACAATAGTGAGTCCTTTTATGAATCTCACACTTCCCGTATGTCTTTGTCCAAAACATTAATTTTTCTTGGTTCTCAGAGGATTGCAACAGCTGACAGCTTGTTCTATGCCTCAGTAGATGTCCATGATGGTCTTACTCTCAGAGCAATGATAGACAGTGGATCAATGGCTTGCACACTAAGTGAAGCTGCAGAAGAAAGCATTTTGCTGCACTGTCCTGGCATTATGAGGAAAGAGGTTGAAAACATTGTTATTGTTGGATGTGGTGGTAATCATATTACTTCTAAGGGCTTGTATGACCTTAATGTCACGGTCTATGGGTATAAGATGATCATTCCAGCACTAGTTGTGCCAGGCCAATCAGAGCAGATGATCTTGGGGAGTAATGCAATCACGCACCTGTTAGCGTCGCTGAAAAGCACCGACAGTTATTGGAAGTTGATGTCCTTACCTTGCAGGGCTCAGCATGATGAGCTCCATCAATTCATGTCACTGTTGTCCAATACTGAGAGATGGAAAGGTGAATCTGTTCCTGATAAAGTGGGCACAGGTTACAGGGTTAAAAGAAAAGGTTACAGAGTACAGGTTAAAAAATGTGTGTTTCTTGAACCAAGATTCTTGTATGGGGCAAGTTACCTGATTCGTCATCAATGTCAGCAGGCAGCACAATACTTTTGGAGCCTACACAATCAAGAGCCAGGCCAAAGCACATCCTTGTTGGAAGAGTCATCGCTCCTTTGTGGGGTAATGGGGTGCCAGTCAAAGTAATCAATCCCTCCAGTCATGCTGTTGTTTTGAAAAAGAATGCAAAGATTGCGGATGTTTCTCTCTGCGTTGCGGTGGAGGATCTGTCCACTCCTAATGAGGTCCGTTGTGCCATGCAATGCACTCAAATTGCACAATCACAGTCCAGGTCAGATGAAGACATGACACAGGTTTTAGAGACTCTAGGATTAATGGATCTAGACTTAAAATCTTGTGAGGTGTCACTGGAATGGAAGGACAAGCTGTTGCGACTTATTGAGCAGTATGAGTCTGTGTTTTCTCGACACAAAATGGACTGTGGTGAAGCTAAAGGCTTTGTGCATTGCATTCACTTAGTCAACAGTAAGCCTTTCTAGTTACCCTACCGGCGTATTCGTCCAAGTCATTATAAGCAACTGAGGACTGCGTTGAATGAAATGGAAGAAAAGGGCATTATACAGAAGTCATGCAGTGAATATGCATCACCGCTTGTTTTGGTGTGGAAGAAAAACGGTGATCTTAGGATTTGCACCGACTTTAGATGGCTCACTGCTAGAACCGTGAAGGATGCATATCCATTACCTCACCAAGCTGATACTCTGGCAGTACTTGCTGGCAACGCATTCTTCTCCACCATGGACCTCACATCAGATTTTTATAACATCCCTCTCCGACAGGAAATACACTGCCTTTTCATCACTTTTTGGGCTTCATAAATATACTCTTCCTCAGGGGTTATGTAACAGTCCTGCCACGTTCATGCGTATGATAATGTCTATATTTGGTGACCAGAACTTTTCAAGCCTACTTTGCTACTTGGATGATCTTCTGGTACTCGTTCCTACTGAAGAGGTCGCCCTTCTGAGGATGGAGATGGTGATCTCTCGACTTGCAGAAGACAATCTTAACCTCTCACCTAAAAAAATGCTCCTCCCTTTAGAGGTCTTTGAAGTTTCTTGGCCACATCATATGTGAGGAAGGTTTTCAAATTGATCCATTGATGTCATCAGTGACATCCAGGCGACAGACCTCATGGAGGATGACAAAAAGTCACCATGTGCAAAGAAGATCACGTCATCTTTAGGTATGGTCATGTATTATCAGCATTTTCATTGAGAGGTGCTCTGCAAAGGCCAAACCCCTATTTAAGCTCACAGCTGGGCCTGGCATACGACAATTTGGGAAGAGAGGGCGCAGAACCCCCAAGAGGGCAGCACATACCAAACTGTCTCCATCTGACTGGTCCGCTGAATTCCAACAAATGTCATGAGGTTCGGAACCAGAGTGATGATTAAGTTAGAACAGGGGTGTCAAACCAAATCCACGGAGGGCCATGTGGGTACAGGTGTTCTTTTCAACCACGCAAAAGCCCACACTACTGAAAGTCAAGATCTATTGATTAGATCCAATGATTAAAAACAGGTGGAATGAGGTGTGGCTTCTGCGTGGTTGGAAAGAAAAAAACCTGCACCCACACGGCCCTCCGTGATCTGGTTTGACACCCCTGCATTAGAAGGATGGTCAATGAACCTACACTGCATGACACATGGCATTCTGTGACATCAGAGAAGGTTGCTGCTTTGTTCACTGCACAGCATACAGGTGGGGTGAGTCAGATGTTGGGAACATTCCCCAGCTTCAAGAGGAAAATCCCAGAACTACGCTTCCGCAGAGCCACTGCTTGCTCTGCAAGAACAGGATGGCACTATAGGCAGAATCATGTTTTATGTGCAGAGACATACACGGTCCAACGTGAGTCCTTGCGTGAGTGAGCCGCTGAACCTCATAGTGTCATTAAAATTCTTAAGCACTGGAATAAATTCACTCTAAGGAATGGTATGCTGTACAAAACAAGAAAAGACCATTTCACAAACACAAAGTGTTTCCTACATGTAGTTCCTGACTGTTTGAAGAAGGAGGTCCTGCATGGCCTTCACAACGCTGCAGGCCACCAGGGCCAGTCTCGGACTTTGTCCCTAGCCAGGAAGAGATTTTTTTGGAGCGGCATGGAGCGTGATATTGTGAACCATGTTAGGACATGTGACCAATGCATTATGTGCAAGACACCTGAACCACATGCTTGTGCTCCACTCACAAACATAGTGACCACCGAGCCTATTCCGCAGAACAAGGTGATAAGTCTGTAGATGTCCTTGTCATCACAGATCATTTTACAAAGATGGCACAAACTTTTCCTTGTAAAGACCAATCTGCTAAGCAGGTAGCATGGCATCTTTGGAATGACTTCTTTCTTATTTACGGATTTCCAAAGCGTATCCATTTGGATCAGGGTGCTAGTTTCCAAAGCAGACTCATCAAAGAACTTCTTCAGATGGTTGGAGTGCAAAAGTCACATTCCACCCCCTATCATCCAATGGGGAATGGTGTCACAGAAAGATTTAATAGAACTCTTGGCAACATGATTAGATCATTGCCTCCACAGTCCAAGCACTGGCCTAACATGCTACGGCTTTTGACCTTTTGTTATAATTGTACAGAACATGAGACCACTGGATTTGCGCCTTTTTATCTCATGTTTGGGAGAATAGGTGCCTATAGATGTCCTGTTCCAGCATGCTGTCAACAATGAGGCCGATGTGGTCAGCCATGGGGCGGCACGGTGGCGCAGCAGGTAGTGTCGCAGTCACACAGCTCCAGGGACCTGGAGGTTGTGGGTTTGTTTCCCGCTCCAGGTGACTGTCTGTGAGGAGTGTGGTGTGTTCTCCCTGTGTCTGCGTGGGTTTCCTCCGGGTGACTGTCTGTGAGGAGTGTGGTGTGTTCTCCCCGTGTCTGCGTGGGTTTCCTCCGGGTGTCCACAGCCCAAGATTTGTGCTCCTTGCATCATTTAAACCGACGTTTGGCGTGAGTGACCAAAGGTTTGGCTACAGTAGCCCGGCTGTGTATATTGACCCTGTGCAGCTCCCGACGGACAGTTCTGGTGGAAACAGGAGAGTTGAGGTGCACATTTAATTCTGCCGTGATTTGGACAGCCGTGGTTTTATGTTTTTTGGATACAATCCGGGTCAGCACCCGAACATCCCTTTCAGACAGCGTCCTCCTGCATCCACAGTGAATCCTGTTGGATGTGTTTCCTACTTCTTGGTGGTACGCTGACGTTACCCTGGATACCGTGGCTCTTGATACATCACAAAGACTTGCTGTCTTAGTCACAGATGCTCCAGCAAGACGTGCACCAACAATTTGTCCTCTTTTGAACTCTGGTGTGTCACCCATAATGTTGTGTGCATTGCAGTATTTTGAGCAAAACTGTGCTCTTACCCTCTGCTAATTAACCCTTCACACTCTGCTCTTACTGGTGCAATGTGTAGTTAATGAAGATTGCCCACCGGGCTGCTCCAATTTAGCCATGAAACCTCCCACACTACAATGACAGGTGTTTCAGTTTCATTGTCCAACCCCTGTACATTATATATAAAAAAGGATCACCACAAATATTATGATTAAAACTCAAATTATGGGATGATGGGATATGACCCTTTAAACCAAATCACATACAATTTAGCACAGTGTGACAAAAACTGAAATAATACAATAATACACATTTCTTATGGGATTATTATTATTATTGAGTGCAAAACACAGAAATAAAAACATGGTTGGCACATTTTCATTTCCAAAGTTTTTAACGCATAATTTCATTCATTTAAAAGGAAAATGTATGAACAGAACATTTAATCAATGTTTTTGGTTCTAGGCTAAAAACTGAAGGTAACTCAGGAATTCCGACACTTTTCAGGAACGAACATGAAAAACAACAAATACCATCAAGCACACTGCAAACAAAGAAAAAAGCAAACAAAATGATAATAAAAGAGACAAACATGTTGCAGAGTAAATTATCCCTTTCGTAACCCAGTGAAAATGCACGCTGGTGCACCACAACTACTCAGACGTGAGCCTACATAAATACATTACAAGGAAAAAAATAAATTACAAACATTTTGCATGATGCTCTCCACAGGAGCATCTTTACAAACTTAGCAATTAAACATCAGGAGCGTTTTATAATGAAACAGGAGGTGACACAAAACAACATGTTAACTGAATCAGAATCTCTAAAAATGAGCTACAGAGTTCAAGAGGCTAAAGTTGAAACTACAGTCACTTTTCACTTTATCTGCTGCTGTGCTTCAGGATGCAACATGTTAAAAAAAAAAAAAAAAAAAAAAAAAAAAAAAAAAAAAAAAAAAGCCCCAAACCAATCACCATCCTGGCCAATCACTGTCTTATGTGTGGGTTTAGTGAATTAATGTATACATGCAATCCAGCCTGACATAAGAATTTAATCATTTGTACCTTATCACCAATGCCAGTCGCACTCGTATTAACAATGCATTTGTAATACTGCAAACAGTATCACAATTATAATACATTGCAATTTAATCTCAGTGTCAGTATTTTCTCCATATCACAAAGCTAGCTGAGGCTCAGCGTAAATGCGGCATGCTGCATCTGGCCCAGTTCCGGCTGCACGTTGGCTCTGTCGGCTAGCTGAGGCTCGGCATGAATGCGGCACGCTGCATCTGGCCCAGTTCTGGCTGCACGTTTGCACTGTCGGCTGGCTGCTGTCTTGGCGTGAATGCAGCACCCTGTATCTAGCACAAGTCTGGCTGCACGTTGGCACTGTCGGCTAGCTGAGGCTCAGCGTAAATGCGGCATGCTGCATCTGGCCCAGTTCCTTCTGCACGTTGGCACTGTCGGCTGGCTGCCGTCTCAGCGTGAATGTGGCACCCTGTATATGGCCCAAGTCCGGCGGCAAGTTGGCACTGTCGGCTAGCTGAGGCTCGGCATGAATGCGGCACGCTGCATCTGGCCCAGTTCTGGCTGCACGTTTGCACTGTCGGCTGGCTGCTGTCTTGGCGTGAATGCAGCACCCTGTATCTAGCACAAGTCTGGCTGCACGTTGGCACTGTCGGCTAGCTGAGGCTCAGCGTAAATGCGGCATGCTGCATCTGGCCCAGTTCCTTCTGCACGTTGGCACTGTCGGCTGGCTGCCGTCTCAGCGTGAATGTGGCACCCTGTATATGGCCCAAGTCCGGCGGCAAGTTGGCACTGTCGGCTAGCTGAGGCTCGGCATGAATGCGGCACGCTGCATCTGGCCCAGTTCTGGCTGCACGTTTGCACTGTCGGCTGGCTGCTGTCTTGGCGTGAATGCAGCACCCTGTATCTAGCCCAAGTCTGGCTGCACTTTGGCACTGTTGGCTAGCTGAGGCTCGGCGTGAATGCAGCACGCTGCATCTGGCCCAGTTCCGGCTGCACGTTGGCACTGTAGGCTGGTTGCCGTCTCGGCGTGAATGCGGCACCCTGTATATGGCCCAAGTCCGGCTGCACGTTGGCACTGTCAGCTAGCTGAGGCTCGGCGTAAATGCGGCATGCTGCATCTGCCCCAGTTCCGGCTGCACGTTGGCACTGTCGGCTGGCTGAGGCTCGGCGTGAATGTGGCACCCTGTATATGGCCCAGTTCTGGCTGCACGTTGGCACTGTCGGCTAGCTGAGGCTCGGCATGAATGCGGCACGCTGCATCTGGCCCAATTCTGGCTGCACGTTTGCACTGTCAGCTGGCTGCCGTCTCAGCGTGAATGCGGCACCCTGTATCTGGCCCAAGTCCAGCTGCACGTTGGCACTGTCGGCTAGCTGATGCTCGGCGTGAATGCGCCACGCTGCATCTGGCCCAGTTCCGGTTGCACGTTGGCACCGTAGGTTGGCTGCTGTCTCGGCGTGAATGTGGCACCCCGTATCTGGCCCAAGTCCGGCGGCATGTTGGCACTTTCGGCTAGCTGAGGCTCGGCATGAATGCGGCACGCTGCATCTGGCCCAGTTCTGGCTGCACATTTGCACTGTCGGCTGGCTGCCATCTCGGCATGTATGCGGCACCCTGTATCTTGCCCAAGTCTGGCTGCACGTTGGCACTGTCGGCTAGCTGAGGCTCGGCGTAAATGCGGCACGCTACATCTGGCCCAGTTCCGGCTGCACGTTGGCACTGTCAGCTAGCTGAGGCTCAGCATAAATGCGGCATGCTGCATCTGGCCCAGTTCCGGCTGCACGTTGGCTGTCGGCTAGCTGAGGCTCGGCGTAAATGCGGCATGCAGCATCTGGCCCAGTTCCGGCTGCACGTTGGCACTGTCGGCTGGCTGAGGCTCAGCGTGAATGTGGCACCCTGTATCTGGCCCAGTTCCGGCTGCACGTTGGCACTGTCGGCTAGCTGAGGCTCGGCATGAATGCGGCACACTGCATCTGGCCCAGTTCTGGCTGCACGTTTGCACTGTCGGCTGGCTGCTGTCTTGGCGTGAATGGAGCAACCTGTATCTAGCCCAAGTCTGGCTGCACATTGGCACTGTCGGCTAGCTGAGGCTCGGCGTGAATGCGGCACGCTGCATCTGGCCCAGTTCCGGCTGCACGTTGGCACTGTAGGCTGGCTGCCGTCTCGGCGTGAATGCGGCACTCTGTATCTGGCCCAAGTCCGGCTGCACGTTGGCACTGTCGGTTAGCTGAGGCTCGGCATAAATGCGGCATGCTGCATCTGGCCCAGTTCCGGCTGCACATTGGCACTGTCGGCTGACTGAGGCTCGGCGTGAATGCGGCACCCTGTATATGGCCCAGTTCTGGCTGCACGTTGCCACTGTCGGCTAGCTGAGGCTCGGCATGAATGCAGCACACTGCATCTGGCCCAGTTCTGGCTGCACGTTTGCACTGTCGGCTGGCGAGGCGATTGCCATTGCAGTTAGCACACTACACTGATCAGAGCATTTTATTCAATACTGCGTATTAATCGTATGTGGCCCACATCTAAAAATAAAAGAAAATACTGGTAACTGGAAAATGATGTAATAAATGTTAAATAAATAGAATCACTATTTTAACTTGTTAAATGCCATACAGTTATAGGTAAGCTCTGTATTGTAATATTTTAGAATATTGATGTAATGACTGGGACACGAATGACAGAAATGATTATGATAAATAGGGTTAATAAGGAGACTAATAAGTGCAATGCTGAAGGGAGGACATTCTTATTTAAGTTTTTGAAGATGACTGGACTGGAACAACAGCTCTAAAATAAACGAACTCTGAATGAGAAAAAGGAAGGTGGCAGAAGCAAACCGCTGTAAAAACACAGAAGAAGAAGACGATGAAGATTCGCGCTCTTTTCAGTGACCGCGGCTCGCGAGCAGCTCTCACCAGCCTCAGTTAACAGCTTCATCCCGTAAGTATTTCAATTTAACCTTATATTTTTGGATACATATGTATTTTGGTATCTCCCAAATGTAGTTAACATCGTTAATGTTATGTATGTTATTCTATCAACTGCTATATGTTACATAAGTAATATTGAAACCTTTTTTTTTTTCAAATGACAAATTTTAGCTAACCTGTTTAACTCTAGCTAGCTCTTTTTCCTCTGACATAGAAAACATTTAAATGACATGACAATCGCTCATACATGAGTTATTTTAATTTGAGAATTGGAGAAAATCATCTACTTGTCAAATTGTACGACCTGCACACGTGATGCAATACCAACAAAACTATTTAAAGAAGTATTACCAGTCATAATCAGTCCCCTTTTAACAATCATAAATTCATCCCTTAGACTGGGTCACATACCCAAAGCATTTAAACTAGCAGTTATTAAACCCCTGATCAAGAAACCGAATCTTGATCCTAGTGTACTATCCAATTACAGACCCATCTCTAACCTTCCCTTCATATCTAAGATCTTAGAAAAAGTTGTGGCCCAACAACTTAGCTAATGCTTGCATAAGAATAAGATATATGAAAAATTTCAATCTGGTTTTAGGCCACACCATAGCACCGAAACGGCTTTAGTTAAGATAGCAAACGACCTTCTACTCGCCTCGGATCGAGGCTGCGTATCCATGCTAGTTCTGCTCGACCTCAGTGCAGCTTTTGATACAATTGATCATACTATTCTGCTAGAAAGATTAAAAAACATGGTTGGAATAACAGGACCAGCCCTATCATGATTTAAGTCTTACCTTACAGATCGCTACCAGTTTGTATGTAAATAATGTTTATTCTATTCGTACAAAAATGAGATTTGGAATTCTCCAAGGCTCCATTTTAGGACCTTTACTATTCATATTATACATGCTGCCACTGGGCAGAGTTATTAGCAGGCATAGCATTACCTTCCACAGTTATGCAGATGACACAGTTATACTTATCAGCCAAACCTACACTAAAGAAAATGGAGGACTGTGTTAAAGAAGTGAAGCATTGGATTCATAGGTACAAAACCTGGTATGAATAAGGTATAATAAGGACTTAATACATAATTTTGACTTCCCTGTTCTCCCGAGCTCATCAGCTAAAAATCTGGGTGTTATAATTGATTCAGATCTATCATTTGATCAGCATATAGGTAACATTACAAAAACAGCTTTCCTACATCTTCGGAACCTCGCTAAGTTAAGAAATTCCTTACCCCTCCCAGATGCGGAAAAATTAGTTCACGCTTTTATTACATCAAGATTAGATTATTGCAATGCACTTTTATCAGAATGCTCCAGCAGAAACTTGTTCAAACTAATTCAAAATGCTGCAGCCAGGGTCCTCACTAAAACTAGAAAATTTGATCATATCAGCCCAGTCTTATCAGCCCTTCACTGGCTTCCAGTTAAATTCCGTATCGGTTACAAAATTCTTTTACTCACATATAAATCCCTACATGGTCTCGCCCCTGAATACTTGCGAGACCTCATCACGCACTATGAACCACCAAGATTACTCAGATCTCAGGGCGCCAGCCTCTTACTAGTACCCAGAATTCATAAGACTTCAGCCGGGGGGAAAGCCTTCTCCTACAAAGCCCCTCAGCACTGGAACAATCTTCCAGCTAGTGTCCGGGATGCAGACACAGTCACTATGTTTAAGTCTAGGCTCAAAACACACTTGTTCAGTTTAGCCTTTGGCCACTAACCTCTGTCTAGTTTAAGGTTGTCATTTCAGGAACTCATGGACATGGGGAATCAGGGTAAACCTGGATGATGTGCTCACAGTTTCTCTTGTTTGGAGCTGAAGGATGTCCTTGCCTGAGCTCCTTCTGGTTTCCCTCCTCCCAGTCTGTTACAGTCAGATCCGTCACATGCTCTTTTTCTCTGCTGCACTCAACTAAACTAACCGCTTCCCTTTACTGTTTTCTGAGAAAATGGTGGCCCACTGACGGAAGATTGTTTGCTGGATTCTCCTGCGGCCCAGACCAGACCAGACCAGCTGCTCACCTCCATCTACTGCTGCCAGCCTCTGACCACTCACCATGATCAACTACACTGAACTAGAAATGGACTCAGATTAGCAACACTGACTGATTCTTCCAATCTGGTGAACTATTATTATGCCCCAAGATTGATGTCACTATTATGATTAATAGTAATGTTTTTCCTTACCACTGTCGCCTTCGGCTGCTCGCATTGGGCTTTGATTTAAATGTTCTGTTCTGAAACTATGTGAAGCTGCTTTGTGACAACGTCAGTTGTAAAAGGTGCTATATAAACAAATTTGATTTGAACAGCACTACCCTCAAGTGTGCTGTGCCTAACTTCTGTCAAAATATCACCTGGACCACTGCTACGCCCTGTTGAAGAACTGTTACAAGGCAAAATCTCATTCACTGTTTGGAAAGGCGAAACATGCCACCACCTTTATCCTTTGAAAATATAAACAAGAGCTGAAATGGGAATTTCCTGTTTGGACAGAAGTGGCATGGTGGATGGAATAATTAGTGGCAGTACACTCTGATAGGAGAGCTGATAAGGAGAAGATTCATCTGCAGATATTTTGTGTCAGTGTCAGTGAGACTTCCACACTTAAACGTATAATAGGTAAGACAACTACCACAATATATGTGTTAAAATGAGGAAGTGAATATCTAAAAATGAATTTAAGACATCTGGTTCCAGTCCCCAAGACTGTGAACATCATTGACTATATTTTCAGAGGAACAGAGTACATAATCTCACTTCCTAAAGATTTAATTTTATAGACAATTTGAAAAGTTGATCATTAAATATTTTTTTGATATTGGCAAAATGTTTTAAAAAATAATAAACCTTATTTAATGGCTTTTGTAGTCTAGCATTTAGCATTAAAATAAAAAACACTGAATAGGCAACTGCTAAATAAATGATAAACAATCATTAATACAAATGAATGCAAATATTTAAAATGGTATTATAATTTAGAAAATTTATTGTATGTTGCCAATATTTTTCTTAGGCCTCCCTTTCTTGTTTCCTCTTTATATTGTAGCCAGTTTTCTGAATGTGCTGCTTTACTGGATCTTTATCCCACTCCTCATCCTCTTTTTCAGCATTGTTATCATCATCATCATCATCATCACTGCTGTGCACTTGCTCTCTCTCATCCTTGAGCTCTCTTGCCATGAGTTTCCGGAACACCTCAAACTCGTCCTGAGTTGCCATGGCAATCCGGCTCAGGTAAGTTTCCTCAGAGACGGGCAGAAAGTGTTTGATCTCTGGGTTAAGGATCAGTGTCTGGCCCTTTTTGTCAGGTGTTTGGTACAGTCCTCTGCGCTCTAGGAAACCATGGCGACACTGCAGCTCCTCCATAGAGAGGCGAAAAAGTTTGGCCTTCACCATTTCGGCCTGTCGACATCCCATGCGGAAATAGGCATACTGTGGTGAGACAAAATATGAGGACATAGCAATAATTATAAATATGAACAATGCAGTGCAAAATACAAGTTGTCAATTCTGCAGATCAGATCAGATTCTGTGTTTTTTCTTTAGAGACAATCACACAGTAAATTCATTCATTGTCTGTAACCCTTATCCAGTTCAGGGTCATGGTGGGTCTGGAGCCTACCTGGAATTACTGGGCACAAGGCGGGAACACACCCTGGAGGGGGCGCCAGGGCGACCTATGGACACATTTTTGAGTCACCAATCCACCTACCAACGTGTGTTTTTGAACCCGAGCACCCGGAGGAAACCCACAAGGCAATGGAGAGAACACATCAACCCAGGAGCTGTGTGACATCGATACTAAATGTTGCACCACCATGCCGCCCTAATATATATGCTAAATGTAAGGGTCCTAAATCAGAATGGTGTGGTACACCACATTTTACTTTAAGTACTAGTGATTCCACATGTATATTTACAAACGGATAACGATTAGTCAGGTAGGATATAAGCCATGCACGTGAAACTCCTATTAATTTTTCTAGCCTATTAAAATTGTGTGATCTATAATCAAGTGTTTGTGTTGCTTGCATTGTGTTGTTCGCAAAAGTTTTGACCACACAGCCATGAGAACAGGCACAGACATTGCACAGGAGATTGTATTCCCATCTTTGTGGAGTGTGCCTTTCCTAATCATTTATAATTCAAAATGCCACTCTGGCAGAAAATTCCTTACAACTCTTCAAAATCATGATAAGTAGTAATTTAATTCAGCAGGTCAGGTTTTGATGCAAGCAATTAAAGCTAGAAAAAACAGGTTCTCCTTAACAACTGGCAGTCTGGCTCCCAGCATACACTTAAGTTCTATTGGCATCTGGAGAAGCTAGAATCATTGAGGTAAAAAAAATATGCACCCAGACAACAATGGTGATAAATCTGCAGTTGTGTCTCAGGATATATATGTATATTATTACAGGTGTAGAACAAGCAAAGACACAGTCTTGATCATGAGCAAGAAAATGAGGATTTGTTATCCACACTAATTTTTCCATAGATGTTATTTCAGCATTTTCAGGATTCTTAGATATAAATGCCAGGTTAGATTTATATAATTATAAATCTATATAAGTTTATAATTTGGCAGGTCACTGGGGCCAGTACCTGCCTGATTCTTGGGATCAAGCTAAATAATACTCTAGGAATGATTTTGTGGTTCTCAATCAGAGAAGCCAGTCTTTCAAGGGATATTTCCTCTTTAATTTTCTTATTGTTTGTTTTAAGGTACACGTTTGGTCATTGTACCATGGGGCAGACACATTAGTGCATGCCTTTATTACTTCAAGGCTTGACTATTGTAATGCACTACTGTCAGGAAACAGAATGCATCAGCAGAAACTCTAGTAAACTTCAGCTAGTTCAAAATGCTGCAGCCAGGGTCCTCACTAGAGAATTTGAACATATCAGGCCAGTTCTATCATCACTTCATTGGCTGTCTGTTAAATTCCATATCGATTACAAAATTCTGTTATTAATGTATAAAGCCCTACATGGGCTCGCTCCTGAATACCTTCAAGATACTATTTCCTATTATGAGCCTCTACGATTCCTCAGATCACAAAATACTGGACGTTTAATAGTTGCCAGAATTCAGAAGGCCTCAGCTGGGGGAAGAGCTTTTTCTTATAAAGCCCCCCCAACTCTGGAATGATCTTCCAGAAATTGTTTGGGACTCAGACACAGTTGCAATCTTCAAATCTAGGCTAAAAACTCATTAGTTTATCTTTTGGTAGTTAATGCTCCCCCATAGATAAAGGCAGCAGAACCAGGGGGTCCATGGACATAGGGTATTAAACTGAGATGCAGGTGTCGTCCGCCGCTTCAAGCGTTCACTCAGGAGCTGAGGGATGCCAGTGTTTCAGGATGCTCCTGTGTCTGTGTCTCCTTCTGGTTCTCTCCTTTTAGTTAAAGCTGTCATAGTCAGATCTGCTGGAGTCATTAGCCACACTCTGGAAATATTCACATTCTCTGCTTTACATTCGGCCAAACAGATCACAACTAACTCCAGCCCTCTACCTTTTTCAGAGTAAACGACCGTCCAACTGTCCGTCTCCACGCTTCAGACCAGCTGCCCACGCTCCAGCCACCACCACTTGGCCTCCTAACTATTGTTACCAGTAGACTGACCAGAGGAGGATTGGTCTCTGCATGTGAGTCTTGGTTCCTCCCAAGGTTTCTTCCTCAGCTCTGAGGGAGTTTCTCTGTACCACTGTCACCCCTGGCCTCGCTCTCCTGGGGGATTTTTACATTTTTTACATTTCATGTTAAAACTTTATCTTTACTGGAATTCTGTGAAGCTGATTTGTGATATCAGTTTTAAGAAGCACTATACAAATACATTTGAAAAATTTGAATGAATCTTAGGAAATAATCTTGAGTCTCTTACTCTTTCCAGTTCAGCTGTTTTCGATGAACAGTACAATAAAGTTGATAAATACAGATTTTAAATAAAATGTAACACTGTATTTGGTGTTATTGAGATTTTCATGCAGTATTGTGAGGATGTATATATGTTTTTAATGAGATGTAGCTCATAAAATGAGGTTATAATCTGAGAGTACTGTGGTTTGGGGATGAATATTTAGGCTAGCTATGCTGACACCCAGGGACAAAAATAAGTCAAGGGTATGATTACAATAACATGTAGATCCCATTACATTTTGAGCAAAGCCGACTCAGTCTAGGATTGATGAGTATGCCTTTTGTAGTAGATCACCTACAACCTCAAAATTAATAAGAGGAAAGTACTTGTGATGTTTTCAGATGGTCCCAAAAGTGCATTCCGTAGATGAGGGGCAGCAGAGCAAAAGGCCTGGTCACCCATGGCACTGGGCTTAGTTCTGGGGGGTAGAAGGCGATTTGAGGTTGTAGAGTGGAGAGACTGATGAGGTTAGTGGGGTGAGCAGTTCTTTCAAGTAAGAAGGGGCATTACCATGAGTAAGAAGGGAAATCTTGTATTTGATTTGGGCACAGCAAGGAAGCCAGTGAAGAGTATGAAGAATGGGAGTATTGCATTCATCAGGACCCTAGCAGTGCTGTTCTGAATGTACTGTAATCTTTGCAGTCTCTTGCTAGGAATCCCAATGTTGGAGAGTTCCTAATCCAGCGATTGCTCAGTGTTGTAACACATCTACATAGAATTTTCTGCATTAAAAATGTAGATCCTTTTTTCTACAAAGCTTAACAATGTAAAACAAATACTTGTTAGAAAGTTTAACAGTTTAAAATTCTCTTACCTGAAACATGTATTCCAGACATTGGTGATCTTCCACCACAATGTGGGGCGAGTCTCGTATGATGTCAGTTACTTGCTGAACAGTAAACTGACACTTTTCTTTGAGGAGCCGAGATACACCCCGTATTCTTTTCACAGGTATAGACAGGATCTGAGGGTAGTTTTTTATCACTTTCTGTAAACTGCCTGTTGACAACAAGAATTTATTAGCTGATTAAAAAACAGAAGAATGCATTAGGGTGAAGTGAAAAACTTCCAATATCTTTTATATATTGCCATTGTCTTTTGCTGTAAGAAAAAAAAATCATCACCACCACTACTACCATAAATGTATCTTACAACTGGAAGTACAAAGAACAAGCTGCAAGATTTTATCCATTTTTATTCCATGTATTAATATTGTAATTAGTAAATTGTGTACAATCACACAGAATGGTGGGCTGACTGAAAAGCACTTCAATAGTGTTTTTATACCTCAGGTTGTGTTTTTTCATTGCGTTTGCGTCCGCCTGTCAGTCCGCCCGTTTGTGATGCAGTTCTTTAGTATGATAGTACCAAATCATGCATCTATCCCATTTGATTATTCACAGCTAATTTAAGTAGTAATAGTTATTAAGAGTAATAAGCAAGCTCCAAGGTCTCAGTTTGCTGTGGAAACCAGGCCCCAACTCCTGAGCATTTCTGGGGCAGGGAATGCTATAAGCCATGTGCAAGATGATGGATGTGTGGCAATCAGTGGACCATTCTGTGTCCCACAAGAGAAAAAGTGGGGCAATCTTTGTGTCCTATATTAGTATGTTTCAGGAAAACAAGTCAAGGGCATCACAGTGGTGCAGCAGCTAGTGTTACAGCTCCAGGGTCCTGGGGTTGTGGGTTCGAGCCCTGCTCCGGGTGACTGTGTGTGAGGAGTTTAGTGTGGTCTCCCCGTGTCTGTGTGGGTTTCCTCCGGGTGACTGTCTGTGAGGAGTGTGGTGTGTTCTCCCTGTGTCTGCGTGGGTTTCCTCCAGGTGACTGTCTGTGAGGAGTGTGGTGTGTTCTCTCTGTGTCTGTGTGGGTTTCCTCCGGGTGACTGTCTGTGAGGAGTGTGGTGTGTTCTCCCCGTGTCTGCGTGGGTTTCCTCCGGGTGACTGTCTGTGAGGAGTGTGGTGTGTTCTCTCTGTGTCTGTGTGGGTTTCCTCCGGGTGACTGTCTGTGAGGAGTGTGGTGTGTTCTCCCTGTGTCTGCGTGGGTTTCCTCCAGGTGACTGTCTGTGAGGAGTGTGGTGTGTTCTCTCTGTGTCTGTGTGGGTTTCCTCCGGGTGACTGTCTGTGAGGAGTGTGGTGTGTTCTCCCCGTGTCTGCGTGGGTTTCCTCCGGGTGACTGTCTGTGAGGAGTGTGGTGTGTTCTCCCCGTGTCTGCGTGGGTTTCCTCCGGGTGACTGTCTGTGAGGAGTGTGGTGTGTTCTCCCCGTGTCTGTGTGGGTTTCCTCCGGGTGACTGTCTGTGAGGAGTGTGGTGTGTTCTCCCCGTGTCTGTGTGGGTTTCCTCCGGGTGACTGTCTGTGAGGAGTGTGGTGTGTTCTCCCCGTGTCTGTGAGGGTTTCCTCCGGGTGACTGTCTGTGAGGAGTGTGGTGTGTTCTCCCCGTGTCTGTGAGGGTTTCCTCCGGGTGACTGTCTGTGAGGAGTGTGGTGTGTTGTCCCCGTGTCTGTGAGGGTTTCCTCCGGGTGACTGTCTGTGAGGAGTGTGGTGTGTTGTCCCCGTGTCTGTGTGGGTTTCCTCCGGGTGACTGTCTTTGAGGAGTGTGGTGTGTTCTCCCTGTGTCTGCGTGGGTTTCCTCAGGGTGCTCCTGTTTCCTCCCACGCTCCAAAAACACACGTTGGTAGGTGGATTGGCCACTCAAAAGTGTCCGTAGATGTGAGTGTGTGAATGAATGTGCGAGTGTGTGTTGCCCTGTGAAAGACACCTCGAGGGTGTGTTCCCATCTTGTATCCAGTAATTCCGGATAGGCTCCGGACCCACTGCGACCCTGAACTGGATAAGCGGTTTCAGACAATGAATAAATAACAAATCAAGTTTTTTTTTTTTTTTAATTGTGAAACTATTAGATTCAGTCAGCTCACCTTCAAGAAGGCCTAGTTTCCTCAGATTTATAATACGCTGCTGTAACTGGGCTGCTTTAACAACATACAACTCTGGGTTCTTCTCCAAGATTTTAATCACACTGCTGGGTTTTAGGCCCAGTGCAATCAGATCTGTCACAATTGGTGGATAATTTTGGCATCTATTTTTTCCCACACTGTCATACACAACCTGTGCTTCAGTCTCTGAGAAGCCCATTTCTGTCAAAGGCTGTGTTGTTGGGTCTTTTGCAGAGGATTTTACAGTTTGAGGAGGTGATGCAACTGTACAGAGTGTGCTGACCAAAGTCTTCGTGTCTGCTTGTTTGTGCCAAGTCCATTGTAGAACCTGTAAGAAAATAATAATAAAAAAAACTCAAATAATTTGTGAATACACTGTAGAGGTGTTACTGTGGCCAGAATTCTCTGTTACATCATCCAGAGTTGTCAAGGGCTCAATTCAGTGAAACACAGCCACAGGGAGGTGCCTAACTGATGAAGAGCTAGTGATGCAGAGGGTGGTTTGGGCACTCATTGGCTGGGCTCCAATAGTAACCTTAGATGTCAGGGGTAGATGTTTGCTGAGCAGATCATAAACAGCAACAAAATAAATATTAATAATATAATTACAACAATATTTACAATAATGTAAATGTAAAAACACCAAGACCCAATAGATGTGTGACAAAAATATTACCTGCAGCACCACTGTGGCACCCTCAAAAATAGTCTAATTGTCCTTATTATATGTATTATTGTCAGATTTTCAGAGCATTTAAAAACATCACAGAGTAACTCAGAAATACAGAGCTGTGCACAAACCAAACTGCGTGCAAAACCAGTGATTCTACTGCCTTGATCCACATAGGCTGCTTTAAGTCACATGGTTCCAACAAAGCATGAAACCAGATGGAGGGCAGGAAAAGAAAAACAGAATGGAGATGGGTCTGGCTGCAAACATGCACTCCCTGGCAGCGTCTGAAATCCCTTACTGCCATACTGAATAGTACACAAGAACAAACCCTAGAGTGTCCAAATACATAATATTTGTTGAGCAGTACACAAAAAGTCCCCGGATGTGCCTGTCCTATCCCATGATTCCACTGGAGCTGCAGCGCTTAGAAAGAAAAATGGCAGAAAGGGGGGAGCTGGCTTTTTACAAGTGTATGATAGAACAATAAAAAATATATATATTATGATTTTGGACAACATTAAGTAACGTTATGTGTAACTCTATGGAAAACAACAAACCCATTTTGCTTGTTGTTTAAGGTGGTATTAATGTAACTTGCAAATTTTTAAAACTGTTATAAGTGAAGGCTAGTGATAGAATAAAAAAATTCCTTATAGTGTGTCTCCAAGCTACTGCACGATGGTGTCCCCTGGGGAAAAGAGCCCCAATAAGTTTAGCAAAAAATACATAATTAAAACAATAGAGTTGGCGAACAGGGCTTTTAGCGACTAGTGGGACTCGCTGATGGCGGATGTAGTTCATCTGAGATTGAGTACAGAAAAAATTCAAACACACAATATATATATAAAAAAAAAAAACAGTGCAGGGAAAGTACAAAAAAGCCCAAGGGCTTGTACTAGGCCTGTTCACTCATTAGTCTAGCTTAAATTATACACATTAAAGAAAAGAAGTAGTAGAAGAAGAGAAAATGTACAGAAAATAAGAATAGAATACCGGGGGGAAAAGTCATACCAAACAGATTGTTGGTGTATTGTGGGTTAAAAAAATAGATGGGTTAGGGTTAGAGTTACAAGAAATGGACGGGTTTTTGCACATTCTCAAGTTGAGTGGCAAACTGTTCCATATACAAGGTCCTCTGTGTGAAACTCAATTGGCTCAATGTGTTTCTGTAGAAGGCAGGATGCAGATGGAGGCTCGGAGAAGTATTGATGGATTTCAGAGTTATATTGAAATGCGTTTTGGAAACACCAAATATTCATAAGCTGTTATATTAAAAGTGATACCAATAGCATTAGGCATATTTTCAAATATTTAATAAAAGTTGAGCCTAGTTTCGCAGTGATATTAACCTGGAGGGCGAGTGTCCCGTTCTGCTCTTAACGCTGCGACACTTTGAATACTTGAACCCTCGCGCCCCTTTTGCTCGCCCTTCGAAACGTCATCAAAGAGCACACTTCCAGGTAGGGCTTAGGGGTAGGGCTAGAATTGGGACAGGATTGTGATTCACTGGACTATCTAACAACAACTCGTTCCGCTTGGGCGTCTACATTACTTTTGGGTAGAACATTTGTGAGGCGCTAATATGTTTATCTTCAAAGAGATGTCGATTCGAGTGACTTAATAACGCTGTCATACGCGGTGGCCGATTTCCTGTTATTTCTTCTCTATAGATCGTTAATACTTTTACCGTATCCAGACTTGTATTGCAGTGGTATTTAAAGGGGGTATTGCATGTATAAATACACTCAGAAATGCTGTGTACATTTTGCCACTCACCTTCAGAGTTGCTCTGGTTACTCCACAGCCGTGAGCGTTCATGTTTGTCCGACGTCTAAATGGTGCCCTCAGTACATTTAAAATAATGGTTCCGCTCACAAAACAGACTCACAAAAAGACTCTTATCTTGGAACTAGACGGTGGTGGACAGTAACGTAATTAAATATAATTCGTTACTGTAATTAAGTAGTTTTCTACAAGTGGCGGATGCTGGTCTTTCAAGGAGGGGAAGCTCAATTTCGGCCTACATCATAAAATGTGTCGGTTTATTTATACGTAAATTCTACCCTCCGTTCCTTTTCAAGAAAATGATCTGTGACCCTGTCGTACCAACAAGGCGTCTTTTCCAGGGACTTGACTAGTGTCCTCTCAGTGGCCAGCAGAGCTAGGCTGCTTAAACGGCCTTGGCTAGTGATGTGTCGGTCGCAAACGAACCGGTTCAAAGAGCCGGCTCTTGTAAGTGAACGATGAGAGCCGGTTCCCGTCTAAGACCGAGCCATTTTTTTCTAAGGCTTGTCATTCAACCAATCAGAGAACAACAAGCAAGCTCCACCCCTCCAACCCTCCGAGCTGAGACACTTGGTTTTCCTGAATGCCAATCTGCCTTCCAAGAAATAGCTGAAGAAAATGTTAAATCAGTTAAATGTTTGTTGACAGTTGTGGTTGTTTTAATCACTACCGTTGAATGCTGCTGTTGTGCACTTTGCAGATTATTTGTTTATTTCCCAGAAATGGATGATTATTTAATTTAATAAGCTATTTTGTAATATCTACCTTTTTGGTTCCATTGGCTGTGTTTCAGAGTTTACAAGTGATTTTTTTATTAAGGTGTTTAAATAAAAATACAGTTATTTATACAATTGAATGTGTGAGTGCAATCAGTGAGTTATTACAAGACAGCCATAAAAACAATTGGCCATTTCAACACTAATATTTTTAATATTGAACAATAATATTTTGTCCATATAGTCATGTAAAATGTAGGTAATATTGTTCTGTACCAGTGGAAATAAGTGGTAAAACAAAGAGCCATTTAGGAGCCGAAAGAGCCAAAAGAGCCGGCACCCCAAAAAGAGCCGAAATTCCCATCACTAGCCTTGGCCCATGTGAAGTGTGACCGCCTGTGCTCCCACGGATCTTTACACCAAAGGATCGCTGATTCGCTCATTTCGCTGTCAATCAAAAAGGGATTCAGCCTCAGACAGATCATCCAATCATCATGCAGAAGCTGAGCGTCCCCTGAGCACTGCCCCATAGGCCCACAGAGACGCTGAGCGTCCGATGGGCGGGACAAAGCCCAGCATTTATCCAATGACTCGTCTCGTTTCGCTGCACTTCTCTGCTAAAGCACTGTGAAGCTGCGGGAATGATTGAGAGGAAAACCGCGTCTTTACCAGTGATAAGAAGCTGATTCTGAACAAAAGTTGAGCGCGTTGTAGTGCATATTTATTCAATGACATGTACACACAACAGTATGTATTTGATCACTTATATGTTTTACATTTCTGGGGAAGCTGAGCTTCCCTTGCAGTCTTAGAGCAATCGCTGCTGTTTTCTACTTAAGTAGATCTGTAATTTACTTAAGTATTTCCATTTTGGGCAACTTTCTATTTGTACTAAACCACATTTCATAGTCAAATATCACACTTTTTACTCCACTACATTATGAAAATCTGATGTTCCTTTTGGTTTATGAGTGAATAAAATCGTAATGTGTCTCAACAAAGCTCTCTGTGGGACATGCACTGGCACCGTTGCTAGGACGAACACAGTCCCCGCACTAAAACAATTGAAAAAGTTTCTCAGCATAAAAACAACAATACCAAAGGCAGAATGCTGAGACTATAAGTAATCACTTTCAGTTCGTAGAACCGTTATGAATTAAGAAAATGAATTGTACTGTTTAGTACTTGGCTGTATTTGATTATCACTAATTAATATTCAAGGGAGGCACAGTGGAGCAGCAGGGAGTGTCGAGGTCACACAGCTCCAAGGACCTGGAGGTTGTGGGTTCGTGTTATGCTCCGGGTAACTGTCTGTGGGTAGTTCTCCCGGAGTCCAAAAAACACACACTGGTAGGTGGACTGGCGATTCAAAAGTGTCCTTAGGTGTGAGTGAAAATGGGAGAGTATGTCGCCTGATGTATGTTGAAAGGACCTGCGCCCCCTCCAGGGTGTGTTCCCTCCTTGCACCCAGTGATTCTGGGTAGACTCCGGACCACCGCATCCCTGAATCTGATAAGGGTTACAGACAATGAATGAATGACTATTGTTCATTCATATACACAGTTTTTGGATCTGTAGAAGTCATAATCACTCACCGAGGGTGAGAGTCAGTTGGTGATTTATTAAACCTAATACATGACGCAAGGTCAAAACCAGAAGAATATTCCAGAGTGAATGAATAATTAATTGTGTTAATATAATAAATTATCTTGGTAAAACAGTGTTTGCTACATCATGATATTGAAATTAAAATGGCCTTACCTTTATATTACAAATGAAATTATGTAATTTTCACAATAAAAGAGTGGATTTTTTAAGTCTCTGAAACGTCTTACAATTTATCTTACAACTGTGTGGAGACCTCTCTCGTCCATCTTATGCTAGAAATCAAACATGCCTCATTTGCCTTGCTAAGTGTTAAAAAGATCACATTTAATATGTAAAAAATGATTGTTGCTTATGCACAAACTGTAAGTGGACCTCAGGTGGAATTGTTAAATACAAGAAAAAACATACAGAAATAAGTTTTATAACTTTTGCACAGGCCACAGTTAATTCATTTGTCCCTAATACGTCAAATCAATAAGCTGAACTGCAACTGTGCACAATCATCTCTGTGGGTTATGTATTTATGTTTCTTACATCTGCTCCATCTGCTAACTTTAATTCACAGTGAGCTGGTGTTCAAAGGAGGCAAGGGGAGTGTGAGACACTCAATGCCACAGCTTTGTTTTTCTGAATCATGTAAAGTGTGTCATCCCAAATGTAGTGAAAGAAAACCCCTCCCCACTGCTGAGAAACTAAACTAGACACCCACTTTTACCTACAGTACTAGTTGTAAATGATGTGGAACTGAAATTAATCATACGCAGCTGCAGCTGTATTTCTGGCTGTGTCACTGTTTTGACATCATATCATTTTTTTCTTTTTATGTCAGCAAGGTCAGAATATTTTTGATGGCACCCCTAATGAAGTCACATGGCACAAAGGATGTTTTAGACTGAAAAACTATTACTGGACCTGTGAATGTGAAGTGAATTAACTGATGTATTTCAACAACATAATTAAATATTATAATATAACTTACTTGTGTTTTCTTACTTTAGCTACTTAAGAAAACCACTGGAAATGTGAAATCCAGTAGAATCATCTGCAGGCATTTCATATCAGGTATTACCTTCACATTTTTAGCAGGAATCTTGTGCGGCTTTTGTGTGTATGTGTATTTTTTAAGACTGTATGGTGTAAAATAACATACCAACTTAAAATGTCTATTAAAAACGTTACTTATAGTAATACTAAAATAATTTAAAAGTAAATCTGTCTAACAATTGTCACAAGTATGACCACAGTTTATTTTGTCAAATTGTATCTCCATCTTCTGGACCCTGTCTGTAAGCACGGGGCCTGATTGTGTTGAAGTCTATGGAGCAAGGAAAGACTGATATTTTGCGTTAGCTGGGGCAGAAACTGCTGTTAATACAAAACCATTAACATATAACTTTCTGTGTAGAGCTTTCTGAGCGGTCACAAGCCAAAGAAACATACTCTCGGGGAGAAATCACAGTAGTATGTGCTTAAGTTCACTGAAGTTGCTGGCAGCTGCACGGTTTTAAAGCGCTTCCTGCTGTCTGTTCAAAGGGGCTCCGTTGTCTGTGACAGGTACGTTCCATATATTTATTTCAGCGCTTTCATTTTGCATTTAAACCCGTGCCACTGCTCCGTATTTCAAGTAGACCGTGCCTAGAAGAAGAGATGAAATCTCTGTTATTTTGCAGATTGATCTTTTTTGGTTCGTTTGAGGACCAGCACGTTGGTCTACCGGCATGCTAAGCTAAACATCTCAGGCTACTACCGACGTTTTCCTGAATCGCGTGGCCGAAATTAGCGCATTGTTTTCGGCGAAGGGGCTAGCTGAAGTCTCGTTGGTCATTAGAAGCTGAATGATGTTACCATCTAGTTTTTAAGCCGGGTTTGAGGACTTCATTAGCGCACGAGTATGTATTAAACATGTACAGTGAGTTTTAACGTGTAGGTACATTATTGGTGTTCACATAATTGTAATGTTCACACTATAACAGTAGTGGTTAGTTAATCTTCAGCCTCAGAAGCTAACTGCTTAGCAAGCCATCCCATTACATTCCTATTAACCATAGCCAACTTGGTAGTTTAATTGAATTTACCCATACAGCTTAATTGGTGTAATAGTAACTGTGTAAGTAAGTGCTGCACAGTTAAAGTGGAACAAATTATTCCATTAAGAAGCAAACTTGAGTACAAAATTATAACGTTAATGAACAGAACTGTTGGCAACTTCTACAAGTTGCAACCTTCCATTTTTTTGCTTTGTTGGTTAATTCAATTCAACGTTTAGTTTGTAAAGAAATGTACGGCTCATTGTTACAGTTTTTATTATTTGCACTGGTCTAAATTATTTTAGAAGAGTAGACATGTCTGGAGTTAAAAGGAAAATCCATGATAAAGACCCTGACTATGAAGACATCACACAACTTCAACAGAGCAAGAGAAGCAAAATTGTTGAACAGAGTGGTAGGTTCCTTAATTTTGTCTTAAATTATAATATACTGAATTATTTGCCTCTCTCTGCTTAGTTTTGTGGACTAACGATAAAATATGAGCATGCTGTATGATTATAGCTAATGATAGTATCTCACACTGTGATCTGATTTTGTGTTTTAGCTCGCAATGCCACTATACAAAAGATTGAAGCCATCATTAGAGACCAGTTTACGCTGGAGATGAGGAGCAAAGAACATGAGATTGAAGTTATTGGGCAGGTAATCCTGGATGTATCACAGTAATATGACTGAATTTTTATTACAGTCTTGAAATGACATGTATGTGAATGGCTAATAAAGAACTGCTGGGCCGCTGGTAACATACAACAAAGCCTGGCTAATGTCAGCATCTATGGTGGTACTTCAAAAACTGTGTGACACATTATTATTTAGATTTGATTACAAGACCAAAAATATAATAATAAGAAAATGTGTATGTCTGTGAGTGTGTTAAAACACACTTAATGATATATGCAGAAAATCTGATGTGATCTGTAATTTGACTGATGCATGCACTTGGTACAGTACTCTTATATCCATCCATATAAACAAAAAAAAAACACAAAGATCCATCCATCCATCCATTATCTGTAACCGCTTATCCAATTTAGGGTCGCGGGGGGTCCAGAGCCTACCTGGAATCATTGGGCACAAGGCGTGAATACACCCTGGAGGTGACGCCAGTCCTTCAAGGGGCAACACAGACACACACATTCACTCACACACTCACACCTATGGACACTTTCGAGTCGCCAATCCACCTGCAACGTGTGGTTTTTTTTGGACTGTGGGAGGAAACCGGAGCACCCGGAGGAAACCTACGCGGACACGGGGAGAACACACCAACTCCTCACAGACAGTCACCCGGAGCGGGAATCGAATCCACAACCTCCAGGCCCCTGGAGCTGTGTGACTGCGACACTACCTGCTGCGCCACCGTGCCGCCCTAAAAACACAAAGATTTGTAACTTATATTAATAGAGAATTCTGTTTAGATTTTAGATTCTGTTTATTTTTGTTGCAGTATGTGCAGTATATATTACTTTATTCTGAAAACAATGCTAGAATTTTAAAGCCACTGTCCTGGCCATCTAAAGATAGATAGATAAACACTCTTACTTTAAATACATGTTATCCATCCCCCAGCTATTACACTGATTTATTTATTAGATGATAACCACAAGTAATACTGCTGCGATACATGGAGCATGACTGGGTAAATTTAGAGTCCCTCAAATGAATGCAATAGAATTTTGAAATTTCATTCATTAGGAAATATATGCATAGCAGCTATATCAATGGTTTAACTTGATATTGTACTTGATTGTAAAGCATTCTTTGGTTTCTAGAAAGTTGCTATATAACTGTGAGTGTAACTATAAAGTACTAGATTAAACCACTCTGACAGCCCACAACAGAAATGTCCAACTACCAAGCTCACCAGAGGTGTCTGTACAGCCCCAAATCCTCGTAATGTTATTTTAATTAACAAAAAACAAAAATTTAATTGAGCTGGGTGTAACCAACGATAAAAATTTTTTTACAGGAGCTAATTAAGCTTATTTCTGTTGAAATGTCCACAAAAAATATGAAATCTTGTTGTATCCTATATTTAAATTTGATGTGGAAAAAAAATTCTGAAATTGTACATTTGGAGCAATGTGAAAGTGGTGTAATATATTTCCTGTCCCTTAATTGTGATTGCTGTAATGAATCTGATAATTTTTTTCTCTCTAGCGTCTGAATGAGGCAAGGAGGATGATGGACAAGTTGAGGGCCTGTATTGTGGCCAGTTACTATGCCCAAGCTGGCCTTCCTAAGGTTTTTGAGGTAATATTGATCTCCCAGTACTGCTTAGTCCCCTAATGAAAACCCAGACAATGAATCCTTACATTCCCTCTGAAATTCTATGTGAACACAAGTGCTTTTTTATTTTTTTGTCCATTCATTATTTTCAAACCTTCAAATTATAGGCAAATTAAGCAGCAAAATACTAACTTGTATTTTAAAAGCATTTAATCCAGTGATTTACACAGGAACGAAACTCCAGAAGCAGATTTTGGTACAGCACCTTACTAAAACATTCATACTGTGTTTTACTGTGTATATACATGCTATTTTCCCGGTCCTGGAGGTCCCTTTATCCTCTATACATCTTTGCTCTCCCTGTTATAGTAGGAAACATACAGCTTAGCTTGTAGCCCAGTAAAAATAACACTTTCTGAGATTAAATGGGTTTTACCAAAGGCACATACCAGGACCACTGTTGTATTTTAAAAGTCTGATTTTTATAAAATTCCTGTGTGTAATCTGGGAAAATGCATTTATATTCACTACCAATTCGGAGCACTGAAGGGGCAAAAATGGACCAAGTCTGCTTCCAAGTAAACACTGTTCCAGGTAACTGATGGAGGGGAAAATGTTTTCTGATTTTTGTAATACAGAGGTACAAATGATTTAGTTCCTTTTTCTAACTATATTTCTGTACGGGATTGTGCAAATCTGCTGCTTTTAACCGATGACCCATGGCAGATTTTTATATATTTGCTGCATCTAATAACGGTAGACGTGCAATTATTAAATCAAAAAGCAGTACATTTAATTATACACAATGCACACATCTGTGAAATGTATTTTGATTGGAGGGGCCTGGCATCAATACAACAATTGAATTGATATAATTAAGATTTTATTAGATTTTAATCACTAATGGAAACGTAGTAAACTATGTTTTTTCCCAGTCAGATTACTGAGGTGTGAGTGATCATAAAAACTTTTACATAAACAGCTTGGTTCAGTTAAGTTGATGCACTGTAAAATGAGCCAAACTAAATGAAAAAATACCTGGAAATATGATTTATATATAAAAAAATTGTGTATCTATGAATAAGTAGTTTTTGAAGGTAACTGCCAAAATACTTCTTACATGTACTTATATGCTAGTAAGCATCACCCATTTCATAATTTGCATAAATCAAAGAGGAAATTGTAATGGGTTTTAGCCTTTCTCCAAGAATGTGTATTCATTTCTTTTGTTGTTGTTTTAGTTAAATGTATTGGGTTTAGTTATTTATTAAATGTATTTATATCATTATTTATGTTTCACCATCCTCAAACCAAATTATATCTACTTAAGCATTGTCTGGAATCTCGTCCCAGTCCTAAAACATCTGAACATTTCTAGTTTGATACACAGATATGAAGATACACTTCACTGATATTTTAAACGTGTGCACATTGTGGGTACCATAAGAAGTGTAAATGTGTCTTAAATTTGAAGCCTTCATCCTGGTATTTTCTTGTCTTCACAGCCCTCTAAAGGTGACCTGTCTGTACTGAATCACCCTGCTATCAAACGCTTCATTGAGTTGCCCTCACGTTCCTCATCACCTCTGAACCAGGGTTTGGAGGTGCCCTCTGTGGGGCAGTTAGAGTCGGAGTCTCTGAGCCAGCATGAAGAAACAGCAGATCTGTATGAGAGTGACAGTCGGTCCTGGAGAGCAGAGGCGTGCAGCCAGCAGGAGCACAGACCTGGCCGTAACATAGGGAAGGTGGGATATCAAGGGACTGTATTGTTACAGTTTTGGATAGAGATGGATTACATTCAGAAGATGATCTAAGGTGCATTTTTAAAAGGACTAACCAGAGAAACATTTGGCAAAAAAAAATACATGCACAAGGTTAAAATCTTTTCAGGATGCAATTCACATACTAGTGAAATGACCTGGTCTGAGATCAGTTTTTATAATTTTCATAAAAAGGAGTGACCCTGAGCCATAAATCATATAATGCCACCATGCTCAATAACAAACATTGGCTAGAGTAATATACAGCTCAAATAATGCACAATTATTAGGCAAGTGAGTATTTTGACCATATCATCATTTTTTTTTTTTTTTCCAACTCCAACTTGAAAGCTGTTTGGCTTTAAGCATATCCGGTGATGTGTATTTGTGTAATGACAGAGGGTGTGGCATAAGAAGATTAACATCCTATGTCAAGATATGCATAATTATTAGGCAGCATCTTTTCCTCAAGGAAAATGGACCAAAAAGCAGATTTAACAGACTCTGAAAAGTCAAAAATGGTAAAATGTCTTTAAGAGGGAAACAACGCACTTGAAATTGCTAAGATATTGGAGCGTGATCACAGAAACATCAAACGTTTTGTTGAAAATAGCCAAATTGTTATCTGACAAAGGTTTGAGAAGAATCAAACGTGAAGTCACCAGGAACCTGTTATTCTCCAGTGCTGTCATATTTCAGAACTGCAACCTACCTAGAGTGTCCAGAAGGTATCAGAGACATGGCCAAGGTAAGGAAGGCTGAAACATCAAGACTTGGCCAAGAAATACCTGAAGATTTTTCAAAGCTTGTTTGGACTGATCGGATGAGAGTGACTCTTGACGGACCAGATAGATGGCCCCGTGGCTGGATCAATAACAGGCACAGAGCTCCACTTCGACTCAGACGCCAGGTGGAGGTGGAGTACTGCTATGGACAGATTTTATTAAAGATGAGCTTGTTGGACTTTTTCTTGTTGAAGATTGATTTAGAAAACACTTTCTTCCAGCAGTGATACAGGAAAAGGTCTGCATCTTTCAAAAAAAGACCATGATTTATGTACAGGACAATGCTCCAAGGCATGCGTCAAAGTACTCCACTGCGTGGCTATCCAGTAAAGGCCTTAAAGATGAAAGAATAATGACATGGCCCCCAGTCTCACCTGACCGAATCCCTGTTCAGAACCTATAGGCTGTTCTTAAACGGAGATTTATGGTGAAGAAAATACAGTACACCTCTCTGAACAGTGTCTGGGAGGCTGTCGTTGCTGCTGCACAAAAATCATCCACAGATTAAAAAAACTGACAGACCCCTGAAATGTTTATTTGTAAATTTTGAGTTGTTTGTTATTCTCACATTAACAGATGAAAATAAACAATAAATATTTTTCATTTAGTTGCATAACAATTCTGCATACTAATGTTTGGGCAATAATTATGAGCACACAGATTTTCACTTATGAAAGACAAGCCTCACTTTTACTTTCTTATACATTCATATGTGTTCTCCCTGTGTCCACGTGGGTTTCCTCCGCATGCTCTGGTTTCCGCCCACTGCCCAAAAACACACGTTGGTAGGTGAATTGGCGGCTCAAAAGTGTTAGTAGGTGTGAGTGTGTGTCGCCCTGTGAAGGACTGGCGCCCCCTCCAGGGTGTGTTCCTGCCTTGCGCCCAGTGATTCTGGGTAGACTCCAGACCCACCTCCGTCCTGAACTGGATAAGCAGTTACAAAAAATGAATGAATGAATTAAATAGTCAGGTTTGAGGTTTATTAACTTTTTGGAACGACAAAGATTCAATAATAAAAGGAATTCTCAAAAACACAACTTGCCTAATACTTGTGCACACAGTGTAAAGCCCTCAAGCACTGAGTTGTGGAGCAGTTAAACTGTCTTTGAACTGTACCATGCAATATATTTGGTAGAAGCCGTTTCTGTAGTAAATGAGTAAGGACTATAGATTAGGAAAGAAAGTTTAAATGACCAAGTTTATGTATCAGAGTTTGGACTTGAGTTGCTCAAACAGTGACTTCAGCATCGACTCGAGACTCACCTTGAAATGACTCGGACTCAACTTGGATGCAATTCGGGACTCATGATTTGTAATGTAGTTGTTATTATTATTTTCTTAATACATTTCTTTAATATTTGGTGACCAACTTTCAGTTCCTTCACTGCCATATGCAATGTAGCGCATGCACGCAGCCACGGATATCAGCCCTGACCATGGCCGCAGCAAGTTCACCCACTGGAGCTGAGCCCTTTGTCGTTAGTTTTGGTTATAAAACTATATTTCTTTATTAATCATTATTTATTACATTTTACTCGATTTATGCACTAAGACTACAGGCTGCGTATCCAACTGCTGTTTATATTTCTCTGCTGTCGGCAGCAAATCACAACCTACTGTATTAATATATTTTTATTCTTGCTTGGTGTTTTATTGCCGTTAAACAGCTTGTTTAACAATAAGTTAATGTCGACTCTCAGTGGCGTAGCCCAAATTGTTTCAAGGCCCCCTCAGCCAAGTGCTGTTCCCTACGTGAGAACTCATGCAAGAAGATGCTGAGCCGGAGTGCAAGGCATGTGAGGCACGCAAGGCAATCGACACTTTCTTTACGTTTCCACCAGGCCAGTAAACATGCTGCGCCGTGCGCAATGGTCTCTTTATTAAACAATGTAGTGTAACAAAGTAAGGTAAAGCGGGATTAAAAAAAACAACAATATGATATATTACACTATTGAGGAACAACTTCCTGATTATCAAAATAATAATAATTTGTATTTTTTTACATATACATATACACATATACATATTTACATATACATTTGACTAACAACATACAATAATAAAAATGATGTAATGTACACTTTAGTTTATGCTGCTTTTATAAAAGTTAGTTATCAGTGTAAGATAAGATAACACTTGTGAATTCATTACTCAGATTGAGAGAAACTTAACACAAATTCTGGAATTCTTGGAAGGAGATGTCTTGTAATACTAAAACACAGTTAGGGTTAAATTTAAGTTTTGAACCTTGGAATTTCTATCATTTATTTAAAAAAAAGTCATCATGGTATTTCTTGTTATTCTTGAAATCTCATTTTCATTCTCTTTCCATAGGACACATTTGGTGTACCATCTCCTGCAGACCCACACGTTACATACCACACTACAGGAGAGGAAGCAACGAGACTCTATGTGAAGAAAACCATTGTCGTAGGCAATGTTTCAAAGTATGGTTATTCGTTGTCTTTTGTGGGTTTCACTTTTAGACTTAAGTAGAGATTATTATTTGAGCCTTTCTCAATAATGTATATGAAGAGAGAGGATGGTGAGAAAGGTGTTTTTTTAAATGAAATATATACTAGTTAAACATTAGTCTCTTAAAAAAAAAATCTAACCTTGAGCCAATAGAAAGTGAAGTGTGAAACAGTAGTATACCCAATGAAATAGCGCTTTATTGCTCCCATACATAATTGTACACAGTACAGCTAGCAGTGACATGCTTTGAGGTCTGCTCTCTCACATGAACAGATAAAGTGAAGGAAAGCTCTATAAAGATAAAGGGATAAAAATGAATATAAATAAATGGCTAAAAAGGGTAACTCAACAATAAAATTTAGATTATTTACATTTGCATGACATTGAGGATGCATTGGTCGTGATAAAATGTCTATAGCCAAGATGGACAAAAGATTTATAAGACTCGTGCCTTACAAGAGTTTTCTTTCTTCTTTTCAATGTCTTTTTCTTTTACCTATTTTTAAATGTTCTTCTTGGTGTTCTGCTATCTGTGTGTGCATATGTATGAGATGCAATCTCTGACCTGTTTCTTTATAGTTGTATAGATGTAAGTCAGCTAGTGAATATAGTATTGTCATTAACAGCCTGCAAGTCTTCTCAAAGGCTTTGGTGTGTGTTCATTTCAGTCTTTAAATGATCATAAATCTGCATGGTTTAACTCAGGAAAATTGAAATTATTGTGACTGAATATAATGTGCCAGGGTGTGTTTTAATTTTATGATAAAGGACAGCTGCTTTTCCTAGCAAAATCAGTACAAGAGAGGGCCTTGTGTGAATCTGTCACAGAACAAACCATGATGTCATTTTGACCTTTTCTTTATATGGTTTTCTATATGCTGTAGCACAAAGAGTTCCCTTTATTGGAACTAAGTTGCCCAAGCCTAAATTAAAAATAACTATGTGACACCAATATTCCTTCACTTCAAACATTCCACACTCAGTTGAGCTTGTTTATTCAGGTCTGTTACTAATGTCCTGAGATGTTTCCTCTATCTCTCTCTCCCTCTCAGATACATAGCTCCAGATAAGCGAGAGGAGAATGACCAGTCCACTCATAAGTGGATGGTGTATGTTCGAGGCTCACGGAAAGAGCCCAGCATTGACCACTTTGTGAAGAAGGTTTGGTTTTTCCTTCATCCCAGCTACAAACCTAACGACCTGGTGGAAGTCAGGTAGGTAATACATTGGACAAAAGCAGAACATGTTTAAGGGCTTGTTAATTATTGCACACTTTCTGTAAATCCTATAAACTTCATTTCACTTCTCAATTATCACTGTGTTCGTCTGCTATATGATATATTTAACTGAAATTGCTGATCCGAACAACCAATGATTTATAAAGGAAAACCGTGATAATTATTTGGGGTGCCCAAAATTTTTCATACCTCTATAATTGAACATTGATGTGCTGTTTGTCAAAAGCTATAGAAACTCTTTCTAGCTGTTCTGTGTTTATTTATTATTGAGTATAATATCTTGTGATGTGCATTTATCCAGTGGAATCTGGTGGTTTAGACTGAATGGTGTCCATTTTAATTGTCATCATTGGCTTTTTACCAGTTCTTCGTATTTCAAGTGCTCAAATTTGACAAAAGGTCTGGGTTTGTTCTGAGAATGGGCTCTAATCCTTTGGACTTGATGGAAGGTTTTATCTTTAACTGTGTCTGTGTAAATGTGTATGTGGGTATTTTCAACTTGGTTTGTATGAAATCTCTGCTGAAAGTTTCTGGATTATCTCTCATTCTTTGCAATCCCAGATAAGATGAGATCGTCTCTCATAATTCTCATTGGACATCCAGTATAGCATCCTTCATTTCTTTATTCTCCCTTTTAATATACACAATACACTGAATACACTACTCACAAAAGTAAATGGAACAGTTAAACAACACAATGTAACTCCAAGTCAGTCACACTTCTGTGAAATCACCTGGTCCAGTTGGGAGCAACACTGACTGAATCAGTTTCTCCTGCTGATGTGTAAATGGGGGGCGGCACGGTGGTGCAGCAGGTAGTGTCGCAGTCACACAGCTCCAGGGGCCTGGAGGTTGTGGGTTCGATTCCCGCTCCGGGTGACTGTCTGTGAGGAGTTGGTGTGTTCTCCCCGTGTCCGCGTGGGTTTCCTCCGGGTGCTCCGGTTTCCTCCCACAGTCCAAAAAAACACATGTTGCAGGTGGATTGGCGACTCGAAAGTGTCCGTAGGTGTGAGTGAATGTGTGTGTGTCTGTGTTGCCCTGTGAAGGACTGGCGTCCCCTCCAGGGTGTATTCCTGCCTTGCGCCCAATGATTCCAGGTAGGCTCTGGACCCCCCGCGACCCTAAATTGGATAAGCAGTTACAGATAATGGATGGATGGATGGATGTGTAAATGGAACAGACAGCAGATAGAAATGAGAGGCACTTAGGAAGACAACCCCCATCAAGGAGTGGTTCTGCAGGTGGTGACCATTTCTTTGTTCTCATCCTTTCTGGCTGATGTTTTGGTCACATTTGCATTCTGTCAGTGCTCTCACCCCTAGAGGAAGCATGAGACAGTGTCTACAACTCACAGACGTTGCTCAGGTAGTGCAGCTCATCCAGGATGGAACCTCAATGCAAGCTGTGGCAAGAACGTTTGCTGTGTCCTGAGCATGGAAGAAATACCAGGAGGCAGGCCAGTACCCCAGGAGACATGGAGGGGGCTGCAGGTGGGCAACAATGCTGCAGCAGGTTCGCTACCTCCTCCTTTGTGTAAGGAGGAGCAGGAGGAGCAGAGCCAGTGCCGGTTTGGCAGTGGGTCAGTAATGATGTGGGGAGGCATTTCTTTGGAGGGCCGCACAGCCCTCCATGTGCTAGTCAGAGGTACCCTGACTGCCACTTAAGTCCCGGAATGTGCTGGTGCAGTGAGAACTGGGTTCCTTCTGATGCATGACAATTCTATGCCTCGTGGCTGAAGTGTGTCAGCAGTTCCTGCGTGATGAAGGCATTGATGCTGTGGACTGGCTCCATTCCCCAGAGCTGAATCTAATCCAGCACACCTGGGACATCAGGTCTCATTCCATCCACCAACGCCACGTTGCACCACACACTGTCCAGGAGTTGACTGATGGTTTAACCCAGGTCTGGGAGGAGATCCCTCAGGAGAACATCCTCCGCCTCATCAGGAGCATGGCCAGGCGCTGTAGGGAGGACATGCGGCACATGGAGGCCACACACACACACTACTGATCCACAGTATTGAGGAATTTCCCCTGAAGTTGGATCAGTGTGTGATTTGATTTTCCACTTTTATTTTGAGTATGATTCCAAACACAGTCCCCACCATTCCATGGTGGGAAAATAATTTTGATTTACATTGATCATTTTTATGTTATTTTGTTCTCAACGTATTCCACTATGTAATAAATAAAGATTATCAACTGGAGTATATAATTAATTGAGATCTAGGATGTGTCACTTTAGTGTTCCCTCTTTTTGAGCAGTGTATAGTATAATGTTTGTATGTATATGTATGTTTGTATACAGTGAGCCCCCATTTCACCTTACACGGCGAGGTTGGGGTGAGTTTCCGGTCCGGGTTCAGATCCACTTTAAAGACCAGCGGAATAAACGCATTGACATCATCCATCATTTGAAGGTCAGAGTCTCTTTTCTCAGTACTGCTCTTCCTATTTTCCTCTCTCTCTTCATCTCCTCTCAGTGACCTAGTCTTTCTGTCTCTTTAGTTTCATAGCCCCAAAGTCTGCCCCAATTAAAGGAATAAAATGCCATGTTATTTGATATTCCTTATTTAACTTCAAGTATTTCAGCCTCTTTTGGGAGATCCTTTCTGTTAAACAAACATAAATTCTGTGTTGTGGTAACATGTTGAAAATTGTGTATATAATGAAATCAGGCCTTCGCCTTATACAGCCAGGGCTGTATTTTTTATTTATTTATTTATTTTAGTGTATTTTGAGTGTAGTCACCGATGTGTGGTTTTCTTTTAGCTGAAGTCTTGATTACAGACTTGATCGTTCTTTTACTTCTTGTCTTTCACAGCTGGACAGGACATACACAGGACTACAGACTCTTGGAGCTGAGACGGTAAGGGACTATTGGTAAACACAAGACTACACAGTACAAATCAACAAATTTCACGTGTTGTATTTATTCAACCCCATTTCCAACAAGAAAAAAAAGTTGGGATGCAGAGTAAAAAGTAAATAAGTGTAAATTAAACATAATGCAATGATTTGCAAATCTTGCAGATGCACATTTACAGTAGAACATAGAACACATTACCATTTCAACATTTTTTTGTTAAAAGTTGTGTTAGTTTAGGTGATATTAAATGAGAAATGTACTTGCCACAAAATATTGGAAATATATTTTTTATGGAGAGCAATTTTAATGGAACTGTAGGATTAGCTGGAAAGAATCAGGGATGTCTGGATCCAGTCTCAATCCTCTGCTTCCTCAGGTGGCAAGCTCACACTCCCTTCTTCTTGTATTTGTGTGTCTGTTTGTGAGAGAGAGAGCAAGAGCTTCTTTGTATGTGTGAGAGAGAGAGATGGCAGTTGTGTGTGTGTGTTTATGTCAATTAAACCCCCTTTAAATATTCCCTTTAGTGCCAGTGTTTATAAAATGCTTTGTTGTGATCTGACTCAGCCGACTACCTTAGTTATTGCAATCTCACTGCTGCCATCACGTATTCACTTTGGGTGAATATAAAGCAGAGAATGTGAACATTTTCAGAGTGTGGCTAATAACACTGCCACCGTCCACAAACCTGAGTGATCGCGTGAAGCGGCGGGATGACAGAACCAGCGTCTCAGTTTATTATAATTCCCTGTATCCATGGACCCTCTGGATCTGCCGCATTTATCTATGGGGAGCATTAACTACCAAAAGATAAATTAATGAGTTTTTAGCCTAGATTTGAAGATTGCGACTGTGTCCCGAACATAAGAGTAACATGCTTTCATCCAGACAATGTCTGTCTTTTTTGGGGGGATATATATACCATAAGCATCTGGTAAAAGCATCTGGTAAAATAGGGAGGAGGAAGTGATGGTGCTTTTCCACTTCTTTGAACCTACAAGACTCGTCTCAGCTCTTTCGCTTTTCCAATAGGCAAATCTAGTTCCCAGTCACTGGAACAAGTACTTTATTAATCCCTGCTTGCTTACTGTTCCAATTGAGCCATGTAGGTAATCATGACGTGTAAACCCTGCAGAGACCTGTCAATCACCAAAAAATGCAGAGCTCCAGCACACACTCAGCACTTGTAAAATCTCAGAAGTTACAGCAGCTTTCCTTTTGTTTTTATCCGACTCACAGTGGCAGCTCGTAACGTTACCCTGAGGTGTTATTTAGCTGCGAGCACACACACAAACACACAACAAACCAATAAAAATGTAATTTTAATGATGGTGATGGTTGTTTAATAGCCTTCCTCTTCCTGTTCATGCAGGTGGTGGATGTTGAGCTTCACAGAAACACACTGGGTGAAGAGTTTATCCCTCATCCTTCGTCCTCCTCTTCATCCTCATCTTCCTATTCTCATCTAGCTGGTGCCCCTGAAATCTCTTTGGCTGGACAAACTGCAGGTCAGAATTCCTTGCATTTTACATAAAATTTGGCTCCAGATTGAAAGAACTACATTTGAACTGGACCTTTTGCCTTGAATATGGGTATAGGATGGCATATGATTTTTGAGAATTCTTCCTGGGCTTGGTTTGAAATTGAATCTTGAGTGCTCAATTTGTGTCTTGGAGAAATAATTAGAATTAATGAATCCCTTGTCTAAAACCATCTGTCTACTTTTTCCTCTCCCTTTGTCTTTTACCTATTGTAGGATTGAATCTGAAGAATGAGTCACTGTCTTTGTCATGTTCAGAACAAGGAAGGTTACAGTCCAAAAGACTGGAGAGGATTTCCCTGGGCTCCCACGGCAACTCAGCGTTTCAACCAATCACAGCTAGCTGCAAAATTGTTCCCCAGTGTCAGGTACCAAGTCCCTCTGAGTCACCTGGAAAGTCCTTCCAGCCAATCACAATGAGCTGCAAAATCGTGTCAGGTGAGTATATTTAGCATGTTTTTTCTTTTAATTGTTTGTTTTAATTTAAACTAACATATGTTTAATTCTTCATATCTTTGAGTTTTTGTTGAAAAGTTTAAACAAACACTTTAAACCAACAGGCTTTAAAGGCACTATGCCTACTCCTGCCAGTCACTAATGAAAACAGACATGGAACTTTTAGCCATCAAATTACTTTGCACATTTAGCAGATGTAACGACAGTTCAGAGTCATGTTGGAGGCCTTCAGCAGCTTTTAGGGTGCTTTCATGCTTATTTGTTTAGTCTGAATTGGATAAGAGCTACAGACAATAAATTAATGTGTCATTCTAAAGGGCTCACTGAATTTGAGCATGGTACTGTAATTGAATGCTGCATTTTGTTTCTGCCTCACAGTGCAGAATAAATTCCTCAAATTTGGCAGCTCTTCCTCTATTGGATTTGGCTGGTCACAGCCCCCTGTGCATATTCCATTTTCCATACATTCTGTGCATGTTCTGTTTTGTGTCTAACCTTTTTTTTAATTAATTTTGTGTGTGCGCTTTCCAGGCTCACCTATCTCCACCCCCAGCCATTCCCCACTGTCACGGACACCCACTTCCACCCCTGTGCATATGAAGACAGGTTCATCTGTAATCAACAACCCTTATGCAATGGTTGACAAGCCAGGTCAGATCATCAGCATGACCACACATACTGATGAAGTTACAGGTATGTTAATTTGTGGCAGAGTAGAGGTCTGAGCACTAAATGTTTAATACTTTATTGTTTTAGTTACATTTTTTTTAATTATTGGTCATTTTGTCTTAGTTCCACTTGCTACTTGGCACAAGGAGTCAGTGAAGCGATACATTGGCGAAAACACATTTTTCCTTGCTTACCTCCTACTGCATAAGTTGTAGATACAACATTTTCACATATTCCTTGGGTTCTGATAAACAGAAAAAGGTCAATAGAACAACTAAGCTCAGCCCACGTCAATTTTTGCCAATTTACATAATTGCCCAAATATTCATTTGTAAATTAGTCCCAGATGTTTCACCCAATTGTCTTGGTGTCTAAGTGTTTGCAGAAACATGAAGTTTAATTATTATCAAAATGTTTTTTGGCAATTTAAAGATGACAGGCCAAAATTGTGACATTAATCCAACAATCAGATTTCAACAGAGATTTGACAGGCTTACCATTGGCCAATTACCATGAAGCTTGATTGGTATGTCCATGTAGGCACTTTCTAAATACATATCAATTTTATGTTGATACCAGTAAGAGGCGCAATTTATTATAAAAAATAAAAAATAGAATATATCTGTGGATATGTGTGAATATGATATTCTCTGCCGTGTTTCACAAATTTTGCTAACAGCTATTGCTAAAAAATGCAGAGTATTTCTTTACAGGTCAGTTGTTGGAAATGGGAGTTTTTTTTATTTATTTAGTTCTTTATTTTATTTTATTTATTTATTTATTTATTTATATAATTTCATATATAACCACTCATGAAAGGAGGGCTCTGGAATTCCATTCAGTGCAGAGTATTCAGTGTAATAGGATGCAAAGATGGCCTCCTATTACAGTACCACACTTGAATTCAATGAGCTTGGTGCATTGGTGCTAGGTGCATTGTTTTATAAACCTTTTTGTGACTTTGGGACTGTATCCCTCAATTCTTTTTTCCATATAGTCTATGTTGGAATGCCAAAGTCATTTTATTTTTTAGTCCTCAACTTTTGTTCCCTCATGGAAAAATATTGCAAAAGTTACAACCATACACACTTTCAGAGCCTCATAAATTAACTACAGATGAGGGCTTGCTCTTTGTCATATAATTTATACATCGTCTGGTAAAGTTAGACTCTCTATAAAATCTTGTGCAGTTGGAGAAGTGGGATTTTTTTACATTTACTAATAGTCTTCACCAGGAGTTTTATCAAGTGTTTGAATTAGACAGGCACGTGAATATCTACAGAAACCTCATGTTTCTACTCATTCACAGTTGATTTCTTATGTCACGTGTTGCCCCTTTTTAAAAAAAAAAAAAAAAAAAAAAAAAAAAAAACAGGGAGTCCATCAACCAAACAGATCAGTGTATCCCAGGGTTCGCGATCACCTGCTCCTAAAGTCCATGCCAGTGGCTTCCTCTCTTCTGGAGTTAAGGTTAGTAATAAAAAGAAAAGTTATTTTTGTTTAAGTGTTATGTACATTGTTTAATTCGTCTAACAACTGTGTCCATGTTTAGATAATAGGAACAAATTATGTGTATGACGTGTGTGTGTGTGTGTGTGTGTGTGTGTATATATATCAGTGGTGGACAAAGTACACAAATACTGTAATTGAATAAAATTACAAAGGTTATTTACCTTCAAATGTATTTAAGTTTTGAAAGTAAAAGTACTATGAGGTATTATGGCTCTAATGTTTTATTATAATTTTTGCAACAAGATTTTTGTAACAACAACTTCATGCTTAACACATTGTAGGTGAAAAGACTCTAGTGTCGCTCTTGGTTCCCCAGTCTTTTAATAGAATGTCATTAACGAGTATGACACTGAACACAGCAGAAATGGCAAAAGATGAAATACAACGAATTATGTTATATCCACTATTACAAACACCCAAGGGTGCTGTCGCCTGAATATTAAACCCAATTTATGCTTCTGTGTTGAACCTATGATGTAGGCAGCGCGGCCTGATGTGCACCTCTCCGGAAACGTAACTCAAGTCTACGCAGACCACAAAGACTGTGGTTCAAATTTGCTCAAATCAATGAACATGACTGAAGTTGCTCAAATTAAAAAGTCCATAAATATTAAATTCTCTTCCCTACACTCCCTAAATAATTCACTTTAAAGATTCATAAAACTAATACCATTCCAACACTACAATGTGTACTCCAAAAGGTTGAAATTCAATAGTTTAGTGGTTTGGCAGTGTAACTGCAATGACGCAGATGCCAACGCACGACTATAAACTTTTAAAGATTAATGTATTAATATTTTTTACTCTGGTAGTTATCAGATGCAACATTTTGTTCACAGGTGATCATTAAGCAGGAGCCAGGGGAAATGGCCACTCAGCCATCAGCACAACAACAGACAACGTCTGCAGGGACGACACAACAGCAGCAGTATGTGACTGTGAAAGGAGGTCATATGATAGCCCTATCACCACAGAAGTGTGGAGCAGGGTCAGGAGGGGGAAACACACCCAGCAAGGTGACAGCTTAACTATAAAACCTGGCAGTACACTTAAATGACAAAATCCAACCACGGCCAAACACACTGCCATAAGTCTCTCAGGTAAACTTCAAGTCAGCATACATGGTTTAAACCAAAAACGCTTTTTATACAATTCTGAAGATGTTTCCTCACCATTTGCTATCTCTATGCACTGTTTGCATGCTCGAAACCGGTGTAATGTGTTTACGAAGACCCAGTGTCTATAAGTAGGTAAAAAACACAAACAGTCTCAGTCTGGTATGCTAGGCTTTATCTCTCTCTCTCTGCTCAAGGCAGAGACAGTGGAGAGAAATTGTAAAGAAAAGCTTAGAAAAGCATGAACTGAGATGAGGATATTGCTTTGTTCCTGCTCTATAGGTGGGTAATATTGATTTCATTTTGTTGTTTTGGATCACTTAAATATGAATCTCACCAGAATGGACATTCGATTCAGCGGTGAAATGACTGCCTATTCTTTAAAATGGAAGTCTTTCACTGATGCATTATGTTTGCTAAATGGCACATCTTGTCCACAGCATGTAGTGTGGCCACATGATCAGTGACAGATCTGCTGCTGGTCATGGCTGTTTTTTAAATAGTTTATAAACATTCCAAGATCTAAGAGAACTGAATAGTACTGGCAGTGACTTTTTTATTCATTTGTGGTTTATTTTATTACAGTACTTTAAAACTTTAACGTACAACTACAGCGCATGTTTTATTAACCCTTTGGATATAGATGGTATAGATGTATCATGTAAATGATCATCTTTTTTGTGTTTGATCATGTCCATTCTTTGTCTTTCTTTCTGTTCTGTTCTGTTTTGTCTCCATAGGTGTTGGGTATACCTGGTTCTGCTCTTCAGTCAGCAGTTAAACAGGTAGCCATCAGCAGCGGCCAGATCCTGGTTGCCAAGTCCAGCCCCGTTGTTTCCAAGGTGATGGGACAAAAACAGGTTGTGGGGCAAGGTGTTGCAAAGGCGATAGTTAGCGGGAGTGGAGCTGGTGTTACAGGCGGCATTTCTGGTCAGCAGGTGCACAACATTACCAAGGCAACAGGATCAGGAATTGGTGGCAAAAGTGGAGGTCAGAGTTTAAAGCATTTCTTTTGTTACACAAAAACTACAGGTGATTTGCACATGCCTTCTTGGTCTTGACTTTTGGAGGTTTCAGTTTGGTCCAAACCACAGAGATGTGTGAAAGTTTAATATCAAAGGATAATAAAAAAAAACATGCAATTGTACTCTGCAAAACCCTTGTTCAAAAAGTGACTACTTGATACTAATCAAACGACAAACACACATCATGAACAAGGTTAAATCTAAAATGAAAATAAAATAAAAATATTTCCTATCATACAACCACCCCCCCCCCCACTCAAATGGACCAATCCAACCTGGCTCCTACAGGCAGGTCTGAATTTGCTCAGGCACTATTTAAGGACACCTAAAACTCAGTTTGGGCCTTTTTTTTTTACAGAAAGGTGCAGTAAGTCCTATGTAAGTATGAAATATCTCTGTTTTACAACTCAGTAGTATATTTTAACTGAAAGGGTGAGATTGTTTACCAAGCTAGCAATATGGATGTAAAAATTGAAAAAGAATAATGTGTGTGTGGCTTACTGGGAGATAAAACAGGGACAGAAAGGGCTATGAGGAATAAGAGGGGAACAGAAATATTTCTCTAGTGGTCATGTATTGTCCGTTCTGTCACAGCCTTGTACCACTGTTCAGACCAAAGGACCAAACTTTGGCTCAGTCAAAAGAGGTAATCTTGGTCTGGATCAAACTGAACCCAGGTTCGTTTCAGGTGCAGTGTGAAAACTGCATAAATGTACAGTGAAAATCATTTGCTATAATATTTTTCCCTGGTAATGTGTTTTTAATGTTAAAGCGTAGTGTATGTGAGTGAGAATAACACGCATCACCTCTCTCCAGTCTCAGTGTCTTTGTTTTTGTGCCATCTGTTAGTGTAGTAAACATAACTAAGGGGAAAGTTTGTGAACGAACTTCAATAAACCACTTCAAATAGACCATAAAACTGTAAAAAGATTGCCAATATATTTTGGTCAGCACTTTTAAGGAATTCCACATTTAAAAAAAACCTATTTATTTTAGATATTCACCTTCAATAAACGCCCACTTCAAATAAATGGACACCTCAAAAAAAAAAAAACTCCCATAATATTTAGGCTGTTTAAGTTGGCAGCGCTCTAAAGGTCGACTGTCCTCGTGAGGATAGGGTTAGGTTCATGAGGTAAGATTATTGAGACGCTGTAGTTAGCGTCACGGCTTGGTCCCGCCCACAGCACGTGGCTGGTGTTTACTTCCATCAGCAGCTTGTGTCGCCGCCTTTTCCCGTTGTTTATCACTATTTTAATTATTTTTGCTTTGGAACAAAAGCTAAATAAGTGGGAGTTGTGCTTTTGTTGCATCGTGGATTTGCCGCCTTGGCTAAGGAAGGGTTCAATGCCCACGTGTTGGGAGTATGGACACTACTTGTAATAATTAATATAATATTTTTTATACTTAGTTATAATAGTTAATTTGCTGTTGTTATTTCTCTTAAATACATAGTGTCATTTTATGTTTTTTTTTTGGTTGGTATGGTTTATAGCTCATAGAAATCAGAAATCCCATTGTCTCATATTTGTTGAATATTTCATTTGGAATTTGAGTAAATTACTATTAAAAACAGCATTTATGCTGTCATTCTTCATTTATACTGCTTTTTCGTTCATTCGTTCATTCGTTAATTCATGTGGACCAGTGATGATAATGGGCTTCAGTACTGAGTACTGGTCCCTAATTCAACTAATCTGATTAAAAAAAAAAAAAGTGCTTTATTGTGAAATGGTTAATTATATAGTGGTAATGTTAGTCATTGCCAAAATGGCCAGTGAACCTATGCACAAACCTATAATCTTGTTTGATTCTGTGCATCTGTCTCACCTCATAAATAGATAACTTAGGCCTTAGTGTATTCCTGTTATCTCTTTCTTAGGCTAAATCCTTTTTGATTTTGGTGTTTTTGTTTTCAGTGATGGCGACCCTGCAGCTGCCAGTGAATAACTTGGCAAATCTGGCAAATCTACCGCCAGGCACCAAGCTGTACTTGACGACAAACAGCAAGAACCCCTCGGGCAAAGGCAAACTACTTCTCATCCCACAGGGAGCCATCCTGAGAGCCTCAAATAGTGCAGGTTACAACACTTCTCTTTCTTGTACACATTGAAACTCCACTTTTATACTAATACATAGAGAATATTGCAAGCTCTACAGGGATTATACAGATTTGCAGTGTAATCCCACTGTCTTCTGCCATCATTAAAGCCAAATTGTAGCTCGTTAATTGTTACTGCAGATTTGTAATGTAGTGCTTGGGATTTGATATTCATGTTATTATATGAACATCAAGGATAATTGATCTGTGAACAGTTCCTATGAATGGTGCACCGGACCCACTTTTTTAAGCTGGACAAACAAACTATTAATATTTAGAAATAATGACAAGGTTTATATCATCAACCCAAATACATAGAAACAAGAATCTAAGAGCTTTAAATCTTAACATGGTGGGGAGCAGAAAATCAATAAAAAAATAACAGCTAGAAGATGATGATAAAGAATGAAAATGGTCTGTTTGAAATACGCCTTTGCAGGAGGAAGCCAAAGCTTGTCCTTGTTTGAGCATCAGCTCAGATTCCAGCTTGTGTGTTTCACTGTAACTAAGGGGCTAAGCCCAACTCCTGAAAAACAGCCCCACACTATAACCCCCCTTCACCAAACTTTACACTGGGCAGGGTGCAGACAGACAAGTCCCATTCTCCTGGCCCCTGCCAAACCCAGACTCAGCGTGATTCCTCACTTCAGAGAATGCAACTGCTCTGCTCTAGAGACCAACATTTTTTACACCACTGCATCAAACGCTTTGCTTTGTGCTTGTTGACGTAAGGCTTGGATGCAGCTACTCAATATTTTTACAATATTTGTTAGTGAGGAAATATCACAACTGGACGTGTTGCACAGGTAATATCATGGTACCATGCTGGAACTTACTGAGCTCCCAAGAGTGACCCATTCTTTTACTTATACAGCGCCTTTCTAGAAACCCAAGGATGCTTTAGAGTCAACACCGCTCAGAACACCATTCCATTCAACACTCAATCTTTCACAAATGTTATAGAAGCAGTCCTAGGTGCCTGGTTTTATTCACCTGTTGCCAGGAAAGTGATTGGAACACCTGAATTCAATGATGTGGCTGGGTGACATGGCATATAATCCCTTCCCTGTAATTCAGTCAAATTTGTGTGTATTTTAAATATTTTTAAAGCCTTTATACAATGTAGGAAATAACGTTAGTTTGTTTATAAAGTTAAAGTACTGAAAGCAGAGACTATGCTGTGTGTATTGTAGGTCTTCAGGGTTTTTTATATATATATATATCTCAAAATACGAAGTGAACTGTTTTCCTCAAAATATGAACTGCAGCTGAACCATACTGAGACTTCATTGAGAGATGGTTTGTTTTGAGACAAGTTGAAGGGTCCGAGCTTGTTGTGTTGAAATGATCCAAATAAAAATAAAATCCCAGTATTTCCTGCAGGTTGTGTGTTGAAAGTTATTTGAAATTGATTCCAAAGGTCTGCATCTCACTATTTAGTTTTTCCTCATTATTTCTTCTCTTTTGCTTCGCTTAGGTCAACATTCTCAGAGTTCTGGTGCAGCTCAGTCTTCCAGTAGTAGCTCTGGATCTAGCAGCATACCTGCCAGCCTGTCCTGCACCTCCTATGTCCTTAAACAGACCCCACAGGTAACATGCTACATAAACGTACAAACATACACAAACATACTCTCAGTTTGGACCCTCTCTCACATAAAAATGTTTTTAGTTCAATGCTATATTACAGCATTATTTCAGTTTTAAATTATAATTTTTTTAAATGTTCAGTGTCATACTGTTAGAATGGATTGAATGTAGTTTGATGTGTAGTCTAGCTAGGGTTAGTTGTGTGTGTGTGTGTGTGTGAGGCATATGGTAGTGTGGTGTGTTTGAGGCCTCTCTTTTAGTGGTAGGGCGAGCGTTTCTGAGCATAGATGGTAACTGTTCTAGTGGCTTTTTCTTAAAATTTTGTTGTTACTCGAGTATTTAAATAAAGTGTAGGTTAAGGCTGCTTTGAAGAACAACGTATGGCATGAAACGTTTCATTCAGAAAATAATGAATTCTAACCAGATTTCCAAACTCACCTTAAATTGTTTATATTTCAAAAATCCTGTTCATCTTACACACAGCTGTAAATACTGGCGCTTTTCCACTGCAAGGGACCTACACAACTCGACTCTGCTCTTCTGTTTTTCCACTGGCCAAATCTGGTCCAGGTCTTGGAACTTGGAACTTCTTTTTTTAGTCCCTACTCTCTTACTGTTCCAACCGAGCCGAGTAGGTACACAATGTGAGGTGTAAACCCTGCAGAATTCTGATTGGACAGAGACCACGAAGCGCAGAGCTCCAGCACAAACTCACCGCTTGTAAAATCACATCTGCTTTTATCCAACTCACAGCAGCAGCTCGTAACCTTCCCCTGAGGGGTTTTGAAGAGGTTCAAACTCTCCTCGGATCTGTGACTGAGGAAAATCTTCAGCGAAGGCTGAATGTGCATCAAGGAAAACTGATCTGTGAGAACTGGAGCGTGGAGCCGTATTCAGTCCAAACAAAAACAACACTACAATACACAACGAGTAAACTGTGTGCAGTTTTACCACTGCTGTTGTTATGGTTTTCAAAGCATGGGTTTATAACACAAATGTACTCTCCCTCTTTTCTTGCCTTCTGACTCTCATTTATTTCAGTTATTTAGCTGTTTGCAAAAAGGTGCAGACCAGTAATCACCCGTCATTTTTCCCAAACACTCATGCCATTTACTGTATATCTGTTCATCTGTTGATCGCTGTCCAATGAAATTCCCAGGGCACATTTCTTGTTGGCCAGCCAGGGGCCTCCGGGAAACAGGTTGGGAGTGGTTCGTCTGGTCATTCCGTATCAAACACCTCCTCCATCACCCAACAGGCCATTCGGGTCACAGCAGGGCAGAAGGCAGCCATATTGGCTCAGGTATGTGTCATAAATTAACCATTATAGGCAGAAATACAATATTACACTGCTTATACGTTATTACATACATAAATACATTTAAACAAAAGATCCCAGCCTCTTGGACACTGACCAGAATTGGCCTCTGTGGCATTTATTTGCACTTGGGTTTTTATAGCATTACATTAATTTAAGATGAGAGAGAAGGATTTATGGCACATATGGCAGTTTTTTTTTTTATTTTTTTTTTATAATATATAAACAGTGTTGGTGTTAACTGTACTATCGATGTTATATAATGTTTTCATAGGTGGTGGGTGGGTCTCAGAGTTCCCAAATAAAACTGTCAGATGGTTCACTGAAAACAGTAACGGGAACGGCACAGCTATCCAAAGCAGGCACTACCACTCTGAGAATGACTGGAGGGCTTATCACAGCTACCAGCTCTACCCCTGCTCCTGCTACTGTCCCCACCCAACAGGTGAGACTTTCACATAATATACTTTTCCAAGAACAGTAAATAAATACACAGTAATCCCTCGCTACTTCGCGGTTCATCTTTCACGGATTCGCTACTTCGCGGGTTTCTTCACGGGGGCTTATGGCCGCTTTATCGTGGATATTGAGGGAAAATCTAGTAAAACCGTGAAAGATGAATAGCCAAAATATTTCATTATTATTTACATGTATTACACTGGGCCTGTAGGTGACACAATATATCATTTACAAGTATTTCTTGCGTACAGTACCTGTACTGTTCATGTCCACATCCGAGTGAAATTTACTGACGCTAAATCACAGCTTAGGAATGACTCTATTAAAGAAACTGGTGGGATATCACATGTAGTTCCAGCTGAAAAACATTATAGAAGACTGTTTAATGCAAAGGGTGGGTTGTTAACAGCAACAGGGAGGGGTTTAAAAGTCCAAATACTCGTTAAATACATAAATACCTTTCCTCTACTTCGCGGAAATTCGTTTTTCACGGGTGGGTCTTTGAACGCATCATACGCCAAAAACAAGGGATCACTGTGTGTATATATATATATATATATATATATATATATATATATATATATATATATATATATATATAAATATAAAAGCAAAAACAAATAAGATTTTATTTTCTAAAACATGATGTGAGCTAGTGTGAACAGCAGTTTGTTCTTGATCTTATGGATTTGTTAAATAAACAGCACACTTTTTTTTTAACATAATGAATAATTAACTGTGGTAAAACTAGGTATTTAATGATAACCTGAAATCCTGGAATTGCCGTAATGACAGAACTGAATAGGGTAAACCAACACATTTACAGAACCTCACTACTTACAGTAATATAATATATACATAATATAATAATGTGTTTTTTTATGAACATATAAACCTGTACTGCTCAGATAAGTTGCTTTTTTCTCAGGTGCCTAAAATTTTTGCACAGTACAGTATAGTTGAGTTAGCTGTTTGTCACTATGAGGACTGCTAAGAACCTAAAATCCTAAAATGGAGAATTCTTATTTACATAATACAAGCAACATGTATTTGGTGATAATCTGCGTTTTTGATACAGGGAGAATGAAGTAATTTTACTGACATGTTTCGAAATATAAATAGTGTAATAAAAATGTGTTACTTATCTCTTACCCTCAAGCCTGTAGAGGGAGCTGGAGTGCCTGCTACAGTCTCAGGGATGAAGGCAGTGATGCAGCACCCTGTGCTGGTGACAGCCAATCAGGCAACAGCGACCACAAAGACTACCAGCTCAGCAGCAAATACAGTAAAAGGCCCGGGCAGCATGGTAACGGTCGGCAAGAATGTCAACGTGCCACTCATCAGCCTGTCCAAAGGTGCAGGGACAGCAGTATTGAGTGTTCCCAAAAGCGCCAGTGCTTCACTGGTGACCACAGCATCATTAGTGGGAGGAGCAACAGTCAGCGGAAAAACAGCTGCTGCAATATCTGGTAACAAGCTATTTCTAGTCATCATATAGGCTCAAATGTGTAAATACTTTATGTCCAAAAGTAACTAAATAATCCACTCTTCATGTATTTTAAAGTGTACTTGTTGCTGGAACAACAATTTCGCAAAATAGAACACTTAAGGACATTTAGCATACATCCAACACAATCAGGTGTTCAAGAGAAGATGCACAATTTCTGGGAATCGCGCGATGTATAGTGCCAGGTGTGTGTTAGAGGCACAGTAGAACTGTATTGTCTGGAGTATTTTGTGGCTATTGATGGCTATTTTAATCAACTGCTGAGAAATTTACGATCAAATAATCAGGCATATCAGAACCAGACATCACATTACGGAAACGAGTCTAGCTTTCACACATGAACAATAACCCAGAGGAATTCCACCGTTTATCTGGAGAAGCTGTATGTGTGAACACAAACAAACCCTAGCAGCGTTCATCGTGGACATTACCTGGACCGGTCAAGTCCGAAACCGCACATGTGAGAATGAATCGGGAAATGATTCCCCTTCACACGCTGCTCCATGTTTAAAGCACACGTTTTATCTCCCGCTGTGAGAGCACGTCTGAGGCAAATAATCTCCTGCAGTGCGCTGCATGTGTTAAAGTACAACTCCGGGTCAGTCTCTGGAGTTCATGCCATACTCTAGTGTATCAATATTTTCTTACACCCCTAATATACAGGGGGTGAACAATGAAAGTGAAACACCTGGTTTTAGACCACAGTAATTTATTAGTGTGGTGTAGGACCTCCTTTTGCGGCCGATACAGCGTCAGTTCGTCTTGGGAATGACATACACAAGTCCTGCACAGTGGTCAGAGGGATTTGAAGCCATTCTTCTAGCAGGATAGTGGCCAGGTCTCTACGTGATGCTGGTGGAGGAAAACGTTTCCTGACTCGCTCCTCCAAAACACCCCAAAGTGGCTCAATAATATTTAGATCTGGTGACTGTGCAGGCCATGGGAGATGTTCAACTTCACTTTCTTGTTCATCAAACCAGTCTTTCACCAGTCTCGCTGTGTGTATTGGTGCATTGTCGTCCTGATACACGGCACCGCCTTCAGGACACAGTGTTTGAACCATTGGATGCACATGGTCTTACTGGTGCAGTGTGGAGTTAATGAAGATTGTCCACCAGGCTGCTCCAATTTAGCCATGACACCTCCCGCACTACAATGACAGGTGTTTCACTTTCATTGTCCAACCCTTGTATTTACTTGCATTTTTCCCATCTTAGGCATGTTAAAGCTGCACTCAGGCCAGTCCAGTTCCCAGCAGACCACGCTGACCATTCCAGCCAACCAGCTCAAGCAGCTCAGCATAAGTGGATCCTCTTCAGGGCTACAAACCATTCTCATGCCTGTGGGAAAAGGTAGCCTCACTTTCTGTGAATATAAATCTCACCCCCTCTCAATCACCCGTATCTCTTAATGATCATTTTCTCCACTATGGTCCAACTAGTCTTGAGTCATCCCTTTTCACATGTCCTTATATTACTCCAATATTTTCTCATTTGTCTCATACATTTATATTCATCTCTCCTTATATCATTCTGCTGTGTCTGTGTGTGTATCCGTGTCTATCTCTCTCATCTCGTTGTACACTGTTGTGCAGAAGTGTGTTATATGTGTAAATATGATCACTTTTAGTAATGCATTTGTTTAGTCTTAAATTGGAAAAAAAAAAACATTTGTCAAACCTGAGGCAGGTGGCTGATGTCATTTCCCCATGTCTGTATGCTTGATTGATTGATGTGTTCTGTGAGTATTAGAGTTATTCATATTTACAATAATATTAATACTACAGAAGGATGAGTGTAAAATGTGCAATCACTTTTAAAGAATGAGCAATACTTTAAAGGATCAGCAATACTTCCCCTGGTCAGTGCATTCAGGTGCCATTTACATTTGACAACTAAATATTCATGTCTTAAATTCATCTCGCAAAAGCCTTAAAATGCAAAGGACAGTAAATACAATGTGGTTTTATTTGATTTTTGCAATTTTCAGATTCTCTATGAAAGCCTGAGCTCTAAGTGTGGAAATCTTGGAAATAAATGTATCCATTTGTGTGTTTTACAGTTATGCACTCTGGCTCTAAAGCATCCAGTGCTCAAAGTAGTGCTGCTGCTTCTACTTTAACACCTCTAGCTCAAGGTGAGACGCATGCACACAGTTCTTTGTCAATGAACAGGAGAATGAATATGTATGTCTTATATATGTTGTATTGTGTTATGTTTTCACTACCACTACAGAAGTGGTAAATGGAAAAGTAAATATTCTCTCTCAGATTTTATTCCACTGTCTAACAGAATTAATTATCTCATGGAAACTCAAGTGTCAGGACAGTAGAAGCAAAATTCTGAGAAGGATTTTTCTGTCGGGACATGAATATTTTACTATTACTTATTATATAAGTGTTTTCGGTCATTTCTGTATGTAGTTAAGACTGAGCCTGGAGTTGTCAGCCCTTCCTGCTCAAATGCATTGACCCCTACATCTACCCAAGTATCCACAGCAGCTACCCCCTTACCTACGGCAATCCCTGCTACTGTTAAAGTGGAACAAGGCACAGGGAATACAACGCTGGACATCATTAAGTAAGAATACACTCATGCTACTATCCAGGCCGCACTGAGCATCATGCCTTATAAACTTATAGAAAATCCCCGTCCAGAGCATTGGTATAATCACCTGTGCATGATCAGTACTCTCTGAAATTAATTTCTGAAATGAAAGAGCAGTTTAAGGTCACAAACAATAAAGTCATGTAAACACCATTATGGGTTTTGCTTTCTTTTCCTTGGTGAAGCACTTTATTCATTCATTTATTCACCACTATGTAAATGTTGTCAGTATTGTGGTGTACTATATTTACAGTGGTTCTAAGAAATAAATGAATGGATAAGTAAATATAGTGTTTGCACAGATGACTGTAGTATTATTATTGTTATTATTATTATTAATATTATATATATATATATTCATGAGGGCCTTGTATTGATTATGTATTTGATGCTCAGGTGTTTTTATATTTAAGAATTTCAGATTTATCTGCTTTGTTCTTGATGATTCACTGATTTCATTGTATTTTGTTAAGTCTCATTAGTTTCTAAAATTCTCTCTGAAATAAGTCTGTCTCTTCCTCTCTGTGTCTCAGTACTGAGCACATTGAAACCATGCAGCAGCTTCTGACTTTCACAGTGAAGAAATTACCTTTGATAGTCCCAGAGAAAAGTGAGTCACCTCTCTCTCTCCCTCCCTCATACACATTTCTGTAAGGCCATAAGATATAACTAATATATTTGTGTAAGATTATTTTAATATTTTTACTTTGTGTGTGTTACCCAGCTGAAGATTCTCATCCGTTCTGTGCTACTTCTGTGGAGCAGTATTACTCCTGGAACATTGGAAAACGGAGGGCTGCTGAGGTACAGTGTTTGTAAAGAATTTAATAAAGCTGACAGTTGCAATATGATTATGCATCAATGATAGAGAAATTCATTATGATGCCGATTAACAAGCTTTTCATTGTGGTTTTTTTTTTTTTTTTTTTAATATTATAAAAATTATGTTAAGGGTTTTGGAGCTTTAATTTAAGAAAGGAATGCATTTGTAAAAAATGAATGAAAATGATTAAATAATTGTTTGTGTCAGTGAAAGTTGTAAATGAAAGACTGCTGTGTTTCTTTGGTCCATAGGTGAAACAAGCAGGTGTTTTTTAATTGAATTATCATTTGAATTGCCCAGGATTGCATTAAACAAAATATAGAGCACACCCCAGTACACTGTGTAATGTAAAATATATTTCTCTCTCTCTCTCTCTCTCTCTCTCTCTCTCATTTAATTTGCACGAATGCATGTGTGTAGCTCCAGCGGGCAGTAGCTGTGAAGCATCTAGTTCAGGATATTGTGGACAGGAACCCCCGGTTACAGGCCCTCAGCCCTCCGAAAACCAGAGAAGTGGTGCAGTGGTGCCGTGTGCGTGGTTACACACCCCCGGACCCAGAACCTCAGTGCACAGAGGAGGACTCCATAGAGGACATTCTCACACAAATAGACAGTGAGCCAGGTCAGTGGCTGTGTGTGTGTCATGTCAAAAATATTTATTTAAAGAAGTCTGTGATAAAAGGTGATTTTCTTTTATGATTTTAATACAGTAATAATTTTATGACTAAAAGTGATTTTTGCATGACAGAAACAACCAATAGAGTTGGTGAAAAATGAACAGTTGCTTTTTGAATATGCTGATTTATCATTTCATATGTGGTTTATTCTAATTATAACCATGTTTTAATATTAAAGACAAACGTCTATAAGAGTTTAGCAAGTCCTCTCATCCATAGTGAACAAAAAAAATTCCCAATATTTTATTTCTGCATGTGTACCTCTTTTGAGAGTTACATTTGTACGTGGAGTAAACCTTAACCTTGATCATTGATAAAGTTTAATATAATATAAATGTTATATTTGGGCTAAGAATTATAAATGTAGGGCTTCATAATGTGGAACTTTCAGTAGTCCATCACTAAACACCCTGGTAAATGTTTATTTTTATTACTGTGCTGTCTATTAAATTAATGCATGCCTTTTAACACACATTAATCATTTTACCAATTTTGACAAATTTACCAAAATAATTCTTTATATTTGAGGGCTCTCGAGTCCAGATACGCAGCCAATCTGTGACTCATTTTTTTTCCCTAAATAGAATAATCTCTGTTTTATCTTTATTCAACTGCAGAAACTGCCTGAGTGGTGACTGTGAATGTGCCACACTGGCTCCAATAATGCATGCTTAGTGGCAACAATTCTACGTGATCTTTACGTAATACACCACCAACCACCACAACCCGCTCCCACCTTGGGTCCATTCGTTAATAAGACATGCGTTTACTGTTTGGAGAAAGCTGAATGTCTCAATCAATGATCTCTGAGAGAGAGACTGAGTCTCGGACATAAGTTTCACTTAAGTAGCTCAAATGACTGGTACTCGACTTGGACTGAAGTTTGGAACAATCTTTGTTTAATGTTATTTATTATTATTATCTTCTTATTCTGTATTTTTTGTGATAGTTTGGTGACCTGCGTTTAGGTTCCTCACTGCTGTGCACAAAGAAGCACACGCGCGCAGCCAGAGATTTCACCCCTGACCACCTCTTTAAAACTGCTTTATTAATAATTGTGTTATATTTGGTGATTTGAAGAATGCACACAAGGCAAACCCTGCTTTCTATTTGTTTCCACTAGATGAAAAGTGGTCCCCTACAGACCACTACTTACAGTAGTTTTTTTCTTCAAACACTAAAAAAGGTTATGCATGAGATGCCTGGGCTACACAGCTAGGTAATCATTAATCATAACTGATTCTAAAAGCAAACATCCCCATGGGTCCTGTAGAGCAGGAAAAAACAACTCCAATATTGCAAAACTACAGTTGTAAAATTTAAGATTTTTTTGTGGGTTTCTACACATTCTCCACATGCAGTGAAATCCAGGCTGTTATTGTAAATAAGAATATGTTTTTAAATTAAAGGTTAAAAATTATAATTATTTAATATATATACACACTCTGAAAATGATCATTCCACTGATCAGTGTTGATACTGTATTGTGTGCTAATAATGACAGTATATGATTTTCATAAGCAATAGCAGTGCAGTGTTAGGGGCCGGACCAGATGTCATATATGCTTTTCAACCACAAGAGACTTGAGACTTGACTTGGACTTTCTGAAAATTACTTGTGAAGATCTCTGGAAATGACTGTCTGCCGTCCTGAAGAGCCACACCCTGTTGTTGAGCATATCAACGGTCATATATGCTCGCTGAAAGCCATATTAGCTTGGTATTGGTATATTAGTACTCTCCCCATGCAGAATGCCTGAAGCTAATAGAGGGTCGCTGACAGTGGTAAAGAGGCTCTCCTGTGGAGATCCCTGTGTGTGTGTGTGTGTGCGCACGTATGCACAACCATGTGTGTTAAGCACTAGTAGCACTGTGACTCTTTGACCTACTAGTACCTAGAAGCACCCCATGTTGGTGATTTGACTTCTGTGACAATTGACACCGAGGGCCATGTTGATTACTTACTCACTCACTCACTCACTCAGAAAGCATTTTCAGCAGGTCAAACTGGCAGTTTCTCTTTTATTAAATAGGTATATTAGAGAGACGGGGTCAGTGAGCAGGCCCTAAAAATGCAACCAACATTTGTGAGAAAAGAAATAACCCTAACCGATATCGTTTATGATACAGTGAACTCTCATGACTGTAGTGGAGCAGACCTCAGTGAGGCATATTAAGGAGAGAATGTGATCTTTTACAACCTAAAAACACATCTCTTGTGTCTGTAATTAGCAAAGGGTTGTAGTTGCATATTACTTATTTAAAAATGTATAGCTATATTTACAGTGTTTATTGGGGGGACAATTCTGTTTTTACAGGAGGGATGTACACCCAGAATGTACAGCCAGTTACAGTAGATTCTGTGTATGTTATGTTTTGTTAAATCTGTGTGTTGTGAACATTTTTTTTTTTTTTTAAATAACACATTTTACGACACCCAATGACAATACAATAAAAAGTGAAAGACTTTTAAATAATATAAGAAAAAATGGTACATGCGTAATGAAATGTTAAAGGACAGTGTTTGCCAATGTTCAAATGATAAACTGGAGATAAATGGTTTTAAATGGACAGCAACAATATCAACATTGTTTTTTAACCACAAAGTGTTAGTATTGAGTGCAGTGTTAAAATGGTGCGTGATTATTATTATTATTTTTTTAGAGTGTCCCTCCACTTTGACGGATTGTGATGAACTGTGCCAGCGTCTGGAGCAACTGCAGAGGATTCTGAAAACTGAGCCAGAAGAAGAAAATGAGGAACCTCTTGATATTGTCACTGTCAAAGAAATCAGCAGCGCCAAGATAAAGGTCAAAGAGGAGCAGGAGGAGGAGGTGGAGGAAGAGCCCAAATTCTTTATAGGAACCTGCCACAGCTCTCAGTTCATCAGAGACGCTTCAGAGCAGGTAAAAGGCAATCCATAATTCTCTCATAGTTTTGTCAACTCTAACTAACTTCTTAAGAGAATTATCAGAGTTATTTCAGACTGCGAGTTTCAAACCCCCTGCAGCATACATAAAAAAAAAATAGATACAAGCTGACACTTTAAAATTAGGTTGGATAAGTGCTTATTTTATTTATCTGGTCATTTTCAGCTTCAATATTATTAATTTACTAGAGTCAGATATTAAACCTGGCCAGATCTGAAACATGATCAAAACATGGAGGGTTTGATTGAATTATTTTCATTTGATAAAATCCTAAAAGTTAGTTCTTGTTTCTATGATTGTTTATTATATATTACTTATTTAAAACTTAATCATTCAGTAGTGCTTATTACTGTATAGTTATAGATGTATGCCAGGCCAGGTAAACAGTTACAGACAACTTGGACCAGAAATTTGAAGTGGCTGAAATCATCCAGGAGCTGGTGGACCCTGAAATGGATCAAGAGGAAAAGATTGATGATGATGATGATGATCTTGTTAGGCCACTGTAATTGTCCCCAAAATTGTATTAAACAACTGAGACTTCTCACTTTATTCTACTAAGGCATTGATTTGATCATGGTCTACTGGTCTAAACATGAAAAAATAAATGACTAAATTATAGACAGTAAATAATAATTAGTTCAGTTTATAAAGCGCATTTCACAAACCCAAGGACGCTTTACGCCATAAATCATAAAAAAATAATAAATATTAAAGACACAAAAGAGAAATGTTTTGAGCAGAGATTTGAAGTGAGACAGGGTTGAACAATTACGAAGATCTGGAGGAAGAGAGTTTCAGAGCTTTGGGGCAGCGACGCAGAAAGACCTACCACCCAGAGTAGAACGTCTAAAAGAAGGTACAGTAAGAAGTCCAGAGTTAGAAGGTCTTAAGACAATGAGAGAGACAATATGAATAAATAAGATCGGAGAGGTCTGTAGGAGTTAGATTGTGTAGACTCTACAGGAAGCCAATGCAATTGATGAAGTACAAGAGTGATATGAGATCTATGCTTGGTGAAAGTAAGAGCCCTGGCTGCTGAAATCTGGATTTACTGGAGACGACTGATCAGTAACTGGTAGACCATAAAAAAGTGTTACAATAGTCAATACGGGAAAAGATGAAGGCCTTAAACAACATTTTGGCATCACTGTCTTTAAGCATAGGGCAGGGTAAAATGCAGTTTTGCTGATTAACTTAATGTGTGACTCGAAAGAAAGCGTTGGGTCAAGAGGGCACCCAAGGTTCTTAATGACTTGGGCTGGTTAGATAGCTACACCATCTACGTCAATAGAAACGTTTGTTACACTGGGAGGAGCAAATTTTATTTATTGATCGAGTGAAAACAAATAATTTTAATAAATGAGTAGGGCCAATGTATTTAGAAATAATACAATAATATTTGGAATAATACATTGACTAACACAGTGGCCCTCACAACAGGTTTTGAACTTGGCCAAGAATACGATGTTGTACAAATGGCCCAGATGCCTAATGGTGCATTTGCCTAACTCTGTAACATAATTTTAAATTGTAAGTCCCTCTTGCGTAAATGTGGCTAACAGTTGTCTTAATTGTAAATGGAAAATGGAAAAATGTATAGGTGCAAATGTGTGGGGAGGACTATAAAAGCAGTTAATCACAATTAACTTTATAAAATGATTGAAGTAATAGTTTATGCAATTTCATAATGGTTTAATAGTCACTGTATTTCTGAATTTTTTATGACCTTTTGTCTTTTAGATTGGTTTGAGTTTGCAGCCAGTGGAAGTTGAGAAGAATGTCTTTGCTGCAGTTGTGGAGGCCATGATTCTCAAGGTCAGTATTCTGGAAATATTGCAGAATATAAAACAGTTATTACTTAAAAAAAAACAAAACAAAAAAAGTATTGTATGAAAGTCTTCCCTCTGTTTCATTGTCCCCTGCACCATGTGTATCTCTCTTGCTCCAGGCCACAGAGCAGTTTGCCAGTGAGATCCTGAGAGAGTCACTTGCCAGTGCCTATGGGAAGTCACCTCAAAACAGGTCTCGGTACGTTTCCTTCTCTCCCTTCAATCATCCATCTGTCCCTCCATTTCAGTAGTACAACTGTTCATGCAACCCTGGACTGGATAAACGGTTAGACAATGAATGGATGAACTATTCATGCTCATGTACCTTACATCTTTCTTTTATCGCTTGTGTATTTATTCATCCCGCTGCCTCTTAAGGCCATATTCGTCCTGACACCAGCCCTATTTCAGACTTATTAAAACATTTTGCTCTGCATTCAGTCCATATATAAAGCTTGTGTTAACACTGTGTGCAGCCCTGACTGCATTCATCTGAAGACCTAAGAGACTTTAAGTGACAAAAAAAATATTGCTAATGTTTTTACTGACGAACTTGATAATATTTTGAGTTCATATTTATTTATTTATTTCAGCAACACAACACTAGAGGGAGTGTGTTATCACAAAATACAGACACAGGGAGAACACACCACACTCAGTCACCCGGACACAGGGAGAACACACCACACTCCTCACAGACAATCACCCGGAGAAAACCCACGCGGACACAGGGAGAACACACCACACTCCTCACAGACAGTCACCCGGAGAAAACCCACGCGGACACAGGGAGAACACACCACACTCCTCACAGACAGTCACCCGGAGGAAACCCACGCAGACACAGGGAGAACACACCACACTCCTCACAGACAGTCACCCGGAGGAAACCCATGCAGACACAGAGAGAACACACCAAACTCCTCACAGACAGTCACCCGGAGGAAACCCACGCAGACACAGGGAGAACATACCAACTCCTCACAGACAGTCACCCGGAGCGGGAATCGAACCCACAACCTCCAGGTCCCTGGAGATGTGTGACTGCGACACTACCTGTTGCGCCACCCCCAAACCAATCCAACTTTATTTAAATAGTTTAAATTAAAAATAAAATACAAAACAATACATAGAGACAAAAGCATATTCATCACCACTAGTGTTGCACCACTATTTCTTTATATTTTCTGAATATTTAGCATACTTCTGTATATAGAGTATAACATATTTATGTTGTAAATCTATTCTCAACTGCGGTAACTGTATATATTTTAATCTCAGATCACCATCCACTCCGCCATTTATTTAAAACAAATTGATATCAAACAAAAAAATCAAACTTGAAGGGCTGCTGTCTTTACTTTCGCCACCCATTCCGTTTTCCAAGTGAATGTGTAAACATTCCGTACACAACATTTTGTTGTACTTGGATAAAAAGGCAATAGTCTCTTAACAGCCCAATACAAGAAACACTTTGTAGTTTATCTGTGTTTGTACTTAACAGTGCGTATATTTTAAGTATTTGTAATGAATCATGATTTTGGTTCACAGTCAGCTTTTAGATCTATAAGACATTTAATGAGTAATTGGTGGTTTTAAAAACAATTGCACAAGCCATTTATCAGAAGAAAACAGTTTAAAAGCACACTGGTAAAAAATTTTTATATATATATAATATCCCCTTTATTTTTTCTTGTGCCATTCCATAAGCCAATAAATAAATCAGCTTCTTTCCTTCTTTCTTACTTTCTCTCCCTCCCAGAGCTCCTAGAGAAATATCAGCTATGAACGTACACCAGGCAATCAGCTCTATACCAACATGTGACTTCCTCACAAACAGGTAAATCTGTATTTAATTATTATATTACTTAATGCCTCGTTATTTTCTGTTGCAGATTATTTCATTTTTTATTAATTATAATAATTAAATTAATATGGCTGATTGACATTTAATTGTATTTCCTTTTCTAAAAATGTCAGATTCCAGATTTTAGCGTTGTTAGCTAATTAAGCCCTTAATGTAACAAACCTTCCACTAATAACAAATCCAGGACTGGAAACTGGATAAACATTCCGGAATAGAGGAAATATATCCTGCATATGATGTTTCCAACATGGGTCGGCTTTTTTAATGAGTTTATTTCAGTCAGTTTGACTGATGTTTACTACGCTTTTAGGTACGTGGGCTTTCTGCTGAAGGATGGCTGACGAGCAGATCAACAGAAGACTAGCTCACCAGGGCTGCTACAGAATTCACTGAACACACACGGGTTTGCTGAATCAAGCTTTTGCATAACTGTGTAGAGTGTGGGGAGGCTGACCAAACAGGGACCAGTGCTTATATTAAGTGAGCGATATTAGAACGTAAGCTTCACCTTGGCAGGGGTAGAGAGCGTAAAGAGATGTTTGGACAGAGCCTTATGTTTGAACATTATAAATATTCCTATCCCACCAGTGACATGTGTGAGGTCATAAATGTAAACATGTCTAGAATGATTTTCTGTGGCCTTACTTATTTATCTGCATTTTGGAATCATAATGCATTATGAAATCTAAAGTTTCATGGTCCTTTCTCATGCCCACGTCTTTTTTTTTTTTAAAACAAAGAGAACAGCAGCAGACCATGCAAAAAAAAAAAAAAGACCAAGTGCGGATTGGCTTGTAATGAAAAGTAACTCAAACTGCTTTTTAAAGTGGAAATGCTGTGTGAGCCAGAGTGTAGGGTTTGTTGGTTTTAGAAAAATGTTAGTCTTTTTTGTGTTTGTCAGTTTTCTGAGTGAAGACGTAACGGTGGTTTTGTACAAATCCCATTTCCAGAAAAAAACTAAATATGTGGGTATTTTTTTTAACAGAAAAATCACAGAGAAAGTGTATCCAGCATTTTCACTAAACAGCTGAATTTTATTGTGTACGTTTGAGACCTGAACACACTGCAACAAAGGCAAAGTAAAATGTAAAAGGGTGTATTCAAAATTCATTTGAAGAACAGTTGAAGTATCATGATTAGGTACAAAATGGTGGTTTGAGAATAAAAAAATAAATTGTGGCAATGTCCAGTGTAAGGTTTCAATATTTCACCATGTGTTCTGCATAATATCGTAAAAACATTTAATCTATCTCTCTGTGTGTAGAGGCAAGTGATGATATGAGTGACAGCATAGCATTCCAAACGGTCATGCTACAGTGATAAACATGGCCAAATATGCTCTCGGAATACTTCGGAAAAACCTTGTCACACTCCAGCGCTAAATCAAGAAATGCAAACTTAAAAAATAGAGATGCATCAAATTATATGCTGAAACACTAAAGTTTTCTGGACTCCAAAACGTAGAAACATGCTGTTGTCAGAGGAACCGGTGTTTCTGCTTGGGCTGTCCCACAGTGCAAAAGTCAGGCAACAGCAAAAAAAGAAAATCACTTGCAAAGAACTTTAACAGTTGGTGTCATCATAACCCAAATGTTTAAATAGGAAGGTGATGTAACACAGTGGTACTCGTATCTGTCTGTTACAGGCGTCAATCACTAAACGTGTTCATTTACAAAATACAATAAAGTTGTTTAGTGAAAGCATGTGGTATCTCTTTTCTTTTGTGTTTTGTCAAATACAGCTTCAGGAAAATGTACAAATTACAGATTATTCATTTTTTTTGCATTTTTAAAAAAGTCCCAACTTTTCTGGAAATGGTGTCTGTAAAATCTTTTTCAAATAATGTGTGGTTTCAGGAGCATTGCACAGAGGACACTAACCCAATAGAATTCCACGCTGTTTGTGCTGTGTATGAATGTGTATCATTTATCACCAATTAACAACATATTCTGATGATGTAATACAATTTGAAAACCATTACAACACGGTGTTCAACAGCGAAACAAATACTAAACACACTCACAAATACATGACTAAAACACTGTGAACTGCAAATACAAAATATCATTTTTACAATGAAATAAAACAGTTTTCAAATATTGTGTCCTGATTCACAAACGCACACACGACACTGCAAGAAGCCATCACTTACCAGAGTAGTCTGCAAAGCTGCAAGTAGTTTTTGCCTTCAACTAGCTGAGGAACACACTGTTCTTGTGGCAGCGCTGTTGGACAATGGCTGCACCATTTGTTTTCTACTTTGAAAAACTCTTTTCTCTCAGTTGTTTCACTGAGACCCTCTAATGGGCCAAGAGTTGAAGCCCTGAAGTCAGGGTACAATAATCAATTCTCCTGATCGCAGGAAGTTAAAAACAATAAAAATAATTAAGACTGAAGGCAATTAACAATTTAAAGAAAATCAACACGCTTCACTGGGCACATGGCAGAATCACATCCTGGAGAGGGGGCTAGTCAATCGTTTGCTTCATTTTGTTTCTAAGCGCTACAGAGTGTCACTGGTACAACACCTCCACACCACAGGGAAATCTACACTGGAGATTTAAAAGAAAGCCAGTTGTGTTTTACGTGCTCATGCTTGACACGACTGGAGCAGCTCCACCACAAAGTGCCATTCAACTGGCAGTGTTTTTCTACAGAGGGGATGGACGGTATGCGCAGATCAATATCGACTGATTTCTCAAAATACGTTTAAAAGTTTGCAGTTCTATAATTCCAGATTTAACAAGTCACATAATCCATTGATTTTTAAGCGGATTATGAGCTGATTCAGGTTTTAGCACAAAATCAGATTCTCACTAAAACGTCAGTGGAACAGGTCCTGCAGTGAATGACAGATGAGGAGGATGACTACAACTGCTCCCATTCTTTCTTCCTTAATTCAGCTCTTCTGATTTTACCACTCACTGTTTTCGGCAGCAGGTCCACAAACTCGATCTACGGAGACAGGGATTTCAGTTACTCAATATACAAGAAAAAGTACTATTTGCAATAAAATCAGCTGGATCAGTTTAAAGCATGTAATCAATCGTCTAGTTTCTTTGACTTAATCCTGACCTAATTCTTAGTGAATATTTCAGATTTATACTGATTTTTGGATAACGCACAAATAGAATACATCAATATAAAAAACCCTATTTATATATTATATATCTATAATTTTTTTATTTCAATACCATTTTAGTGTGTGCCTGGAGGAAAGCCCTTTTTGCCTTTAGCTTTTGAATGTTGCCGTTTTGCCGCGTGGTGAAAATTTAATTTGAAACATAGTCACTGAGGACAGATGCATATTCTGTGAATACATTTTTAATGATCATTTTGACAGTTTGGATCGATCAAAAGAAACATTTCTTCAAATTAGGAAATACGTTTCAATTAAATGAATATTCTCAAATCATTTAGGTCTCAGCTTAAATTAAATATCAGCAGAAGTCTACCGTAGTGTAAATGCAAACGTAATTATTGAATCTGAATTTTATTCTGAGGTCCTGGGAGAAAACCCCAAGAATGTGAAGGAGCCCTATCTCAGCTGGTGCTCATATGCTTCCATAAAAGTTGGGGTTCATTTTTATAAAAGACAGAATCCAAATGGTGATGAAGAGCTCAAGCGTGGTGACGGTAAAAAAAAGATGATGGAAAAGATGGTGAAGGCAGGAGGAGAAGCTGCATGTGAGACAGCGAATTGAAATTGAGGAAGAGGGCAGCGATAGGGAAATTAGAGGCTGGGTGAGGGCAGGGGCCAGGTGAGGGGATTGGAATGAAGTTCCATGGCAGCACTTGTTAAAAGGATGAGATGGAATATCAGAGACTGGAGGTAGCACAGCAGCAAAACAGAGGGGGTGGGGTGAAGGTCCACAGCACCACCTGAAGAGAGAGAGAGAGAGGGCACAAGCTGCAAAGCTGTGGAATAGGAGCAGTGCAGCTGCAGAGTGGAGGTTTGTGACAATGGTCCAATGGGATGATGAAAGGAGAGTTGAATTGACAATGAGGGAGCTGTGCAGTGAGGAGATTTGTGCTGAGCTCCCAGAGAGAGCTGAGCAAGCAGGATGATGAGTAGAGAGGCAGTGTGCAGGAGGAGGGCGAATCTACAACGAGGGAGAGGGTTGGGAGGGGTGGGATGATGAGTAGAGAGAGAAGGAGGAGGAAAGGAGAGAGAGAACAGGAGGAACAGAAAGGGTTGTGTCTAAACAAGGCAGTATTCCAAGGGAAGAAGGAGATGAGTTCTATCCGAATTATTACTTTGTGTTGTTTACTTTATGTTCCAATGTTGCATTTTTGACAATCACTGAACCCATGCCCTGTTAAATGTGATATATTGCAGATTCCGAGCCTGTTTTTAATGAAGCTTAAGCAAAAGACACAAAAAAAAAACAAATGCAGTCCTCTGATGGTGGCAGAGGATCAGCAGAAACAAGCCCAGAGCGGAGGAGGGAGCTCACATTGCAAAGCAGTCGAGTCGAGGTCCATCTCATGAGCCATGTGCGGCGAGTTTGTCCGACACAGAAATGACGTGAGTTTGCAGGCTACACACAGCTCTGAGGGGAGGTGTCCTACTCCCAAAATTATGTCACTGCATAAAGTAAATTATTTGCAGTTTTTAGAGAAGTGCATGTACCTTGCGGGGATATTTATATGGAGCTGTGACTTTCTTCACATGTGTCTGCAGTTCTCTAATCAGTTCACTCTGGTCTCTGAATCTGAAATCTGGAGTAAGCACCACAAACGCTTTTACAACCTGAGAGAGGAGGAGACATGGAAAACTCAAGTAAGTGGGAGGAAACCTATGTTAAAGCTAAGAATGGCAATAATTTATAAATAGACAAAGAAAATATTTCCAACATTTTCACTGCACACACCGATTGCATTTTGTAAATAAAAGACGAATTCTGAATTTAATGCCTACAACACACTCCTGATCGCAGTGGGTCTGGAGCCTACTCAGGAACACACCCTGGAGGGGGCACCAGTCCTTCACATGGTGACACACACTCACATCTACAGACACTTTTGAGTCGCCAATCCACCTACCAAGAGCATGGAAGGAAATCGGAGCACCCAGAGGAAACCCACACAGACACAGAGAGAACACACCACACTCCTCACAGACAGTCACCCGGAGGAAACCCACGCAGACACCGAGAGAACACACCACACTCCTCACAGACAGTCACCCGGAGGAAACCCACGCAGACACAGAGAGAACACACCACACTCCTCACAGACAGTCACCCGGAGGAAACCCACGCAGACACAGAGAGAACACACCACACTCCTCACAGACAGTCACCCGGAGGAAACCCACACAGACACAGAGAGAACACACCACACTCCTCACAGACAGTCACTCGGAGGAAACCCACACAGACACAGGGAGAACACACCACACTCCTCACAGACAGTCACCCAGAGGAAACCCACGCAGACACCGAGAGAACACACCACACTCCTCACAAACAGTCACCCGGAGGAAACCCACGCAGACACCGAGAGAACACACCACACTCCTCACAGACAGTCACTTGGAGGAAACCCACACAGACACAGGGAGAACACACCACACTCCTCACAGACAGTCACCCGGAAGAAACCCACACAGACACAGAGAGAACACACCACACTCCTCACAGACAGTCACCCGGAGGAAACCCACGCAGACACCGAGAGAACACACCACACTCCTCACAGACAGTCACCCGGAGGAAACCCACGCAGACACAGAGAGAACACACCACACTCCTCACAGACAGTCACCCGGAGGAAACCCACGCAGACACCGAGAGAACACACCACACTCCTCACAGACAGTCACCCGGAGGAAACCCACACAGACACAGAGAGAACACACCACACTCCTCACAGACAGTCACCCGGAGGAAACCCACGCAGACACAGGGAGAACACACCACACTCCTCACAGACAGTCACCCGGAGGAAACCCACACAGACACAGAGAGAACACACCACACTCCTCACAGACAGTCACCCGGAGGAAACCCACACAGACACAGAGAGAACACACCACACTCCTCACAGACAGTCACCGGGACTCAAACCCTCAACCTCCAAGACCCAGGAGCTGTGACAGAGACACTATCTACTGCTCCACTGTGCCGGTCATAATGTTGAGCATGTTACCTCTCCTCTGATTGGATCAGGACTACTAACCACCGCAGACTCAGCCACAGCCTCATGCTCTATTAGAGCATTCTCCACCTCAAATGGACCAATTCTGTATCTGAAATAACCAGACAATCAGAAGCTAGGAGAACATGAAGCTAGGGTTAGGGTTAGGGTTCACACTTCCAGCTGAAATCCTTTTGTTTTGAGCAAATCACTTTTTCTTTTGCAATGAGGAAGGCTGTTGTCAGTGGTGCTTTATGAAACCACATTTGACATACATCAGTCAATATTATCATAATAGTTTAATAATTAACACTTCTGAATGCATGTGGTTTTAAAAAGATTATGCTACTTTTTTGTGTAATCTATAGATTTAAATGAAAAATAAAATAAATAAATAAATTTGACCTCAGAGGAGATACAGGTCAGCATCCATTACAACTTTTATTGTATTATAAGGTAATAATATGCCATAATACTGAAAGCAGCACATACAGAACCCAAAGAAATTCTTTGTTATCATCACCATTCTCACACGTGTTCCTCACCCTGCAGAAAGAATGACATCATCAGCTCTGCCAATGAACCACAGGTATCCATCCTGGTCCATCATCCCTCTGTCACCTGTCAGGTAGAAATCACCACGGTAGCACTCTGCTGTTTTCTCTGGCTCCCCCTGCAGAAAGCACAAGAAATATCAAGTCTGGCTACACTTGTGAAGAAGATTAATTACAATATGCATCAATATAAGATTAATTTAGCTTAAATTTTAACCAGAGAAAGAAATCAGAACTGCCAGTCATTCAAAATCAAGAATAAGCATTAAACTAATGCATAGTAGGGACAAGCATGATTGTTTTATTAATTAATTGAATTACTTGAGGAAGTAAGGAAAATCACCTACTTTTTGATTATATGCCAATCATCTTCCTACTGTTACTCTTTCTTTTGGTACCACATTCTCTCAACTCTATACTCCACTGGGCACTGTTAGCTATGACTTAAGCTATTCATTTCATATTTCCAGGTTTCCCCAAATGATGTGCCTTTGAGATGAACCACTGGTGACATGAAAAATTCATTAAATACATCCATATATGAGGAAAAAAACATGCATAAGCAGGATTCAGCCACCTAAGCTTCTGGATGTTAAAGTATCAAAAGTGAGGGTAACAGACTTTCTTGAATATTATTTTACCAATTTAGACTAAGAAAAATAAGTACATACTATGTACTCTGCAAATAGGGAGAATGGCTTGTATGGTTTCACACGGATCGCCAGATTTCCTTCTGTTCCCTGAGGAACAATATGTCCATCTTCATCCACCACCTACAGCCACAGCAAAAGTTACACAATACATTTATAATAATTTATCTACAACTATATACATTTGCAACATCTAAAATCCATAAGAAATGCCAAGGACAAGCAAGTATTTGAAAATGTTTTTTGGAGTTAATTTTTTTACCTGCAAATCATATGCTGGAGAAGCCTTTCCAAAGGACCCAGGTTTGATCTCCATGCCTTTAAAAGTGCCAGCAATCAGAACCTGGTAATGAACCAATATATTTATTACAAACTTTCATTGTTTGCGTTGAAACATGGACGTCATACACAGAAGTATACATAGATTTTAACCAATATTTTTAATGTAACCTGATGATGGGGGGAGCTTCCAAAACAGGCTATTAAAAAAACGCAATAAACAAAGTTGCATACTCTGTGCATCTCACGCAAAGTTGCGTGTATGGAAAGGTTTGAAGCAGGAATATGCTGTAAAAAATAAGTAGAAAGTTTTACATTTTAAATGAAGGCCACTTGTGTCAATGTTACCTTCACATTCTTACATCTGGACCCAAAACTTCCTTCATTTAATTAAGGAATAGTTTGTTGTTCGAGTCTAGTATCCTTTGAAAGTCGGGGTGGGACACCAAATAGCCAATCCGCCTTTACGCACAGTTCCACAAAAAGAGTCAGCACAACTTCGAGCCTCTGCATCCTAAGTTTAACCAGGACTTGTAACTCCAAAGATAGCAACTTTACAGAAGAAGGGAAAAAACTTAACTTTCAATGGAAGTCTATGTAAAGGATTTTATCCCAGGTATTTCTGGAGCATTTCTATTGGCCCATTCATCATGACATTTTATCACAATGTGAAGGACAGCTACTGTGTTCAAATGATGTACAAAACTAAAAAATTAAGATACGTTTTATTTGGACGATATTTACAATGCCCGGGACTGAGACATGTTCATCGCTGATTTACACCCTTTTTTTATTACACTGTTTAAACACTTAAGAACATAGCAAATTAATTGTTAACATTTTTCAAGTGGAAATGAACATTTTACAAAATGTCCCAATCTTTTCTTTTTTGTTTTTTTGGAAATGGGGTTTAAAGATTAAAATAGCAACTTAACTATAAAAGGACAGATATCCAGAAACAACTAAAGCTCTAAGCAGCTGCACACACCGGGTATGACACCACACACAAACGTAGGAGCAGTCAGTGTGATTTCCAATTGGGGTTGCAAGACACAAACAGTTAAAATAGTCATAAACCAATGTGGTCACAGTAGGTTGGCTAAAAGAACACTTACCTAGCAGTGTTACAAACCGTGAAACACATTGTTGCCATCGTTTCATGTCTGACGTTTGCTGTACCTGTGTACATACGCTGAATGTGTTGAACGTCTAGGACACATAACTGAGATGTACATAAGTAATAGTTTAGGCCAGTTTCTGACCAGGATGGCACGGCGCTGGACTGATGCCATGGATCCATAAATATATATTCGTATTGCTCTTAAGTTTTATTATTGTGCTCTGATGCCAACCAGAGAAGAAAAGGATTCTATATCCATATAAGGTTTCATATTTCTTATGCAATGCTCACCTGGGGCTAGTTTCTATAAACCTACTTGTAAAATGTTTTACAAAAAATAATATAGAAACCTTTAAATAAAAAAAATGTAGGTTCACTGTTCTCACTGAAGTTCAGTTTTCACTGAATACAGGCAACAAGTTTCTATTTAGCCACAATTCCACTCTTAAAGGAAAAAAGGTCAATCAGAATAAAGCTCTTCTATTAGAAGCTCCTTTGGTTTGTATGTTTCTATCAACTAGTATCTGCATGTCCCTAGTACACAACCAACAGAAAACCCTGCCTATGGAACGACAGTATAATAGGTAACTGACATAAGGTCACGTAAATATAGTTCTGGATTCTTAATAGTAAATGCACTCTGATTTACCGCATTATTCATTTGTTTTTAACGTATAGCAGCAAATTATAGATTTTACAGATGGGTAGTTTGTACTGAGTGTCTGCATTTCGTCATGATTGACAAGTCTCTCTGGCCAATCAGTATTTTGCATGGTGGACTATTCTCAGTCCAGACACTGAGGGGTTTAAAAACTCCAGAAGCACTGCTGTGTCTGATCCACTCTACACCAGCACAACACACACTAACAAAACATCAGTGCAACTGCAATGCAGAGAATGATGCGTTACAAAAATATTTACGCTATTTAATATGAATCTAGTGTATACCAAAATAAAAATAGCTATATATTATTAAGGCTGAAAGTAATTATACCTTTAAATTCCTATACTCACAGTCTCAGTCTGTCCGTAGCCCTCATAAATGTGCAGGCCCGTAAGCTCAGTCCATTTACTCATCACCTCAGGATTAAGGGGCTCTCCTGCAGACAGACAGTGCTCCAGAGCCTGGAAATGAAACCTGGTGCACGCACACACACACACACACACACACACACACACACACACACACACACACACACACACATAACAATTCTATACACAGTATGAAAACTGCACTGCATTAAATCAAACAGAATGAGTTTGCTGAGGCATCACCTCGATGGGTCCTCCTGTACTAACATCCGATAGGCTGTCGGAGCTGTGCAGAAAGTGCTGATGGGATAGCAGGACAAAGTCTAAAGAAAAATGGCAAAGACATTTATTTAAGATTTAACATCAACCTCTCCAGTTATTGCCCCTACAAGTAAACGATGTGGTCAGCAAACATAAAACCTTACTTTTAACTGACTAAAATAAAACGTAAAATACTTACATCGGTAAGGCAAGAAAAGTTTATTTATAGAGCACCTTTCGTACACAATGGCAATTCAAAGTGCTTTAAAGAGTGAAACAGACAGATTACAGTGGAATTTAAAAAGTAAAAGAAAATAAAAACAATTAGAAAGTATAAAATAGGATTAAAACAGAATAAATAATTTAAAAATACATAAAAAAAAATAAAAATTATTAAAAGCTATTCAGTAAAATTTAAAACAATAAAAACATAGTAATAAAAAAGGAGAGTTATTAAAATGGTACTAGAAATAAAATAAGTAAATCTACATTATTCTCTGACCCGGGGCACTATGAACTGACCAGTCCTGAATGATCTGAGGGGCACTAGGTTCATACACATCTAGCAGATTTGAGTTATATTTTGGTCCGAGGCAGCTTATTGATTTATAAACAGTTAATAGCACATTAAAATCAATCCTGTGTTTAATTGGGAGCCAGTGCAGTGACCTGAGGACAGGAGTGATGTGCACAGTTCTGGTAAGAGTTTTAGCTGCTGCATTTTGAATAAGCTGGGGAAGTCCAGTAAGGAGACCATTGCAGTAGTCCAGCCTGCTAGAGATGAATGCATTAATAAGTCTGGTTGTGACACATGCCCTTTGAATTTTGATATGTTCTTAAGGTGATAAAATGCAGATTTTGTTATTGCCTTTATTTGGTGTTAAAGTTGAGATCCAGGATTTCACCAAGATTTCTGACCTGGCCTTTAGTCTTTAGAGCTCTGCTGTTAAACTAAGTAGTGACCTCAAGTCTTTGCTCCTTGCTGCCAAACACAATCACCTCTGTCTTATCTTTGTTTAGTTGAAGGAAACTGTCCCTCATCCAGTTATTTACTGATTCCAGGCAGTTGCAGAGAGTGTCAATTGGACTATAGTCACCTGGTGACAGAGCTAAATAGATCTGAGTGTAATCTGCATAACTATGATAGGTGATTTTATTACTTTTGAGGATTTGTCCAAGTGGTAACATGTAAAGGTTAAACAGTAGAGGCCCAAGAATTGATCCTTGTGGAACTCCGCAGGTCAATGATATTCGTTTTGATTTATAATTATCAATAGCAATAAAGTAGTCTCTAACCACTAGATACAATCTTAACCAGCTAAGAACTGTTCCTGAAAGCCCCGCCCAGTTCTCTAGTCTGTCTAAAAGGATGCTGTGATCGACAGTATCAAAGGCATCACTAAGATCGAGAAGCACTAGCACAGATATTTTAGTGCTGTCTGAGTTTAGACGGATGTCATTTAGGATCTTTATGAGGGCAGTTTCTGTGGATGTGTTTCTGTTTCTCAATAATTTTGCCTATGAATGGAAGATTAGAGATTGGTCTGTAGTTGTTCAGGAGAGTGCTGTCTAAACTGTTCTTTTTTAAGAGAGGTTTGATTACTGCAGTTTTTAATGATTGAGGGAAGATCCCTGAAAGTAGAAACCCATTTACTATTTGCAGTATGTCCTCAGATAAACAACAGAAGACTTCCTTCATAAAGTGCGCAGGCAACACGTCTAATGCATGTTAGTTTCAGATCAATAGCAGTGAATTCAGACAGGGTACATTTCAGATTTTGAGGCTGTATCTGAACAGCTCTGTTGTCATTAGATGTATTGAGGATCGCTTGTCGGATGTTTAGAATTTTATTGCTGAAGAAAGCTGCAGATTCATTACATTTTTCCACAGAGAGTAGTTCAGGGTTAAACCTGTGGTGGTGGGTTTCTCAGACGATCAAACACTGTGAATAATGAGCGGGCATTAGAGCTTTTACTGATGATCTCAGAGAAGCAGGTTCGTCTGGCCTTTCTAACTTCTAAATTGCATTTTTGGAGTTTCTCTTTATAAATTTCCAAGTGAATGTATAGTTCAGTGTGTCTCCGTTTACGCTCAGCCTTTCTGCAATCATTTTTCTTGGATTTTACCCCATGCTGCTTCGACAAGGTGCTTTCTTCTTACCAGATAGTTTTAGTTTTCAGAGGCCAATCAGTCAATAAGATTCAGAGCTTTGGAGTTAACGTTCGCATGAGCACTTTCAGGAGAGTGAGATTACACACCGTGTTTTTGACATAGCCTCCATTAACAGCTCCTTCGTGTTCTCGGTAAAATAATATCTTAACTTCACACTGACAGACCAGGTTTCAACAGCTGGAGTGGTTTCAATATTAAAAAAGACACAGAAGTGGTCAGAGATCCTTAAATCTTTCACAGATAGAGATTAAATATTCAGCCCTTTGGTAATGACCAGGTCCAGTGTGTGCCGTGGTTGTGGGTGGGTCCATTCACAGCTGGGACAGACCAAAGACATCAAGTAAAGAATACAGTTCCTTAGTAGTTTTGTCCAAGGCTTTATCTATGTGCACATTAAAGTCTCCTGAGACGACAAAGTGATCAAAGTCAGTTGAAATGACTGTTAGCAGCTCAGTAAATTCATCAATGAAATCTGCAGAGTATTTAGGTGGTCTGTAAATAGTAAGTATTAAGCTATGAGGTGCACCTTTAAGCACAGTGCTTACGTTTACAATGAAATATATTTTTAAACAGAGCGGCTATTCCACCACCTTTTCTGTGTTCTCTACATACACTATTAAAACTATAGTCTGGGGGAGCGGATTCTGAAAGCACAGCAGCATTGGTGCTGTTTTGTAGCCAGGTTTCTGTTAAAAGCAAAACGTCTAAACTGTGGGAGGTGATAAGTTCACTGACTATAAATGATTTATCAGCTAGTTTTAAAACAAAGGACTTGGGTTCCAGATCTGACTGATGTCTAAGGACATACTTTAAGTTGGAAATATTTACACTATCTGTTCTGTACTCCCTGCTTTTTCTGTTTCTGATAAGTACTGGAATGGGAGACATTACAGACTCACAGGGTCCGAGCTTGTTTTGAAAACATGGACTGCTGACATTATCACTACAGCAGCATGGACCCAATAAATATCAGACTGTCTGATTACTTGAGGTGGCCTCATCCCTTTCATTGGAAGAAGGTGGGTGAAGCTCCTATTGACGATGAGATAGAGAGCAAAGTTGCCCATCTGATGGCTTTGGAGCAGTACACTATGTAAAAAGTCAGGATCCAAATAATAAGAAATGTTTGGCTCAAATGTGCCCCATTCCTCTTATGGCTGATATTTGGCCTTAAATGATGGTGTTGCCTCACGGTGAGTCTGTTTCAACTCAGCCACTGGTCCGTGACACTTGGAGACTGACAGGTAAAGTCATTATATATGCTGATGTGTTGATTAAAATAACAATATTAATTAAAAATTTACCTTAAGGACAGCATGTGTGTTGAAGCGTGGCATATGGTGTACAAACACACATGCTCCCTGTGTCCAAGGAGCGAACACACTACTCCATGCAGACTTAGCCCAGCCAGTGTCCGAGGTATTCCAAAACACATCGTCATCAGTGAGGTCTAACCAGTATCTAAATATACATACAACGATTCATTTTTTATTCTCATGCATTACTATACAGCATACACTTCACTTGAAAATGTATGAAAAGAAACACACCTGCCATTGACAGTAAGTCCTAAGCCATAGCTACAGTGGCTGTGAAGGGTCATTTTGGGTGAACCAGTGGTTCCACTAGTGAAAAAGATGGTCATGGGCTCATCACTCCTGCTGTCCACACACACATGGTCAGCTGGGGCAGCCCTGTACATAAACAAAGAGCATACTCTACTTTTGTACTTTTTTGTCTTGAGCTGCGTGAAATATAATTTATTTATTTGAGAACTGTTATCATTTCCCCTGGTCTCTCAGAACATAAAATTACAACTGAAAAAATGTGTTGAACTGAAATGTTGTGTTCGTTCTCCTTTTTTTAATCCAAAATAGTAATGAAATCAGTTACTTAATTATTTTAAGTAGGAGTCACTCGTTTTTTTGTACACTGCTAATGGTAAACTGTTTCCAGAAACTGTGTCACACGAATCGTTATGATCCAATAGAATACCTACCTTTCTTAGTAAACACTGCTGCCTTAATTAAGCATGTACACAG